>NC_139005.1:27116665-27557940 GCF_964374135.1 Grampus griseus | reverse complement strand
TGGAAGAAAATTTCTGACTTATATTCAAGTTGCTGCTATCCTATCAGAAGAGCGTTTTTCTAGGCACTTCCAAATCTATGGTAAGTAAGTTTAAATAGCACGCATAAATTGACATAAAGACTGAAATAAAACTTGCAGATTTTATCAGTTAACCACATAAATCCAACATCTGCACGTAACTTAACCAGGAGGTTTGCACAGGCAAGAAATGCAGCATTTTGCCATTCATTATTTGAAGGTAGAGGAAATATAAATAAACTACTAGATTCATGAGTATTTAAATGTCTTGTTTCTTTATTTCAATGAGAACAATTTAAAACTTTCTGTATAATTTCTCAAAGCACGATTTCTTTATCCTTAAAAGGCAAAAAGTCAAATTAAAGTAGCATCTGGTTAACTGCTTTGATACAAGTTAGGAAAGGGAGAGAACTATAAGGGATTCTAACATGATTTTGTCTCCCAAGGCTAGAAAGAAATACAGGTCTGTATCTTATACATCTTTTTTCCAGAGACGGGTACTGATGGGGAACCTCTGCTTACAATTTCAGGCTCCTTGAGGACTAGATGATCTGAAAAACTGAAGGGTGAACATTTCCCTTCCACCACTTATATGCCATTTCTTTTCTCCTTGTTCTCAAAAGTGTAGCCTCCAATTCTGCTACCCATAGCCTTTTAACTCAAAGGACATACTGAAAAGTGGGAGATATTTTATAGGACCTCATTCTATTACACTATTGCCTGAATAACTGTCACTTTCTTTAATTGAAGTAGAACACTTACAAAGGCCAATGGAGATTGTAGAGGATTGCAGAAGGTGAGGCTCAGATTATCATCTAATTTTTGTTTCCCATTTTAGAGTGAGTATAGGGTAATTGTTAGGAGTTATTAGCAAACTAGATAATAAAGGAGAAGATTCTCCAATTGCTGGCATGTCACAATCAGTGTACATTTATGTCTCAAAGTAATATGAAAATTTTGAAAACAAACTTAGACCAAAAAAAGGAATTAACTTGAAAATATCTGAGTATAAAGAATTTTCCTATTTAAATCCCTAATAAGTAGGAGAGAAAAAAATAGTTCTTTTATATTTTGAATAAGTTAATTACCTTATTATTGGTAATTTACATTACTAAATTATGACATATATATCTAAGGAGATTATTGGATGATGGCTCACTAACAGGTAGGTGTACTGGCAATGTTTCAGCCCAGACATTGATTCCTGAACATGTGTAGAAAAGTAAAACTCAAAACCTGTTTTTTAAAAAAAAAAGCTTATAGATATAGAAAACAGATTGGTGGTTGCCAAAGGCTTGCCAGCATTGGAGGTGGGTGAAGTGGGTGAAGGAAGTCAAAAGGTAAAAACTTCCAGTTTTAAAATAAGTATATCGCACGAATGTAATGTACAGTGTGGTTAGTATAGTTAATACTGTATTGTATATATGAAGGTTGCTAAGAGAATAGATATTAAAAGTTCTCATGAGAAGAAAAAAATTTTTAATTATGTATGGTCAACTAGACTTATTGTGGTGATCATTTCACAATATATACAAGTAGCGAATCATTATGTTATATAGCTAAAAATAATATAATGTTATTTGTCAATTATACCTCAATCAAAAAAATATAAAATAGGAAAAAAGAGTAAAATGTCTTTAACCCAAATGCATTATCCAAGCACTGAGGAAAATAGTGAAAAGGTTAGGATTGTATTCTAATATATTTTAGAAGGCGACAAAGCAAACATAATTGCAAGTGGCTCTCTGGAGTCTGGTGAATATCATGTGCATACAAAATGGATTATTAGTACGAGAATATACTTTAAGTACAAATTAGCATTCCTCGTGTAATTAGTTATTTAGAGAATTCTCACTGAAACATTAAACTCTGGAAAATGTTCTTAATTGCAGCGTAACATTATTGTATACCAGCTGTCCCGTTATATCACAGCATTCCCAAATACCAGTTGACCTATGTAATGTTGAAATTATTTTTAATCAACAAAAAAATCATACTTCAGAAATTTCATGCTTTATCCAATCACTGTAAGAGCAGAGAAAATGCCTTTTTGTTTTTAAATCTATTCATAAAAAGATTACAGACAATATGATTATATAGCTTTGTGTAGTTTCAAAGAGAATAAAGTTCAAATTGTTATTGGAAGTTCTATAATGATTAGAGCCTAGTTTCTTAAATTAGAAAGAAAAAATTAAAATTGAATGAATTAGCATCACTTGCTGAATCAGTCATGTAAGCATGTAATCCAGAGTTAAGGATCTATAGAATGGGGAGATGTACCTAAAGACTTCTACGCTGCACAGGCTCTCCTCATCTTTCAAAGGGTCACATGAGGTCTTAGCTTGCTTTCTCTGCTTGTAAAATTTGCACTCAGTTAAGTTTTGTGGAAGAAATCACCGAGGAGATGAAAGGATCAACAAGCTTCCTGCCTTTGGCATAGGACATATTGCTACTTCATACATCTTGATTTCATTATTGCCTACATTTGTTATAGTATTTAGCTAAAATGCACTGAATAAATGATCCTATTTTATTTTCAAGCAATGGTTGAATTGGATGGAGATGATGTAAGAGTTTCCTCCAGAGGAAAATATGCTGAAAGGGACATTGTGCAGGTAAGAAATTTAATGAAAATTATTTATTTTGTTCATTGTGAAGAGCCCGTGTCAGCTCTGATTTGTAAATGAAGAGTTTAAATTGAAATCAAGCGTCTCAGGTTCTGTTTAATTTAGGCAGTTGATTCTCTATAAAATGCATGTTAAGTAATGGCTTAGAATAAGCACCAAATTACTTTCACCCATACTTCATGTTCACCATATATAAAATAGAATTGTTAATAAGTGTCTTTTCCTACTTTATTATTACCATAAAATATCATTGAGATCTTTAGTAAAATTAAAAGCTAGAAATATAACAGGCTTTTAATGATTATTTATTACTTAGACCTCAATAAAGATTAAATGTATTTTAAGGCAGCTGATACATATTCAGTGTAAGTAAACTTAGTAGAAACAAACCAAAAATGTAGATTTTGTTCTATTTCTCCCATAGGTTATGGTTAGAAAAGTGGAAAAATAGATCTTATAATTATATATAAATATAAAAATTATATAAAGTATATAAACAATAATATTAATATAATACATGGTAACATAATAATATGTATAATACTATAATAAAATATAATAATAGATTATATATCTCTATATATAGATATATAGACATATATATGATTCATAATTCTATTAGAATCAAGAAAAATACTTAACTAAAGCCTACTATTCTGGGAGTGAATAGAAAGAAAAAAGGCAGTTAAAATTTATAATTGAGGGCTTCCCTGGTGGCGCAGTGGTTGAGAGTCCGCCTGCCGATGCAGGGGATACGGGTTCGTGCACCGGTCCGGGAAGATCCCACATGCCGCGGAGTAGCTGGGCCCGTGCGTCTGGAGCCTGTGCTCCGCAACAGGAGAGGCCACAACAGTGAGAGGCCCACGTACCGCAAAAAAAAAAAAAAAAAAAGAATACCAAAAAAAAAAAATTTATAATTGAAACAAAGGAATTAAATCAACTAAATTTCTGCATACTTTAGAGTCTTCATATCTTTTAGGAAGTCAGAAGCAGAAAAAGACTGTGAAGGGAAGATTAAATGGAAAGGAAAGTTCTCAGTACAATTTGAGCACTTAAAGGAGCAAACAATATTATCTCCTAAATAATAACCTATATATTCACCCATAATACAGTCATTAAGGTAATCTAATTTGGAATCCAAGAGAATTTGGTTCAAATCCTGGATTGTCCACTGTGATAAGGATAAGCTTTCTAAACTTCAGTGTTCTGGCATTGTTTAAAGATTTTATCAGATAGTATATATAAAATACATTACATTACTGAAATAGATCTCGGTAAAATACAACAAAAATAATTTTAAAAATTAGAGAGGGAGAATAATGTAAAATAATCTGTAAATATATTATAAAGATTAATCTTGACAAAGATAAAAAAGCATTCTTCTTCATCAGTCAGCAAAATTAAGTTTTAAAATAGAAACATCTGTATAACAGTTTTTTAAGAAGATAATTAAATATGATTTAAACCTAATGTTTAAATATTAACATTAAAATGTTAACATTTTAACCTAATGTTCTTGGTAGTGTAAAAAGCACGCACACATGAATAATTCATTTAAAAGCAGCTGAGAAAGGGAACATGGTGATGTGGTCATCTATTTAAGAATCCCACGATGTTTTATTGTTTTTAAGTAGACCCGCGATTATTCACCTTATGCTGATTAGCATAATTATAAGTCCAAGTAATTACACTTTTCCTAAAAATCTCTCCATAATGTCTAGTTCACAGTAACCAAAAAATCAAATTACTGCATGGAAGTATGAATTTGAAGTCCTTTAAAATGTATTATGTTGCTGTTGTAATGCATTTTTACAAAGTTAAAAGAGACAGCTTTATATCTCATAGTATCATTTAAATGCTGCTTAAGGGAAACTGGTATTACTCTCTCCCTTAGAAGATAGTTAAGGTTGCTCACATCATTAAGATTTACTTTAAGAGGATTAACATGTTATGTTAGTGACAACCAACAGTTGTTGGTTATTTTATTTATAAAACAAAAATTCCCTTGATCATGAAAGTATTTCATCTCTAATTGGATATGCTACATTGGACAGAACAGTGAGATAGGACTCAGATCTATGATCTTGAACAAGTCAGTAAATCTCCTTTGAGCCTTTCATTTGTTACCTCCAGACTCTCCATTCTTTTATCTTTGCTCTTTCCATGATGTGGTGAGTCTCAGAGGAAGTAACAGACATGAAAATACTTTGTTACTTATCAGTATAAGATACATAAACACACACACACACACACACACACACATATATATATATATATAATTATATATTTCCTCTCATTGAAAGTCAAAATCTTGAGACTAATCTATCACCATTAAGTGACACTGAGATCACCAAAGATTTTGAAGACACCTGACGATATAGCTAAACACTCAAGGGATTCTACCATGTAAAGTTGAACTGAAAGAGTCATGAGATCTCACAGATACTGAACAGGAAACTAAAATCTTCCCAGAGAATTAGTAGCCTCCTGAATGACAGTGACACCTTGACTTACATGTCTATATTTAGTTAAGGATATCTGATGCACCCTTTTCTAATTTCATGGAAAAGTTGCTAAATGGTATTTGGTCTAATAAAAATAGTTCCCACTGGGCTTCTCTGGTGGCGCAGTGGTTGAGAGTCCGCCTGCCGATGCAGGGGACACGGGTTCGTGCCCCGGTCTGGGAAGATCCCACATGCCGCAGAGCGGCTAGGCCCGTGAGCCATGGCCGCTGAGCCTGCGCATCCGGAGCCTGTGTTCCACAACGGGAGAGGCCACAACAGTGAAAGGCCCACATACAGCAAAAAAAAAAAAAAGAAAAAAGTTCCCAGGGTAAACATTTATATATCACATTGTGTTCAAGAATTAGCATTTTTTCTCTCACCTTGAATAAAATTTTAAAACCTTCCACCATTACAGGTTTCCTGGTCCTACCATTCACTAAAACATTTTTTAAATGAGTTATTTTTAAGAATAGAAATATTCTTGAATATTTATAATATTGGAGTTGCAAGGGCACACCAAGAATAATATTGTCAATCTTCCTACCACCAGGAAATATCTAAGCCATCATAATCAATGCTATAAACACTGCTGGCTAAAATAATATCAGAAAATAGGGTCTATTTAGGCTCTCTTACCTTTTTGTTTTGTAAGAAACTGAATGAGATATTGTACTAAATCACTTAGCAGAAGGCCTCTCACCTACCAGTTGCTCAATAAATGCATTAATATCAGTTTCAGTTATTATTATTAGTTAGTATTTTGGCATAGTCCAGTGGGAAGGCATTTTTATGTCACTGTTTCATAGTAACTGTACCTTGACATATGACACTGTAGTCAGTCTTATGTGTGATTATGTTCATTGCCTCAAGATTCACTCTCATATGACTATAATATAAACAGTATGCAGGAAGAAATTCTATGGTTGTTATTCTAAAACTTAAATGAATTATTTTCTTAAATCAATATATGTAAAGGCTTTCCATTTGTTTGTTTGCTTACTTGTGCTGTGGATTGGCCATTGTATATAATGCAATATCATTTCTCCTGGCTGCATTCAGCTGCTGTCCAGCCTATCACTCCCTTAAAAATTATATTTAAATCATATCTTTCATTAGAAGGAGAATAATTACCTTGAAGGCTTAGACTTGAAAATCACTAATGGAGCTCTGCAAAGTAGGAACAATCAAATAAAATTGAGCAGAACCACAACTAAAAGTTCATTTGCCCAAACTGATTCAAACTTTTTTCACAAATAGGCAGAGCTAGCTGTTAGAGCAACTACATAGAACATTTTCCTTGTACAGGATAGATGCTAAAAAAAAGATGTAGTGTGTCAAGGAAATGGTATATTTCAACTGAACAGAATGCATTTATTTGTATTCTTCATATGAATGGGATAAATGAGTGCAAAGTAAAAATTGATTTGTTCCTCTAACCTGAACAGTTTAAGGGTCCAAGTTAATTTGTGGTAATAGTCAGTGATCAACATACATTCACAAATGTGTGAGTGTTATTTTGAACAGTAGGGCCCCAGGTACAGTGATCAGAAATTAGTGATTAAAAGGGACAATAAACAGAGGGGTCTGAGAAGTTGAGTGGAAAATTGTTACTGTAGAAGGATATCAGCAATAGTCCAAAAAGAAAGAGAATATATTTTTGTCATCAAAAGTGTAAGGTTTAACATTAATAAGAGGTAAAGGCAACAGAGACACTTGTCATTTTCATCTCTCACTTAGGGAAGTGCCTCATGACTTGACTGAAGAGATGAATATTCCTTTGGAAAAGGATTAGATAATTTAGATTAGTGAGTAGAAGATTCTCAACATCTTTTTCTCTGCTCCCAACACACATGTGGGATAAGAGATGCTCCTGTTGATAATATCACTTGCTATAACAGTTACGCTTAACCCAGGGGCAAGGTCCCTTAATACTCAAGGGACGTATCAGAATCTGTGCCCGCATTTAGCAAATGTAAGTTAAATGAGATATATACTTCCCTCCTTGGCTGAAAATTAAGATTTCTTTCTTACCCATTGTTTATGAACATGTTTTAAAGATGAGTAGAAGTGTATGTATTATGAGAACAGTGATTATGAATCTTAGTTTTGACATTCCAGAGTATCATAACATTCTTAAAAATGAATTTATATTTACTTCAATAAAAAATTTAGCACATCCTATAGCATTTGCTGGAAAGGTGAAACAGCAGGTGTTTTAAAATAACAAAAAGGTCAGGAATTACAGTTTTAGATTATAATACTGGTACCTGAGTTTGAAAGAGATAAAAAATTGGTAAAAATAGTTAAAGTTTGATATGAATGTAAAGAAAAGACTAGAAAGAAAAGTCTCATATTTATATTGCACATAATTTATAAATTAATGAATAGTAATAATAATGACTATCATACTGTACATATTATGAGTTGAACACTATTTTATGCACTTATGTGTTGACTTATTTAATACAGCAACCTAATGAAGTAGGCATTATTATTATGATCCTCATTTTATAGAAGAGGAAACTGAGTCAGAGAGAATACCAAGACCACACAGCTAATAAGCAGCAGAACCAGCGTCTGAACCTGGGAAGTCTAATTCCAGAGTTTCTGAGAATAGGGAGTAAAAAGATAATTGAATTTAATTACCATGGTCTAAGAGAAGAGTAAAGACCAAAGTAAAAGTAAATATAAGAGCAAAGTTGAGGTAAAGGAAAAACACAGCAGGTATAATATCCCCCTTCCCTAGAGAAGTATCAACTATCTGCTAGAGTGTTGCCATTTCCCTGAAATGTAGGTATTAGCTATAGATTCTTCAAAAACTGATCTCCTAACAAATAGTTTAAAAGATAATTATGTATATGTATAGCTGATTCACTTTGTTATAAAACAGAAACTAACACACCATTGTAAAGCAATTATACTCCAATAAAGATGTTAAAAAATAAATAAAATTTTAAAAAGGTAATTATGTATATACTAACCATATCATTACTAAATTTTAAAAAACTACTATGCCTTTTAAAATAAGAATGAAATAAGCTATAGCTGAAATTAGAGATCTTTTTCTTATTAATCCCTCACTATGTTGATTCTTATTTTCTTACCTTTCTAATTATAGTTTCAGAGAGAAAAATAAACCTAAATTTGTTTGCACCTCTTTGTCAGGTCTTGTCCAAGTCAGATAATATGACTTCACAAATGTTCATATCCTCCTATTTCTCTTCTCAGCTGAATATTATATTCACTCTGTTAGTTTTTCCTTACCCTTACTTAGCTACCTTTATGGTAAGAGAAAGATTTGTCACCTTTCTATCACACTTTTCTAAAAGTTGTGCTGAGTTTTCCACCTGGTATCAAGACAGGGTAAAATTATGGTCATATGTGTATGCTTCTGTCTATAAGGTACCTTATTTTAAAAAGAAAGGACTACTTTTCTGCTCTTCCTTAAAAGAGGCTGCTTTCACTTCACAAATGGTATTACATTTGCTATTTGATTTCTTAACATTTTAACCTGCTTTATCTGTCGCAACCTGAGTGGTTTAAAGTCTGTTTCCTAATAAAAGTTAATTTTCTGAAGGCACATCTTGAGTAACTGCTTAAATCAAAAGTAAATTTTTCAAAATAAATTTAAAACAGTTACATTACAGTATGAGATGAGAGTGTGAACACTCTCTGTTTCTCTGGAGGAAAAACTGATTTAATATAAACTTTAAAATATTATATTTGAAAATTGTTCAACCTCCTGAAATGTCTTCGCTGTGCCTTTTCTCCAAGACCTAAAATTACTGTGTCCCCAAACTATCACAACATTAACAGTTACAATCATTCCCAGTTGCTTTCAAGAATCATGATGTCTGTAAGGGGAAATTGAACTAATGCCAACAAACAGCACAGTGTTTATTAAGTAACCATTATAAATGAGAATGGAATCAGGCAATCTATTGCCAGAGTATTCAGTGATAATTATTCTCACATGATTGTTTATATAAAGATAGAACAATCATTTTTATGTAATGTAAAAATAAGAATATTGATATTTGATGATATTTCAATGAGAAGTATACCAAAATCTTATACTGAGGGTTTTTGGTTGTTTATTTTGCCTTTCCAAATAACAGATATAAAAAACAAACATTTGGGGCATGATTCAATGTACTGAATATTTTGGGTACCTACTAATGTGAACTGTGTAAATTTTGTATTCATTGTCCATGTGATTTGATGGTCTAGTAATATAATTAAAAATACTTTACATGTGTTTAGGACTCTTTAACAATATACATTATTTTTAACCCTGATTTGAGTAATACTTCTACATTGAAAGCTGAATTAAGCATGCATTAATTCCATTTGACAAGAAACTGAGCCCTGAAGAAGATAATGCTCCATCCAATTAGGTGTAGAACTCAAAACTGCAGAATACGTGTAGCAACATGATGGGTGTACAGGACCCAGAGACAAGAGTTATTGTGGGGAAAAACATAGGTAAAGATTACATCCCTTTTTAGGTAAAGTATATATTAGAAAGTTGTGGTCACTGTTAGAGCTATTTGTAATAAATCAAATATCTTTAAAATGCATAGTTATTATCATGCATCTCACCATTACTCCAGGCTTCTCTGATTCTCCTACAACCAAATGTTTACATATGTTGGTTTTTGTGTCTATTTTTTTATTTATTTAAATAGCATGCTAAGGTCTGTTAAATAACTTTCTTTCACCTCTGATTTAGTTTGTGCCATTCAGAGATTATATTGACAGAAGCGGAAACCACATACTCAGCATGGCTAGATTAGCTAAAGATGTCCTAGCGGAGATCCCAGAGCAGTTTCTCTCCTACATGAGGACCAGAGGAATCAAGCCATCACCTGCACCTCCCCCGTACACCCCACCTACACATGTGTTACATACTCAAATATGACTGTGCTCCAAAATGCTAATGTAACTACACTTCAGTTAGAACTGCTGAGTCCATGCTTTTCTTCTGGTGCTCTATAAGGAACCAGGGAATGAGATACATTTCTCAGTTTGGTTTCAGCAGTATTGGTTTGTATGCTTTCTTGGATCCAAAATTTATTATCTTCCTAAACCAAAACTGTAAATACGGTTGTTGCATGAGCAACAGAAAAATTGTTTAAATGCTTGAAGCAAAATATGGATGCATTCTCTGAATCTTTAAATGTTTTCTAGACAGAAACAGCTAATTTCCAATGTACTGTTGGGAAAAAGCACAACCTGTGTTTTTAACTCAAATATTGTCCTTGACTGCTATGTATATAGGAAAGCAGTCTCTCTATATCAATGTTTACATGTTACTACTTTTTAGATTCCAATACTTTTATAACTGTTCTTAAGAATACAAGTTTTGAATATTGAATCCTTTGTCTTCTAAATTGCAATAGCTATAATCACAAGAGCAATATCTCTTTGAATGACTGTCTGGAGAAATGCAATTGCAAGCAAGGGAAGGTAAAGATACTTTTATATTTCTCAGTAAGTGAATTGTCTTATGAAGCTGTATCTGCTTAGTAATCAGTTCCTCTGTGCCATTTGCCAAGTATGGGAGTTTACACTTAGCAGATGTGTATTCTGAAAGATCATGCATTTTTCATGAAGTTTGGGTTCTAAATTTAGACTGCAATTTGTTTATGTTTTGTAATGCTAAGTAGAAATAATAAAAAGTCAAACATCGTGAACTGTAAATGCACAGAAAATACTTGGTGTAAAAAGTAGCATCTTTATATTACAATACTATGTAGAAAGACTAAAATCCAGAATATTTGACTGTGAACCATGTAGCAGATGTTTTAAACTTTCTATTTCATTGTACCTTGTCTAGATATTTTAAGTCAAAGGGATACTGGCTCTCTTGATTTGCATTCCTTTCCAAGTTGCCACGCAGGGTGCACAGGCTGGAAGTTTTTTGCGAAATTCCCAGTTAAATATACACAACCATGTGACGTAGTGCACAACACATTTGTGAAATAACCCACTCCTATACACTGACTGATCTGCCTATCCACAATTAATTGTAAAGAGTTTTTGCATGTACAGTTTTTATGAGAATTGCAGTTTTGTGACAAGAATGACAGTTGTGTCTAAATTAAAACATATCTTTAGAACAAATGGCCTTAAATTCTCACAGAATTCCTGGAAATGATTGTGAATTACCTTTAAGTAATAGAAAAGTGAATTTATTTTTTTTCTTTTGTGTCAACAGTGTAACTGCTTTATAATATTTTCCTTACTTATACCCTATTTACTACTGGTTTATTTCTACTGTATGTTGTTCTCTTTGTCCCACGTTGACTAAGGGTGACTTTTATAAGCATGAAACTATTTTACGGAAAACAAAAATATATACATTCACATATCTAACAGAATCGATGTTATATAATTATGTACTCCTAAATTGTCCATTTTGGAGTATACATTAAAATCTTTTAAAGATTAACTATTTGCTCTGTAAACTTTATGTATAAATGACATGGAATCTGATGATTTCCTTTACTGGTCTCAAATATTTATGTCAGTATAGTTTATTAGCCTACAATTGTATTATTTGCCTTCATTCATCAGTTCTAAAGAATGAAAATAAATAAGATCAATATTATTTCCTTTTTGTCAAACATGTTATTTTTATTTGAATTGATCAGAGAAAATGAAAGATGTACACTTCTTTATTTAAATAATAGTGTGCCCAAACCTAGTGGGGGCAAATGGTTAAGAAACAGTCCCAGTTACAAGCCTTATCATTTGTATGGCTGAGAATAACCATAAGAAATGTATGTGATGTTAGTTCTATACATAAGATTAGAAAATACCTAGACTTGTCTCTTTGTTGCATAAATGAAAAAATCAAGACTGAAGGGATTAGGTGATTTATCCAAGACTATGTAACTAGAGTAGAGCTCATTACCATTGTGAAACTACTTAAATTTTGTGAGTTGCTGTTAGGAGATGTACAATGAATAATACCAGAGACATATTCCATAAATGCAAACACATTCCAATAGTTGCACATACAATCTGGGTATCAGGGATATGAGCATTAGGTAATGAGCAATGAGAAAGATATGTATCGAGAGAAGAGTGATAGCTCCAAATCATCAAACCTGCTGCAGAAAACAGCAGGACTATAACTGGGCACCCTCAAGACCCCCAAGAGCTTGGATGCTGTTCTCTCTCTCTAGTCCCTTTCCCTTCCTCTCTGATGAAAACCATTTTAACTACAGGATGAACCCTCAGCCTTCTATTCAATCATCTCCATCATCTGGTTTTAGCCGGTTATATAATATCAATTTCCATTGCTTCCCAAATGAATATTAAAACTATCCAGGCTTGTCTCAATCCTCTTCCCCAACCAATTTGAGTTCATTTGGAGACTCAGGCATAGTTCATAATTTTTCCTTCCATCAAGCTCTCTCCTTAGGCCTCCACCTAGGATATTATTTGAATGTTCTAACTCAAGCCCCAACTCCATCTATGTTCTTTTAAAACTTCAGCTAACAATAATCACTACCTTCTATGAACTCACTTTTGCTTTGCATTTTAACATATTAATCACCTCATATTATATATAAACTATTTTACTTTGTTTAGGGCGTCTTGTCTTCCCAACACCGGAAAATATGATTTAATGGCACCTGGAATAAGTAAATTTTCAAAGCTTTCCAGGTTACTGTAATGTGTGACTAGGGAGTATAACTGTTGCAATTAAAGAACATCAGATGATTCAACCACTACTTTTAAAATTCTCTCTCCCAGCATGTAATACGGGGAGGAAAGAAACGGTAGATAAAACTCTGAATAGTGTTGGGGGGCAGCAGTGACAGTAGGTATGTAGCATAGGCTATTTTGTTCTTTAGACTTAGTGAAGACAATTAGGGGGACTCATGTACTTTTTTTTTTTTTTAACTGTGGCTTATCATCAGTTTAGAACATAAAGAGGTTTCTCTCAAAAGGATGAGGTTGATGTGGTTGTGGGTTTTTTTAATACATCTTTATTGGAGTAAAATTACTTCACAATACTGTGTTAGTTTCTGTTGTACAACAAAGTGAATCAGCCATATGCACACATATGTCCCCATATCCCCTCCCTCTTGAGCCTCCCTCCCATGCTCCCTATACCACCCCTCTAGTTTGTTGCAAAGCACCGAACTGATCTCCCTGTGCTATGCTGCTGCTTCCCACTAGCTATCTATTTTATATTTGGTAGTGTATATATGTCCATGCCACTCTCTCACTTCGTCCCAGCTTACACTTCCCCCTCCCCGTGTCCTCAAGTCCATTCTCTATATCTGCGTCTTTATTCCTGTCCTGCCCCTAGGTTCATCAGAAACAATTTTTTTTTTTTTTAGATTCCGTATATATGCGTTAGCATATGGTATTTGTTTTCCTATTTCTGACTTACTTCACTCTGTATAACAGTTTCTAGGTCCATCCACCTCACTACAAAAAACTCAATTGCATTTCCTTTTATGGCTGAGTAATATTCCATTGTATATATGTGCCACATCTTATTTATCCATTCATCTGTCAATGGACATTTAGGTTGGTTCCATGTCCTGGCTATTGGAAATAGTGCTGCAATGAACATTGTGGTACCTGACTCTTTTTGAATTATGATTTTCTCAGGGTATATGCCCAATAGTGGGATTGCTGGGTCATATGGTAGTTTTAGTTTTTTAAGGAACCTCCATACTGTCCTCCATAATGATTGTATCAATTTACATTCCCACCAACATGCAGGAGGGCTCCCTTCTCACCAACACTTTCCAACATTTATTGTTTCTACATTTTTTAATAATGGCCATTCTGACCATGTAAGGTGATACTTCATTGTAGTTTTGATTTGCATTGCTCTAATAATTAGTGATGTTGAACATCTTTTCATGTGCCTCTTGGCCACCTGTATGTCTTCTTTGGAGAAATGTCTATTTAGATCTTCTGCCCACTTTTTTTTTGGTGGGGGGTTGTTTGTTTGTTTAATGTTGAGCTCCATGAGCTGTTTGTATATTTTGGAGATTAATCCTTTGTCCGTTGTTTCATTTGCAAATATTTTCTCCCATTTTGAGGGTTGTCTTTTTGTCCTGTTTGTAGTTTCCTTTGCTGGGCAAAAGCCTTTAAGTTTAATTAGGTCCCATTTGTTTATTTTTGTTTTTATCTTCATTACTCTGGGAGGTGAGTCAAAAAAGATCTTGCTGTGGTTTATGTCAGAGTGTTTTTCCTGTATTTTTCTCTAAGAGTTTGATAGTGTCTGGTCTTACGTTTAGGTCTTTAATCCATATGGAGTTTATTTTTGTGTATGGTGTTATGTAGTGTTCTAATTTCATTCTTTTACATGTAGCTGTCCAGTTTTCCCAGCACCACTTATTGAAGAGGCTCTCTTTTCTCCATTGTATGTATGTTCTTGTCTCTTTTGTCATAAATTAGGTGACTATATGTGCATGTGTTTATCTCTGGGCTTTCTATCCTATTCCATTGATCTATACTTCTGTTTTTTGTGCCAGTACCATACTGTCTTGATTACTGTAGCTTAGTTTGAAGTCAGGGAGCCTGAATTCCTCCAGCTCCATTTTTCTTTCTCAAGATTGCTTTGGCTATTCAGGGTCTTTTGTGTTCCTATACGAATTATAAAATTTTTTGTTCTGACTCTGGGAAGAATGCCATTGGTAGTTTGATAGGGATAGCACTGAATCTGTACATTGCTTTGGGTGGTATAGTCGTTTTCACCATATTGATTCTTCCAATCCACGAACATAGTATATTTCTCCATCTGTTTATGTCATATTTGATTTCTTTCATCAGTGTTTTATAGTTTTCTGAGTAAACGTCTTTCACCTCCTTAGGTAGGTTTATTCCTAGGTATTTTGTTCTTTTTGTTGTGATGGTAAATGGGGTTGTTTCCTTAATTTCTCTTTCTGATTTTTCATTGTTAGTGTATAGGAATGCAAGAGATTTCTGTGCATGAATTTTGTATCCTGCAACCTTACCAAATTCATTGTTGAGTTCTAATAGTTTTCTGGTGGCATCTTCAGGATTTTCTATGTTTAGTATCATGTCATCTGCAGTGACAGTTTTAGTTCTTCTTTTCCAATATGTATTCTTTTTATTTCTTTTTCTTCTCAATTGCCATGGCTAGGACTTCCAAAACTATGTTGAATAAGAGTGGCAAGAGTAGACATCCTTGTCTTGTTCCTGATTTTAGTGGAAATGCTTTCAGTTTTTCACCATTGAGTATGATGCTTGCTGTGAGTTTGTCATATATGGCTTTTATTATGTTGAGTTAGGTTTCCTCTATGCTCATTTTCTGGAGAGTTTTTATCATAAATGGGTGTTGAATTTTCTCAAAAGATTTTCTGCATCTATTCAGATGATCATATGGCTTTTATTACTTAATTTGTTAATATGGTGTATCTCATTGATTGATTTGCATATATTGAAGAATCCTTGCATCTCTGGGATAAATCCCACTTGATCATGGTGTATGATACTTTTAATATGTTGTTGGATTCTGTTTGCTAGTATTTTGTTCAGGATTTTTGCATCTATGTTCATTAGTGATATTGGTCTATAATTTTCTTTTTTTGTGATATCTTTTTCTGGTTTTGGTATCAGGGTGATGGTGGCTTTGTAGAATGAATTTGGGAGTGTACCTCCCTCTGCAATATTTTTTGATGAGTTTGAGAAGGATCGGTGTTAGCTCTTCTCTAAATGTTTGATGGAATTCACCGACGTACTTGTTTTGTAGAGGATCAGCAACTGCCAAAGACTTTACTGAAGAGCATGCCTTGTCCTTTCAGCTTGTGTTTAGTTTAACTATTTTATGCCATTGTGTTACCTATATATGTAATTGACACAAAAATGAGAAGATACTTAATAAAAATTCACTAAAGATTAATTTCTGTCATTAGCACAAGTAGGATACACTTCCTAATAAAGAAACAGAGCTGAGGATCAAATTAGTTTCCTTTGAGTGCATGTGGTATCACTTACTAAAGATCAAAAGAATGGAAATCTACTTGTAAAAAGTTACGCTTGAGGAGCTTCAAGATGACGGAAGAGTAAGACGTGGAGATCACCTTCCTCTCCATAAATACATCAGAAATACATTTACATGTGGAACTGCTCCTATAAAACACCTACTGAACGCTGACAGAAGACCTCAAACCTCCCAAAAGGCAAGAAACCCCCCATGAACCTGGGTAGGGCAAAAGAAAAAAGAATAAACAGAGACAAAAAATAGGGACAGGACCGGCACCGGTGGAAGGGAGCTGTGAAGGAGGAAGTGTTCCCACACACTAGGAAGCCCCTTTGCGGGTGGAGTCTGCGAGTGGCAGCCGGGGGAAACTTCGGAGCCATGGAGGAGAGCACAGCAACAGGGGTGCGGAGGGCAAAGTGGAGAGATTCCTGCACAGAGGATTGGTGCTCACCAGCAGTCAAGAGCCCGAGAGGCTTGTCTGCTCACCCACTGGGGAGGGGGGTGGGGTTGGGAGCTGAGGCTCGGGCTTTGGTCAAATCACAGGGAGAGGACTGGGGTGAGCAGTGTGAACACAGCCTGAAGGGGTTAGTGCACCACAGCTAGCAGGGAGGGAGTCTGGGAAAAAGTCTGAACATGCCAAATAGACAAGAGACTTTTTTTCCCTCTTTGTTTCCTCCTGTGTGAGGAGAGGGGATTTAGAATGCTGCCTTTTTTTTTTTTTTTTTTAACATCTCTACTGGAGTATAATTGCTTCACAATGGTGTGTTAGTTTCTACTTGATAATAAAGTGAATCAGTTATACATAAACATATGTTCCCATATCTCTTCCCTCTTGCGTCTCCCTCCCTCCCACCCTCCCTATCCCACCCCTCCAGGCGGTCACAAAGCACCGAGCTGATATCCCTGTGCTGAGGCTGCTTCGCACTAGCTATCTACCTTACGTTTGGTAGTTTATATATGTCCATGCCTCTCTCTCGCTTTGTCACAGCTCACCCTTCCCCCTCCGCATATCCTCAAGTCCGTTCTCTAGTAGGTCTGTGTCTTTATTCCTGTCTTAAACCTAGGTCCTTCCTGATATTTTTTTTTCTTAAATTCCATATATATGTGTTAGCATACGGTATTTGTCTTTCTCTTCCTTTTTCTTTTTTAACATCTTTATTGGGGTATAATTGCTTTATAGTGGTATGATACTTTCTGCTTTATAACAAAGTGAATCAGTTATACACATACATGTGTTCCCATATCTCTTCCCTCTTGGGTCTCCCTCCCTCCCATCCTCCACATCCCACCCCTCCAGGCAGTCACAAACCACCAAGCTGATCTCCCTGTGCTACGCGGCTGCTTCCCACTAGTTATCTACCTTACGTTTAGTAGTGTATATATGACCATGCCTCTCTCTCGCTTTGACACAGCTCACCCTTCCCCCTCACCATATCCTCAAGTCCGTTCTCTAGTAGGCCTGTGTCTTTATTCCTGTCTCACCCCTAGGTTCTTCATGACATTTTTTTCCCTTAAATTCCATATATACCTGTTAGCATACGGTATTTGTCTTTCTCTTTCTGACTTACTTCACTCTGTATGACAGACTCTAGGTCCAACCACCTCATTACAAATAGCTCAATTTCATTTCTTTTTATGGCTAACTAATATTCCATGTATATATGTGCCACATCTTCTTTATCCATTCATCCGATGATGGACACTTAGGATGTTTCCATCTCCGGGATATTGTAAATAGAGCTGCAATGAACATTTTGGTACATGACTCTTTTTGAATTATGGTTTTCTCAGGGTATACGCCCAGTAGTGGGATTGCTGGGTCATATGGTAGTTCTATTTGTAGGTTTCTAAAGAACATCCATACTGTTCTCCATAGTGGCTGTACCAATTCACATTCCCACCAGCAGTGCAAGAGTGTTCCCTTTTCTCCACACCCTCTCCAGCATTTATTGTTTCTAGATTTTTTGATGATGACCATTCTGACCAGTGTGAGATAATATCTCATTGTAGTTTTGATTTTCATTTCTCTAATGATTAATGATGTTGAGCATTCTTTCATGTGTTTGTTGGCAGTCTGTATATCTTTTTTGGAGAAATGTCTATTTATGTCTTCTGTCCATTTTTGGATTCGGTTGTTTGTTTTTTTGTTATTGAGCTGCATGAGCTGCTTGTAAATTTTGGAAATTAATCCTGTGTCAGCTGCTTCATGGCAAATATTTTCTCCCATTCTGAGGGTTGTCTTTTCATCTTGTTTATGGTTTCCTTTGCTGTGCAAAAGCTTTGAAGTTTCATTAGATCCCATTTGTTTATTTTTGTTTTTATTTCCATTACTCTAGGAGGTGGGTCAAAAAGGATATTGCTGTGATTTATGTCATAGAGTGTTCTACCTATGTTTTCCTCTAAGAGTTTAATAGTTTCTCACCTTACATTTAGGTTCTTAATCCATTTTGAGCCTATTTTTGTGTATGGTGTTAGGGAGTGATCTAATCTCATACTTTTCCATGTACCTGTCCAGTTTTCCCAGCACCACTTATTGTAGCGGCTGTCTTTTCTCCACTGTACATTCCTGCCACCTTTATCAAAGATAAGGTGTCCATATGTGCGTGTGTTTATCTCTGGGCTTTCTATCCTGTTCCATTGATCTATCTTTCTGTTTTTGTGCCAGTACCATACCATCTTGATTACTGTAGCTTTGTAGTATAGTCTGAAGTCAGGGAGCCTGATTCCTCCAGCTCCATTTTTTGTTCTCAAGATTGCTTTGGCTATTCGGGGTCTTTTGTATTTCCATACAAATTGTGAAATTTTTTGTTCTAGTTCTGTGAAAAATGCCAGTGGTACTTTGATAGGGATTGCATTGAGTCTATAGATTGCTTTGGGTAGTAGAGTCATTTTCACAATGTTGATTCTTCCAATCCAAGAACATGGTATATCTCTCTATCTATTTGTATCACCTTTAATTTCTTTCATCAGTGTCTTATAATTTTCTGCATACAGGTCTTTTCTCTACTTAGGTAGGTTTATTCCTAGATATTTTATTCTTTTTGTTACAATGGTAAATGGGAGTGTTTTCTTGATTTCACTTTCATATTTTTCATCATTAGTGTATAGGAATGCAAGAGATTCCTGTGTATTAATTTTGTATCCTGCTACTTTACCAAATTCATTGATTAGCTCTAGTAGTTTTCTGGTAGCATCTTTAGGATTCTCTATGTATAGTATCATGTCATCTGCAAACAGTGACAGCTTTACTTCTTCTTTTCCTATTTGGATTCCTTTTATTTCCTTTTCTTCTCTGATTGCTGTGGCTAAAACTTCCAAAACTGTGTTGAATAAGAGTGGTGAGAGTGTGCAACCTTGTCTAGTTCCTGATCTTAGCGGAAATGCTGTCAGTTTTTCACCCTTGAGGATGATGTTGGCTGTGGGTTTGTCCTATATTGCAGTTATTATGTTGAGGAATGTTCCCTCTATGCCTACTTTCCGCAGGGTTTCTATCATAAATGGGTGTTGAATTTTGTCGAAAGTTTCTCTGCATCTATTGAGATGATCACATGGTTTTTATCCTTCAATTTGTTAATATGTTTTATCACATTGATAGATTTGCATATATTGAAGACTTCTTGCATTCCTGGAATAAACCCTGATTGATCGTGGTGTATGATCCTTTTAATATGCTGTTGGATTCTGTTTGCTAGTATTTTGTTGAGGATTTTTTCATCTATGTTCATCAGTGATATTGGCCTGTAGTTTTCTTTCTTTGTGACATCCTTGTCTGGTTTTGGTATCAAGGTGATGGTGGCCTAATAGAATGAATTTGGGAATGTTCCTCACTCTGCTACATTTCAGAAGAGTTTGAGAAGGACAGGTGTTAGCTCTTCTCTAAATGTTTGATAGAATTCACCTGTGAAGCCCTCTGGTCCTGGGCTTTTCTTTGTTGGAAGATTTTTAATCACAGTTTCAATTTCAGTGCTTGTGATTGGTCTGTTCATATTTTCTATTTCTTCCTGATTCAGTCTTGGCAGGTTGTGCATTTCTAAGAATTTGTCCATTTCTTCCAGGATGTTCATTTGAATGGCGTAGAGTTGGTTGTAGTAATCTCTCATGATCTTTTGTATTTCTGCAGTGTCAGTTGTTACTTCTCCTTTTTCATTTCTAATTCTATTGATTTGAGTCTTCACCCTTTTTTTCTTGATGAATTTGGCTAATGGTTTATCTATTTTGTTTATCTTCTCAAAGAACCATCTTTTAGTTTTATTGATCTTTGCTATCATTACCTTCATTTGTTTTTCATTTATTTCTGATCTGATTTTTATGATTTCTTTCCTTCTGCTAACTTTGGGGTTTTCCTGTTCTTCTCTCTCTAATTGTTTTAGGTGCAAGGTTAGTTTGTTTATTTGAAATGTTTCCTGTTTATTAAGGTTGGCTTCTATTGCTATAAACTTCCCTCTTAGAACTTCTTTTGCTGGATCCCATAGGTTTTGGGTTGTCTTGTCTCCATTGTCATTTGTTTCTGGGTATTTTCTTATTTCCTCTTTGATTTCTTAAGTGATCACTTCGTTCTTAAGTTGTTTATTTTTTAGCCTCCATGTGTTTGTATTCTTTACAGATCTTTACCTATAATTGATATCTAGTCTCATAGCATTGTGGTCGGAAAAGACACTTGATACAATTTCAGTTTTCTTAAATTTACCAAGGCTTGATGTGTGACCCAAGATATGATCTATCCCTGAGATTGTTCCATGAGCATTTGAAAAAAATGTGTATTCTGTTGTGTTTGGATGGAATGTCCTATAAATATCAATTAAGCCCACCTTGTTTAATGTATCATTTAAAGCTTGTGTTTCCTTTTTTATTTTCATTTTGGATGATGTGTCCATTGGTGAAGTGGGGTGTTAAAGTCCCCTACTATGAATGTGCTACTGTTGATTTTCCCTTTTATTGCTGTTAGCATTTGCATTATGTATTGAGGTGCTCCTATGTTGGCTGCATAAATATTTACAATTGTTATATTGTCTTCTTGGATCGATCACTTGATCATTATGTACTGAACTTCTTTGTCTCTTCTAATAGTCTTTATTTTAAAGTCTATTTTGTCTGACATGGGAATTGCTACTCCAGCTTTCTTTTGATTTCCATTTGCATGGAATATCTTTTTCCATCCCCTTACTTTCAGTCTGTATGTGTCTCTAGGTCTGAAGTGGGTCTCTTGTAGACAGCATATATATGGGTCTTATTCTTGTATCCATTAGCCATTCTCTGTCTTTTGGTGGGAGCATTTAGTCCATTTACATTTAAGGTAATTATCGATATGTATGTACGTATTCCCATTTTCCAAATTGTTTTGGGTTCGTTATTGTTAGTCTTTTCCTTCTCTTGTGTTTCTTGGCTAGAGAAGTTGCTTTAGCATTTGTTGTAAAGCTCGTTTGCTGGTTCTCAACTCTCTCAGCTTTTGCTGGTCTGTAAATATTTTAATTTCTCCCTCAAATCTGAATGTGATCCTTTCTGGGTAGAGTAATCTTGGTTGCAGGTTTTTCTCCTTCATCACTTTAAATATGTCCTGCCACTCCCTTCTGGCTTGCAGAGTTTCTGCTGAAAGATCAGCTGTTAACCTTATGCAGATTTCCTTGTGTGTTATTTGTTGTTTTTCCCTTGCTGCTTTTAATATGTTTTCTTTGTATTTAATATTTGACAGTTTGATTAATATGTGTCTTGACATATTTCTCCTTGTATTTATCCTGTATGGGACTCTCTATGCTTCCTGCGCTTGATTAACTATTTCCTTTCCCATATTAGGGAAGTTTTCAAGTATAATCTCTTCAAATATTTTCTCAGTCTCTTTCTTTTTCTCTTCTTCTGGAACCCCTGTAATTTGAATGTTGGTGCATTTAATGTTGTGCCAGAGGTCTCTGAGACTGTCCTCAGTTCTTTTCATTCTTTTTTTCTTTATTCTGCTCTGCAGTAGTTATTTCCACTATTTTATCTTCCAGGTCACTTATCCGTTCTTCTGCCTCAGTTATTCTGCTATTGATCCCATCTAGAGTACTTTTAATTTCATTTATTGTGTTGTTCATTGTTGCTTGGCAGGTGGTGCATTCTAGATCCTTGTTAACTCTTTCTTGCATTTTGTCCATTCTATTTCCGAGATTTCGGATCATCCTTACTATCATTATTCTAAATTCTTTTTTAGGTAGACTGCCTATTTCCTCTTCATTTGTTAGGTCTGGTGCATTTTTATCTTGCTCCTTTATCTGCTGTGTGTTTTTCTGTCTTCTCATTTCACTTATCTTACTGTGTTTGGGGTCTCCTTTTTGCAGATGCAGGTTCGTAGTTTCCGCTGTTTTTGATGTCTGTCTCCAGTGGCTAAGGTTGGTTCAGTGGGTTGTGTAGGCTTCCTGGTGGAGGGGACTAGTGCCTGTGTTGTGGTGGATGAGGCTGGATCTTGTCTCTCTAGTGGGCAGGTTCACGTCTGGTGGTGTGTTTTGGGGTGTCTGTGGCCTTATTATGATTTTAGGCAGCCTCTCTGCTAATGGGTGGGGTTGTGTTCCTGTTTTGCTAGTTGTTTGGCATAGGTTTTCCAGCACTGTGGCTTGCTGGTCGTTGAGTGAAGCTGGGTGCTGGTGTTAAGATGGAGGTCTCTGGGAAATTTTTGCCGTTTGATATTATGTGGAGCTGGGAGGTCTCTTGTTGACCAGTGTCCTGAAGTTGGCTCTCCTACCTCAGAGGCAGAGCCCTGCCTCCTGGCTGGAGCACCAAGAGCTTTTCATCCACACGGCTCAGGATAAAAGGGAGAAAAAGTAGAGGGAATTAGTAGAAGTATGAGGAAAGAAAGAAGGAAAGGAGGGTAGGAAGGAAGGAAGAAGGAAAGAAAGAAGCAAAGAAGGAAAGAAGGCAAGAAGGAAAGAAAGGAGGGAGGGAGGGAGGAAGGAAGGAGGGAAAGAAGGAAAAAAGACAGAAAGAAAGAAGATACAGTAAAAATAAAATAAAGTATAATAAAGTTATTGAATTAAAAAATTCTTATTTAGAAAAAAAAAATGGGGACGGATAGAACCTTAGGACAAATGTTGGAAGCAAAGCTATACAGACAAAATCTTACACAGAAGCATACACATACACCCTCACTAAAAGAGGTAAATGGGGAAAAATCATAAATCTTGCTGTCAGAGACCACCTCCTCAATTTGGGATGATTCGTTGTCTAAAGGAGGGAAGGAAGGAAGGAAGGAAAGAAAGAAAGAAAGAAAGAACGAAGGTAAAGTATAATAACGTTATTAAAATTAATTATTAAGAAAAAAATTAAAAAAAAAACATGGACGGATAGAACCCCAGGACAAATGGTGGAAGCAAGACTATACAGACAAGATCTCACACAGAAGCATACACATACACATTCACAAAAAGAGGAAAAGGGAAAAAAATCATAGATCTTGCTCCTAAAGTCCACTTCCTTAATTTGGGATGATTGGTTGTCTATTCAGGTATTCCACAGATGCAGGGTATATCAAGTTGATTGTGGAGCTTTAATCCGCTGCTTCTGAGGCTGGTAGGAGAGATTTCCCTTTCTCTTTGTTCTCACAGGTCACAGGGGCTCAGCTTTGGATTTGGCCCTGCCTCTGCGTGTAGGTCGCTGGAGAGCGTCTGTTTTTTGCTCAGACAGGACGGGGTTAAAGTAGCCGCTGATTCGGGGGCTCTGGCGCACTCAGGCCGGCGGGGAGGGAGGGGCACGGAGTGCGGGGCAGGCCTGCGGCGGCAAAGGCCGGCATGACTTTGCACCAGCCTGAGGCCCGCCGTGCGTTCTCCCGGGGAAGTTGTCCCTGGATTCCGTGAACCTGGCAGTGGCGGGCTGCACAGGCTCCGCGGAAGACGGGTGTGGAGAGTGACCTGTGCTCGCACACAGGCCCCTTGGTGGCGGCAGCAGCAGCCTTAGCGTCTCCCGCCCGTCTCTGGGGTCCGCGCTTTTAGCCGAGGCTCGTGCCCGTCTCTGGAGTTCCTTTAAACAGCGTTCTTAAACCCCTCTCCTCACGCACCAGGAAACAAAGAGGGAAGAAAAAGTCTCTTGCCTCTTTGGCAGGTGCAGACTTTTCCCCGGACTCCCTCCCGGCTAGCCGTGGTGCACTAACCCCTTCAGGCTATGTTCAAGCCGCCAAGCCCAGTCCTCTCCCTGCGCTCCGTCCGAAACCGAAACCCAAGCCTCAGAGCCTCAGCTCGCAGCCCCGCCCGCCCCGGCGGGTGAGCAGACAAGCCTCTCGGGCTGGTGAGTGCCGGTCGGCACCGATCCTCTGTGCGGGAATCTCCCCGCTTTGCTCTGCGCACCCCTGTTGCTGTGCACTTCTCCGCGGCTTCGAAGCTCCCCCCTCCGCCTCCCACAGTCTCCGCCCGCGAAGGGGCTTCCTAGTGTGTGGAAACTTTTCCTCCTTCACAGCTCCCTCCCACTGGTGCAGGTGCCGTCCCTATTCTTTTGTCTCTGTTTTTTCTTTTTTTTTTCCTTATGCCCTACCCAGGTACGTGGGGAGTTTCTTGCCTTTTGGGAGGTCTGAGGTCTTCTGCCAGCCTTCAGTAGGTGTTCTGTAGGAGTTGTTCCACGTGTAGATGTATTTCTGGTGTATCTGTGGGGAGGAAGGTGATCTCCGCGTCTTACTCTTCCGCCATCTTCAAGGTCCCCCCCAATCATTTAGTTTTAAAGCAACAGTGGCCATAACATAAGAATTTTCTCATCACACAAGTTATTCACTAATTTAATTCCCATGAAACATGAATGTTGGACATTCCTAATGTATTTAGATAAGTTGATTTCATATAGATAAGATTTCCTATTAGTTAAAGAGTTAGTTGTCATTGACCTACAAATTAAGAGAAAGGTAGAAGGAAGAAATATGGTTAGGGTTGGCTTGAAAATAGCTCCTCTTGGGAGTTCCCTGGTTGCCTAATGGTTAGGATTCTGGGCTTTCTCTGCCATGGCCCAGGTTCAGTCCCTGGTCAGGGAACTAAGATCCTACAAGCCTTCCCTTTCAGAGATCTTCCTCATCTTATAAAATAAGTTAATTAATAAAAGTTTTAAGAATGGTTCAGTAATTTTGACAGAGAACAACCAGTTTGATAACTCTTAAAATTTCCACATGAAAGTTCTAAGACATGCGAACCATAGCATTGCCCTATAATGACACAGTCAGGCTTAGGGGACTTCGGAAGGTCCAAATGCCTCAAATTCTTCCCGGTAGTTGAGTTCTTTCTTCTCGCTGGGCCGAAAGACTACCTTCCCTTCATGGTAGAGATACCGAAGGTATAAACACCCAGGATGTACCTTATTCACTGGCATTATTTCAGTGCAACACAGGCGGCGGCACAAAGGAGTGCCACGTGAACATAAGACTGGCTAGAATTGCTTCCCCGAGGCTGCTGTAAAGCTCTAGAAAGCAAGCTGTGCATGCAAGAAAACAGTTCATTCATTACCTTTCTACCTGCATAGATAGAGGTGATACCATCAGTCGGGTTCCCGTTCTGTTACTTAAAAGCCACACTAGGGAATCACAGGACAGATGTTCTCTCTGGGAAATGATTTCATACACGACTGTCATTAGCCTATAAAAAGCATACAGGAGTTACAGCACTGGATGGACTCAGTGTTTCTTGAGCAGGCTGCACCCAAAGGTCTGCTGATGGGAAACTCTGCGGCTTCCCTGCAGGCTTGTGGTCACCTTCTCTTCACACTCTAGGTAGGGAAGCGCATCAGAGGAGCTCTCAAGAAGCACTGGAGACTTCGTGGCTTCTTCCCAGGAAACTCACTCTTCTTCACTGAGGCATTCCTGGAAGTGAATAAAAGCTGTGCAACAGGAATGTTTTTCAAGCAGCCTTGGTGCCTCCACTATCTAGTTTTGGAATGGGTATTACTGCCTTTCCCTGGCTCACCTTGTGCCTAATGGATCACACTGCACATTTTCATCCCTCTTCTGACCAGCTACTGGAGACACTGTGGACAAACTTCACCCTTCCCCGATGACACTTTTGGAGCAGCGTGCTCTCAGTGTGGTGCATTGCATAATCATCTAAGTGCCCACATTAGGAGTAGGTGTGTTGGAAGTTCCACGGCCTAGCATGGCTCCGAGTATATCTCTGCTTACTTTTGTGTTGGACCCATAGCCAGGTTTCCGCTTCCACCAGAGAGATGTCAGGCATGAGGTTCGCAACTGAATTGGAATCCCGGTGGCTTTTTGCCGTGCAGCTCAGTTCTCTGCCCTTGAAAGAAAGCCTCCTAGATCCGTCTTCCTGAGGTTGTTTGAAGGGTGAGGAACGTTACCCATCCAAAGTAGAAAGCCACTCCTGGTTCTTCAAACTGCAGAGAGAGGGTTGTTTCCAGAGCTGCTTGTCCCTCGATGGTGCTCAGCACGCTTCTGGTATACAGTGCCCTCCAGTGAAAGACGTGATAGACGCGAGGTCCTAGGCCACGTGAGGCATACTAGAGCTAAAGCAGTCCATTGACTAAGGCTTCCAGGACACTGGTGCACCCCCAATTTGGGAGATGGGAAAAAGTGCACCTTACCCCGAGACCAGAGGTTAGGTACTCTTGGAAGTTTACCTATGGAATGCTGTGGGATGGGCTCGTGGTAAAGAATCGCCACCACCTGGTTTCATTCCAGAACACTCACTGTCCCTCACAAAGGAATTTGTGGAGTGAAGCCGAATGGGCAGTGTGTTTTTCAGCCAGCTTTGAAGCAGCAACCAAGTCACTTCCTAAGAGAGGAAAAGCGGCTTTTCCCGACATTTTCTAATTACCACCTTGACCCCACAGCGCCTTTACCAGCACTCTCTGACTTATTCCTGGAGACTTTGGGACACACTGGGCCTTTCCATAATGACACATTGGACATCTAACTACTGCATGCAGGGCAGAGCGTCACCATGTAATCACCTAGCCAGGCCTAGGGTACTTAGGCACGCCAAATTCTTCTCATTGTTACCGGTATTTCTGTACCTTTTCTTACGCTGGGCCAGAAGTCTACTTCCCCTACCTTGTGGACATACAACAGGAATGAGTACCCATGATGTATCTTAGTCTCAGGGAATGTGTCAGTTCAACTCCTTGGCCTTTACCAAGGTAGAGCCGCGCTGAAAGTGACTGTCCACTACTGTGTCCCCTGGGCTGTTATAAAGCTGTAGAAAAAGAGGTACGCCAAGAAGGGACACACTTCAGCTCCCTTCCCTCTTCGTAGGAAGAGTTGAGGCCTACTTTCTCTTTCACTTTTTGTTACTTAAAAGACACACTAGGGACTCACGGGACACATGCTCTCTCTCGGAAATGAAATTCAACGCGAGTGTCTTCAGCCTGCAAATACCATATAGGACTTGCACCCCTCGATCGACTCAGTCTTTACGGAGGCGGCTCACACCACACTTTGCAGATGGGAAACTCTGGGGATTCTCATGAGGCTTGGGGTCACGTTCTCTTCCCCCTCTTGCTAGGGAGGGTCGTCGGATGACCTTCTACCATGCAATGGAGACCTCAAGGCTTCTTACAAGCAAGCTCAATTTTCTTCATGGAGGCATTCTTAGAAGTGACTTAAAGATGTGAAACATGAGTGTTTTTCAGGCAGCCTTGAGGCCTCCACTCTCTAGATTTGAAATGTGGAAACACAACCCTTTGCAGTCTAGAACTAAAGCACTCCATTGACTCAGGCTTCATGGAAACAGCTGCACACCAAACTTTGCTGATTGGAAAACCTGGACCTTACCTTGAGGGTAGAGGTCAAGTTTAGTTTGCCCATTAACTAAAGTGCGCTTTGGGAGGAGCTAGTAGGAAGGAATTGAGACCACCCTGTCTCTTTTTTTTTTTTTTTTTTTTTTTGCCTTACAATGGTGTGTTAGTTTCTGCTTTATAACAAAGTGAATCAGTTATACATATACATATGATCCCATATCTCTTCCCTCTTTCATCTCCCTCCCTCCCACCCTCCCTATCCCACTCCTCCAGGCGGTCACAAAGCGCTGCTCTGATCTCCCTGTGCTATGCGGCTGCTTCCCACTAGCTATCTACCTTATGTTTGGTAGTGTATATATGTCCATGCCTCTCTCTCGCTTTGTCACAGCTTACCATTCCCCCTCCTCATATCCTCAAGTCCATTCTCTAGTAGGTCTGTGTCTTTATTCCTTTCTTACCCCTAGGTTTTTCATGACAGTTTATTTTTTCTTAAGTTCCATACATATGTGTTAGCATATGTTATTTGTCTTTCTCTTTCTGACTTACTTCACTCTGTATGACAGACTCTAGGTCCATCCACCTCACTACAAATAACTAAATTTTGTTTCTTTTTATGGCTGAGTGATATTCTGTTGTATATATGTGCCTCATCTTCTTTATCCATTCATCTGTTGATGGACACTTAGGTTGCTTCCATGTCATGGCTGTTGTAAATAGAGCTGCAATGAATATTTTGGTACATGATTCTTTTTGAATTATGGTTTTCTCAGGGTATATGCCCAGTAGTGGGATTGCTGGGTCATATGGTAGTTCTATTTGTAGTTTTTTTAGGAACCTCCATACTGTTCTCCATAGTGGCTGTATCAATTTACATTCCCACCAACAGTGCAAGAGTGTTCCCTTTTCTCTACACTTTGTCCAGCATTTATTGTCTCTAGATTTTTTGATGATGGCCATTCTGACTGGTGTGACATGATATCTCATTGTAGTTTTGATTTGCATTTCTCTAATGATTAATGATGTTGAGCATTCTTTCATATGTTTGTTGGCAGTCTGTATATCTTCTTTGGAGAAATGTCTATTTATGTCTTCTGCCCATTCAGAATTGTGTTGTTTGTTATTTTGTTATTGAGCTGCATGAGCTGCTTGTAAATTTTGGAGATGACTCCTTTGTCATTTGCTTCATTTGCAAATATTTTCTCCCATTCTGAGGGTTGTCTTTTGGTCTTGTTTATGGTTTCCTTTGCTGTGCAAAAGCTTTGAAGTTTCATTAGGTCCCATTTGTTTATTTTTGTTTTTATTTCCATTTCTCTAGGAGGTGGGTCAAAAAGGATCTTGCTGTGATTTATGTCATAGAGGTTCTGCCTATGTTTTCCTCTAAGAGTTTGATAGTGTCTCGCCTTACATTTAGGTCTTTAATCCATTTTGAGTTTATTTTTGTGTATGGTGTTAGATAGTGTTGTAATTTCATGCTTTTACATGTACCTGTCCAGTTTTCCCAGCACCACTTATTGAAAAGGCTGTCTTTTCTCCACTGTATATTCTTGCCTCCTTTATCAAAGATAAGGTGACTATATGTGCATGGGTTTATCTCTGGGTTCATATGCTGAAAGCCCAGTCTTTAAGAAACTTTGTTCCTCTGGTGTGTAGGACTCATATTCACTTTCTGTATGGGAAAGAAAACTTCACCTGGATTTGAAAGGCCTTCACAATAGATATGCCGTTGGAACACAGAGCTTTGCTTAGCTTTCAAAATACCTCCCCAAAGGGCAGTCTCACAGGTCTCTTACACACACAGTGATAGTCCCTTCTTCGCACTTCAAGGATGCCTTCCACCGAGTGAAAAGACTCAGCGCGGAGTCGTTTTTTCTTAAGTACGGCAAGAAATAATGGGCCACATTCCTCACATGAGAAACATGCTTAACGATGCCGTCCTCATGCCTTTGCCTTCTAATAGATTTGGGCGCGCCTGGTTTAGCTCCACAGAGCATGGAAAACACAAAGGCTAGATTAACATGTCTTGGGAGCCAATCACTACATACGGCACACAAAAGGGATAAATTCCCTTCCCAGAAGGAGCACTGTTAGAGAAAATTTGTGCTGGTGCGAACGATCGCCTGCTGACTAAGGGGATACTTTTCCTTGTATATGTTTAGGGAGGACTTCGCTACTGTTACAGAGTCCAAGCTCGCTTTGCTTGCCTCACAACATGCCAATAAATTGTAGACGAGGCGTTGAGGCAAGGAATACGACTTTATTCAGAAAGCTGGCAGAGTGAGAAGCTTGCAGACTAATGTCTCAAAGTAACCATCTTATCAGGGTTTGGATTCCAGTTTTTATTATAGCCCAGAGAGTGGGAGGAAATGAGGAAGTAAAGTAAAATGGCCTTAAGTTTTGCAAATATCCCCTGGAATGGCCAGCCTCGGGGAGGGGATGTGTTAATTTCTTTCTTGTAGCCATCCACAGGTGGACAGGGTCTGGATGTTTCCCTGAACATAGGCACTTTGGTTTAACATTCAGGCAGAGGGGCAGGGTTCCACAAGGCAGGCTATTATGTATAAACAGTGTCTTTTTAGTGAACAACCGCAGTGGGAAGCAAATCTTAAAGTAAAATAAACAGATCCTACATGTAGTCAGATTTGGCTCTTCCCTGTTACACTACTATTCTCCATGAGGGATGCATTCTTGAAGAAAGCCTCAACATCACCTACCCCAACTCTAGTGGTTCTAGTCTGTGAAGCAAACCCCTCCCTGCTTCAGGCACTTCGGTTAAGTTCCAGGCATGGAAACCACCCTGTGCTCTCACCCAGCTTGTGAGCAACACAACAATTTCCTAAACGGGAGCCCAGCCTTTCCATGCAGTCGGGCAGGCCATCCCCTCCTATTTGGCTGTGGAACACAGAGCCTCCATCCAGCATTCCACTCGACGTGAGAACTCTTATTTGTTCATGGCTCTCTCGCACTGCATGAGGTACTCTAAATCCTCTGTCAATATCCCATTCCCTGAGAGCATCAGGGAGGTGACTCGTCCAGCATAGAAGGAACATGTACTTTTTCCTTATGGGAAAGAAGCCTTAGCCTGTACCTGAAATGCTTTCAATCTGCTTCACCTTTACAACTCAGAGCTTAACGTCCCTGGAATGTACATCTAGAAACAGCAGTATGACAGAGCTCTAAAACAAGATACCACAAGCTTCACCCTTCATGTACCTACCTCTTCCACTCAGTGAAAGAACAGATTCCATCCTTGTCCTATCTTATGTGAATAAACTGGTTAAATTTCATAGGTGAGAAACATGTTTCAATGGGCCCTCTCAAAGGCTTCGCCACCCAATTCCATGGAGTACCTTCGGCATAAGATCACCATCACATAAGAACGGCCAAAGCTAGGTTTAAAATTTTGCCGTACACATTGCTACTGACTATGGTTCACACACCAGTCCTCCTTTCCCTTCACAGAGAGAACCCTGTTAGAAACCTCGTGTGCCAGTTACTTTGTGGCAAAGAGATCTGATGGCAAAGGGGAAACTCGTCATTTTGTAAGGGTTACTGGGTACATTGCTTGGATTCACTCGTGTGTACCTGTTTGGAAGAGTGATGCAGAGGCACCTGTACAAACACTCGTGTTACTAGCCTAAGAAATAAAACCTTAGGGGTTTCAGACAGAGGGTGAAGTCCTGGGCATTGCAACTTTGCTGTAGAGAAAAGTGCTCCCATGTAGCTTGTGAGATACATGTGTTTCCTAAATGGGAAACAAGCCTTCCCATACACTCTGAGAGGCTTTACTAATCTTGAGCTTTGGCACACAGTGCTACAGGAGTAGCTTTCCATGAACTGTCAGAAAGATTCCTTTTGCATGTCCCTCCCCCATTACCCTAGATACTCCTAACCCCTCGGGACAAGTTCCCCAGCTGCACGAACAATCAGTCCCTAGAAACCCACATCCCTCTACCTTGCAAGAAGCACATACATTTGCTGTCGGGGAAGGAAGTCTCATCGTTAGCTGAAAGACCAGGAATCCCTTTCACCTTTAGAAGACAGGGGCTAACCTACCATCAGGACCCTCTAGAAAGAGCAATATGCCAGAGCTCCTCAACAATATACCCCATGCTGCCACTTCCAGCACATCTTCCCCTGAGTGAAATCAGGCCATAAGAGTCGTTTCCTGAGGTAAGCAACAACAGTGTCCATTATCTATCTTGAAACACGTTTAACCATGCCATTGCAAGAGCTTTCCCTTCGAGTTGAAGGGAGCACACCTCGTTTAGCTCATCACCACGTGGGATGGTTCATGCTTGATTTACAAGTTAATGGACAGGTCATGCTACCTCTATATAGATGACACTCAAGTGAGAACTTCCTGTCACACAAAGAACACTGAAAGGCTCTGTGCTGGTGACTTGTTAAAAAGATCTTCTGGTGCATGCAGACAATCTTCATGGTATACAGGTGACAGAGGCCTGATTGCTTCCATTCTCATGTGGTTGTTTCTCCAACAGGTTTCAAAGCAGCCTATGCCAGCACTAGTGGTACTAGTCTGTGAAATGGTTATTGGACCACTTAGAGTGCTCAGGTTGAAGACAGGGAGATATTCCAGACAGGGAAACAACCCCATGCCTAAAAGTTGTCTCATCCCAGCTTGTGAGAAACAGAACCATTTTCTAAACGTGATACTAGACTTTCCATGTCCTCTGATAAGGCTTCACTTCTCTCCATCCTCCAACCCGGAGAGAGCTCCACAGAGCTACTGGTAATATATACAATGGTAAGGGTGTGGGTCTCTCCCCCATTTAATGAGCTCCTTCACCTGTTTGGTATGTGACAAGTTCCATGCCCTGAAAGCCCAATCTCTTTGAAACTTTGTTCCTCTGGCTTGTAGGACACACATACATTTTCTCTATGTGAAAAAAGCCTTAACCTGTATTTGAAAGGCTTTTACATCCAATTCACCTTTCAAACACAGAGCTTCACTTGGCTTTCAAATACCTCTACAAAATGCAGTATCAGAGATCTGTAATACTTCCTGCTTCACACTTCATGGACACCTTCCACTTAGTGAATGGACATACTGTGGAGTAGTTTTTTTCTTATGTACCATAAGAAACACTCCTTACAGGAGACGCATGCTTAGCAATACCATCTACAAATCTTTAACTTCCAGTGGTTGTTGGCTCACGTTATTTAGCTCAACAGCACACTGGTAGTACAAGTGTCAGATTTACAGCTTTGGGGATCAAATCACTTCATACATCATAGAAAACGTTTAAATTCCCTTCACAAAAGGAACACTATTAGAGAAACTTTGTGTTTGTGGTATGTTGAAAGATCTTCTGCTGACTAAGGGGAAACTGTTGTATACATTTTTTTTTTGATGTGGACCATTTTTAGTCTTTATTGAATTTGTTACAATATTGCTTCTGTTTTTTATGTTTGGGGTTTTGGGCTGTGAGGCATGTGAGATCTTAGCTCCCCATCCAGGGATTGAATCTGTACCCCCTGCATTGTAAGACAAAGTCTTAACCACCGGACTGCCAGGGAAGTCCCTCGTTGTATACATTTTAATGAGGACTTTGCTACTACTATCCGTTAGCGACTCATTCTTGAAAAAAGACTCAACGTAGCTTACCCCAACTCTAGTGGTACTAGTCTGTGAAGTAACTCACGACCTGCTTCAGGTCCTTGGGTTAAGTCCCAGACATGGAAACAACCCTGTGCTCTCATCCATCTTGTGATAAACACTTTCATTTCCTAAAAGGGAAACCAGCCTTTCCATGCACTCTAGCAGGCCATTCCCTCCTATTTGGCCGTTGAACACAGAGCAACCATCCATCATTCCAATTGACGTGGGAAAGCTTTTTTTTCCAAAGACTTCTCAGTTGGAAGGTGAGCTCTTCTTGCCTGGAAGTCTGTTTCTTTTGTATTTCTTGATAACATTTTCACATAAGAGACCCTTAAAAGGTCATTGGATTTAATTACAAATACTATGATTTACTATATTAGAGGACTATATTAGAAGTCAATATTCTAAAAACTTACTGCCCCCACCTAAACTTATTTTAGGAACGCTTTTTTAGCTCTTCAAAAGTAACAACCCCAACTTCCTATACATAAACAGAGAGACTATACAACTATAATCAAGATGATTCCTAGGCAGGTAATGGCAGAGGAACTTTTATCATATTAACTGTTCCACAGATTGTTTAACTTAAAAAGAAAAAAAAGCGCTTCCCTGGTGGCGCAGTGGTTGGGAGTCCGCCTGCCGATGCAGGGGACACGGGTTCGTGCCCTGGTCCGGGAGGATCCCACATGCCGCGGAGCGCCTGGGCCTGTGGGCCATGGCCGCTGAGCCTGCGCGTCCGGAGCCTGTGCTCCGCAACGGGAGGGGCCGCGACAGTGAGAGGCCCGCATACCACAAAAAAAAAAAAAAAAAAAAAGTCTATTTAAAGGCCCTGAAGAACAAACAAAAGGAGTCAAGAACTGGACAGGATTTAATCACTGAAAGATCTCACTGGGTGCTATCCACATTTATAATGACTTTTCCCCTGAGGACACACCCTAGTCAGAAAACTGCAATATCATTGATTTGAGGTGTGAGAGAATGCAGTTTAGGGCTGTTAGAGTAGTTATAAATTAAGAAGGGAAATCCCAAGAAGGAGGGAGTCAAAAAGGAGAAACTCCCAAATCTGTGTGTAAGTCCTCAGCTGATCTCTGAGATGCATATAAGCAGCGGAAACTCCAAGAAGCCCAGTGGAAAGCAAGAGCTGGAAGTCTGAAAACAGAGCAGGGATCTCTTCTCCTTAACAGAAGGGATCAAAATTTGGGATTTCAGTCCTGCCAAGTTAAAAGTGTTTCGCAAACACTTTGAGCTTTCTACAGACCTGGACTAGAAGAAATACAAGCCTCCACATGTTCAAGATGATCAGCCAGTAATTTAACTGCCTTCCACTATTATTAGAATGAAGACAGCCATCCAGGTTAATGGTGGGCACTTATTATACTTAAAAATATTATTCAGTTCTATTATTTCAAGAAGACTTATAAAGTGTGAAAAGAATCTAAAAAAGAATGAATATATGTATAACTGAATCATTTTTCTGTACACCTGAAACTAACACAACATGGTAAATCAAGTATACACCAATACAATTTAAACAAAAAAAAAGAAGACTTACAAAGCATAGAATTGGTAGGTGGTAGACAGGGTAAAATGGCTACTAGCACAGAGTGAATGAAAGAAAAAAGCCACTGGCTCCCAGTCTAGAGTAAGAGAATGTGTTAAACAGACATAATAAGCTTTAAAATATTATAAAACATGAATTTATTTACAAACAAAATGAAACTATAATATTTGAACAAACTTTTTAAAAAGGTCTATCTTTCATTCTTATAAAGAACAGGATTACTTAAAAATCAGTTTTAAATGACATGAACCACAACATAATTTTAGAAGTAAAAAACATTTTACAGAATGGTATCTGACAAAAACAAAACTTAAAAGCATCTAGAATATATATTGATAGAGTTTTTTAAAAGATCAAACTTTTCCAGTCACATTGTTTTGAAAAATTCCGAAGTATGCCATGTTTAACCAACAGTTTGCTTCCAAATAGGAGTCTCCTTGGAGAAACTAAGTATCAATTTTCAAACAACTATGCTCCCCCATTTGGTTGCTGGAATCATTCCGATTAAAACACAGATCTTTACTTCCATGTAAATTAATATGGCTAAAGACGCCAATCCTGAGTTGTTTTCTTTTTTCTCCATTAAATTCACTAGTACACATACATATCACTTTGAAGCACCATCAAAAAGAGAAATGGAAGACACAATAGCAGATGGAAGATTATCTGCCTCTGGAAGAGCCAAAATTAACGCAGACTTCATTTTCCTGATCTATAAAGGAGTATAACCACATCCTCCATGATTATTTCTCTTTCTAAAATGCTACATATTTGAAGGCAGACTTTGTGCCCTTCCTCCTGTCCCCTACATCCCCCCACCAATTGACAGTAATTAACATGGATTCTGGAGTCGGCTTGCCCAGGTTTGAATCCCAGCTCAGCCAGTTATTTTGTGATCTTGGACAAAATACTTAAACTCTACTCAGTTTCCTAATGTGTAGAGTGGGGATATTAACAACAGTACTGATCCACAGAGTTGTTATGAGGCATAAACAAGATAATGTGGGTAAAGCACTTAAAACAGTGACTGATACAATGTATATAAGTTTTCAAATCTGTCTTCACCATCATTCACTGCTTATGGGAAGAGATCTTGACTATGCCATATGAAGAAAAGAATGTCATATGGGAAGATATATTAGGTTAAATCACCAAATATATGAATACAAAACACAAAAATTACTTTTTAAACATTTACCTTAGCTTCATACAATTCGGGAAACATTTTAAAAAATATTTTAATAAACAGACATGGATGCTATAAAATACTTTGTGGACCAAAACTTAAAACTCTAGAGAAAAGTTAACTCAGACAATAAGTTTAAGTACAAAAACACCTGGAAATGTAGCACAGTATCACCACCTAGTGGATACTGCATTAAAAAATCTTACAGATGGTGCTTGCCCTACTTATTTGTAAGGCGAAAAGCCTTTTCAAATAAAAGCACATTCTGTTTACGAATGTAACGGGTATTACAAAATAGAAAATAAATTATTTTAATAGCAGTACTGTCCAGCACTATAGCTAAAATACCTCATACTAAGTCTGTATCTCGAATTTGTTTCTAAAACAAGGGAACAGAGTTAAAAGTAGTTTTTTTTTTTCAGAAATTTAAAATGTCAGTCACCATACAAGCCACCAGATATACTTCACCATGACTTCGCAATTAATGCAGAAAATATTACCCATAAAAAACTTAGGAATTTCAAAGCACAGTGTTGTAAGGTATCTTAAAAAGCCATTTTATTCTACCTACTTGCTATCTGAATCTCTTCTGAAGCATCCTTGATAAACAGAATCTTGGCTCCAGAAAGTATAGGTAAACTTACTTTTTTTCTGGGCCCGTTCCCCTGCAGAGACTAAACAATTAGAAAATGTATGTTTTTCATGAGTTGAAATCTGTTGGCCTTTGATTTACAGGTGTGAATAGTCCAATCCTTCCAAAGAATTATTCCTCAACTATGAGATCTTACAAAGTTATGGGATCTCTGCTCTTCCAAGTTAAACATCTATATATTCTTTTAGCTATTTCTCTTCAACAGAACTATAAACACTCATCATCTGTTCATGCTCCTTTAAATAGTTCTATCATTTCTAAAAATGACTGCATCCAATATAAAAAATAATATGCCATGAATGGTCTGGCTATTGAAGAGCAAGGACAGATTACCACCTCTCTCTCCATATTCTACTTCTCTTAAGGAAAAACTTTCATGGTGAGGCAGAGTAGCAGCCAAAAACTCAAGGCTTGGAAGTCAGACCAATCTGTGTTATTAAGTAGTTGACTGATGCAAGTTACCTGATGTGTTTGACTTTTAGTTTCTCCAGCAGTCAAACAGAAATCAACATCTGCCTCATATAAATAAGATCAAATGAGACAGCATTTGTAAATCAGCCAGTATAATGCCTAGCACACTATAGGTGTTCAATAAATAATAGCAATTATCATTATTACTTTTCCTCCCTCTTCTTCATTTTGCATATGCCATACACACACATATATGGTTCAACTGAACTGAAATGACTTAAGTTTCAGTGAAAAATCAATGCAATGTGTAATATTTTTCTCATCAGAAAAATACAGTATCTCTATTGGTCTGATGGTGGTGCAGAGTTCAAATTAAAGTAATATTAAATTCAACAAATGCTCATTTTTTTAAAAGCACAATATAAGGATATTTTGGATTACTTCACTGTTGCAAAATTTCTTATCCTAGAAATAATTTCCAAATAGTAAAGAATTTAGTGTTGGATTTAGGATATGTGTTAACAAATATATCCTCCATTTATCCATTTTTTATAATTTTCTCAGCTATACAGGTTTTAGTATATTGGAAATGTTGTCTTGTTGTCAACATTTAAATACATTAAAAAGTACCCTAAATAACAGTTATCCCTAAAGTAGCAAAATTCAGCATAAGTAAAACAACATAAACTATTCATAATTGGTTGAAATCTCTTTGCCCTTAAAAGTTTGATAATGATCAAGAATTCTGCTGCTATTATAATGGTAGATAGTAACTTATTTTTCTTATTTTAAATAAACAGCAATAGTTTTGAAATCACATCCCATTAGAAAAACAAAACATATTTTCAAGTAAATACATGTGTAAGTATTAAACACTAGAGTAAATTAAAAATTTTAAAACTAGGTCAGGAAACTTAGGCACAAAAGGGTTTGTCTCATTATCAAATATGTGATTTATTTCCTGAAATTAGTTTATGGTTATATATCATACTTCTTCTAGGATGTTCACTTCATTCCATACTAAAAAAACTTCATTCAGCATACATTTACTCAATATTTATTATATGACATATTTATGAACTTTATGGATATACAGCAGGGGTTGAGTTCTTTTTGAAATAAGGCTAGATGGCACTGACTTAAGATACTATTCTCTTAAGATACTATTCTCATTTGAAGGGAGGACCAAAGGTTAAACCACTTGCTTTATCGAGTCCAAAACCACAATCAAATACAGAACTCCTATGCTTTTTCTAGTCCATGGTTAAGTCATATTTAAATTTCCATTAAAAAAAACTTATTCATATTATTTGCATGATGCTTCTTTCTTGTTTTTAACGAAATTCTAATTATTTTTAAAATAATAAATGCTCTCTAACCTAATGAACTTGCATTGATTTCTTTATAGAAATATTTTACTTGAAAGTGAGCCTAAAGTACTAGTCCACTATTTAGAGGGTACAGATAAAAATTGCGTATCTCTTTTCTTTTCCTTTCCTGGTCGTCAAACAATTATAAAGAAAAAGAAATGTCAAGCCCAGTGGCGGTTGAATTCAAACTAGAAATACACTATATTATTTATTTATTAGAAATAAACTGAATTAAGCCATTTTTATTAAGGTACGTTGTGACAGGCTAAGCACATTCCTGAAATAACTCTAAGAAGAAGGAGGAAGAGACCAGAAAGCTAACATAATTTCTCTTGCCAAAATGACATGCTATGCTTAAACTGAGAAATGACTGTATCAATATTTCCAAATAATTTACATACATAGATGCATTAGAAAAGATTTCTAGGTATCCACTAAAAGAAAATATAAATGTGAGGAAACACAACACATTGGAACCTTCCTAATGCTATATAGAGATAATACTCTGTATCTACAGAATTTCATACAAGGTAGAAAAAGTCCAAAAAGATATATTACTGGGCCTAAAAAACTTACGGACCAAATCTTTTTATGATATTCTTTAAAATAACCCCATTTAGGGCTTCCCTGGTGGCGCAGTGGTTGAGAGTTCGCCTGCCGATGCAGGGAACACGGGTTCATGCCCCGGTCCGGAAAGATCCCACATGCCGCGGAGCGGCTGGGCCCGTGAGCCATGGCCGCTGAGCCTGTGCGTCCGGAGCCTGTGCTCCGCAACGGGAGAGGCCACGACAGTGAGAGGCCCGTGTACCGCAAAAAACAAAAAACAAAAAAACCCCCAAAACCCATTTACAGACTTTAATAACAATAACTGCAAGGCCCCACAGGGTCTCTAGCTTATCAATACTTTTTTTTTTTTTTTTTAAGAATTACCTTCTAATCATTAAGTCTAATTTTTTAAAAAATAATATCAAACATATCTATTTGGTAACTCTTGAAAAAGAGTCAAAACACATATAACTTCAGGATGTTTCTAAAAGCAGCTCTGTAGAGCACCTTTTAATTCACAGCATTCCAAAAGATCTCTTAAAAGGGCAGGGACTCAACACTTAAAAATGAATTAGAACAATGATTCCTTTAATACATGGAGTAGAATAGTTTCCTCCTTCTTGCCAGACTAGAGAGAAAAAGGTTTTTTTTTTGTCTCAGAAATATGCCTAAAAAACAAAAGCCTTGCACCAATGGCATCAGATAAGAAATTTCTTTTTCCTAAATTGCACATTTGGGGCAGAATTTTGACTTCATATCTCCATTATAAAATAATTATTTGAGTGTGCTTTCTTGTCTAATTAAAAAAAAGTTTCGGTAAAAACATTTGTCCTACAGTCACTGTTATAACTAAAGAGTCAATCCACTTTCTAAGCACTAAATAGAGTACAGCTTGGCCCCAAAGAGTGTGTAAAACCAGACTTTGCATTTATTACTCAAGACTACACTTGTATTTTTACCTGTGCATAATTTTATATTGCAAATGAACAGTACCTTCCAAATCCACTCATTATTTAAAACCCAGAGAAAGCATAATCCAACACTTAAGACAGTTCACACAGTTATTGAAAAGTTTACAAATGTAAAACTGGATTAAAAAATGAATTCTAGTTACAGTTCTAAGTTTACATGTCAATGTTAGCATATCCAAATAATACTTCTCTGTTAGGGAATGACAACCCAATGAATGTACTCCAAATAGCAGACACAGAATCCAAAATTAATCCCACCAAATCCTACCCAAGCATTTGTTCCCTAATCTACAAAATAAGACTAGATCAAATAATTTCTAAACTTCCTTTAAATTCTAACGTTTTTTGGATAATGGAATCAAATACCAGTTACTTTTAGTTTTATAATTATGTGACCCTGCAAGTCACTTGTTTTTAACCTCTCTGAAAAGATGCAATTTTATTTAAAATATCTCATCAAAAATTTATTTCCTACAAGTTTTATGAAATTTATTGTAAAATCTCCTTTGGTAACTTTGGTGGGTTAAAAAGTGCCCCACAAAAAGATAGGTCAACTTGGAACCTGTAAATATGACCTTATATGGAAAAAGAGTCTTTGTAGACATAATTAAGTTAAAGATCTGAACACACAATTATCCTGGATTAGGGTGGGCCCTAAATCCACAGACATTGTCCTTGTAAGAGAAAGAAGATGGGAGGAAGGCCATGTGAAGACAAAGGCAGATACTGGAGTGATACATCTATAAACCAAGGAACACCATGGACTGCAGAAGGTAGGAGAGAAGCATGGGATGGATTCTCTTTTACAGCCTCCAAAAGCAACCAACACTGCTGACATCTTAATTTTAGGCTTCCAGCCTCCAGAATTCTGAAATTTTTTTTAAGCCACCAAACTTGTGGTAATTTGTTACGGCAGCCAAAGGAAACTGATAAAGTAGTGTATTTCAGAAAGAAAAGCCCTTTTAAAAGGTATTATTATCAATACAATTTATCTTTGCTCATGATATATTTCATATTAGGAACGGTGAAAGGACTTCATCATTTCTAGATTTTTAATAAAAATCAACAATTTGATTCCTAGATAAACACAGAAAAGCCTCTATTTTACAACATTTACTATCTATGTGAGTCTATTTTACCTTATGATTGAAATTATATTTACTAAAATGCTAAACAACTTTTCAATCAATAATATTACCTAATCATTTGTAAATATTTTTCAAAGACTTTGCTACTTTTTCTGAAGAGAATTAATAAATAAACTTGTATACAAAAAAGTTTCCAAGCTTTTTGAGTGGCCAACAGTATCAAAGAAATATCATGAGATAGCTATGAATAATTTTACTTTCCCATCATTATTCAGGCTTATGGAGCAAGTCTTAAACTTTTCTCAGTTCTTTACCATTTAACTTCCTTGGGTCATAGATAGATAGATAGATAGATATACATATATATATATATATGTATATATATATACATATTTCACATATATATATTTAAAATACATATTTCTGATATTTAAAGCACAAAAAATCTGATGTGATCTGCGGATCACCATGGTGCCTAAAAGAAATTTAAAAATTTCTACGTAGTTTTCATTATGGAAATAGTCTAAATAATAAGTCTATTTTTAGAGTTCAAGATGTTTCTGATATTACCACATAAACCTCTGAATGTCCTGACTATTTGGCCACTGAAAAGTTTTATTCAGAAAGATATAAAAAGTTAGGAAATTCACAACTGCATAGCAACCCAGCTCACAAACAAGTCTGGATGTAGGTGGCAGAGGTATGTTAAGCCTATAAATAACATAGGGTAAAATGAAGTAACGAAATTCTAGCAGTTTCTGAGGTACTATAACGGTGAATAAGCATATGAAAAACATTAAATTCCAGAATATCGACTTTGATTTCAATGAGTCAGCGATACTCCAACCGGCAAATATATAAACTGGAACTAACAAATATTTCACAATTTCATATCTTTGAAAAACTCTTTTCCACACATAGAATGTATAATGTCTATTATCTGCTAGCAAGTATTTATGAGCATAAGTAAATTTCCAAACTAAAAATATGGAGACTAAAGTAATCACAAAAAACTGAATTCTCCGTTTCCAAACTAAGCAAAGAAAAGACCTGATTTTCTTAAGAGACAGTAGGTGAGGAAAGGAAAAAAAGAGAGTAAAAGAGAAAAAGTAGAATAGCTGAGGAAAGTGTAGGCAGGCTTCATGACTACTCCGGTCACCAATAACAATTCCACCATTAACTACCACAAAAGCACAAAACAGAAACATTAGAAGGATGTAGGGCCAAGTCAAAAGGAAAAGCATACTCAAGTTCTTAAAGGACATGGAATAAGCCAAAAGGAACTGAAGAATTTTCCTGAATTCTGAAAATGGTCCTTTAATAGAGGGAAGCTTCTCTTCTTTCTTCTTTTGTAGCTCGGTTTTCCAAGCTTCAGTCAACTTTTGTGCAATGACGTTTCCTGCGCAGAAGATAGCCCAGATGATATTTGTTTGACGAAACATGAAGCCACAAAATCCAAGCAAGGCTGAAGTTTTATGATTTCCATAAAGACACATCAAGTAGGCAAAAAGAGTAAAAAACATGGATCCTGCTTCTGTATAATAAAGGAAGTTAAAAAAATAGAGTGTGGGAAATACTGCTAATGTTAATGTTGACAAGATTCTCTGGATACTTGAGGCAGCCTACAAGAAGAGAAAACATAGTTCACAATAAAACAAATAGGCTGTTTCTGCTGAGCTAATGAACTAAAAAACAAAAAACTGCCTGACTCTTATTCAAAAAAAATATTCAACATTAATGTTATTTCTGGCTTTGCAAAAACACAGTATGTATTTATAAGGGCACTTTCTGATACTTTTTAGTTACACCTAGCAGTTTGGAAAGCAGTAAGACAATACATGTGTGTGTCAAAGCCTACAATACTTTGAATCATTCAACAAATAGTTAAGGAGTTATTGTGTGCAAGACAATGACCTCAGTTCTATGGGGAACACGGAGACAAATGGAACACAGTGCAGGTGGTTCCATTTCAGTGAGCTTATCTTCGTGCCTTCCATAAGCATTCACTTAGCCACCATCACCAATTTCTTTTAAAGATATCCCTTCAAAACTGTGCACTGGGCTTCCCTGGTGGCGCAGTGGTTGAGAGTCCGCCTGCCGATGCAGGGGACGCGGGTTCGTGCCCCGGTCCGGGAAGATCCCACATGCCGCGGAGCGGCTGCGCCTGTGAGCCATGGCCGCTGAGCCTGCGCGTCCGGAGCCTGTGCTCCGCGATGGGAGAGGCCACAGCGGTGAGAGGCCCGCGTACCGCAAAAAAAAAAAAAAAAACAAAACTGTGCACTAGAGAGAATATAAATATGTATATAACATTTATACCACTATACACAATGATCTTACTATTTTATGATGAAATTACAGGGATCTTCCTGAAAACAGTGGGCCTAGTCTAAAGTTTTAGACATCTTCTTTTGGGCTGATAGTCTCAGGTAGAATTTGAAAGTATTCTTATCTCCTTGAATTCTATCATCCAGTTAATCTAAATCACCAAGCCAAACCATGCCATTACCTTGATTAAAATTAAGGGCTGTCCATCACCTATTAGATAAAGTTTAAAATGCTTTCCATGACATAAAAATATATTTGTGACTTCTCCCCTACCTTCTTCTACAGACTTCTGCAGCCTCACGTCCCTGTACTTTATAATCTTATAATTCCAAATAGCAATTCCCTGCATCTTGTTGTTTAATGCCTTTCTACTTTTGCTTATGCTGTTAATCCTGTCAGGATTCATTCCCATCCTACAGTCCTATCTGTCATCAAGATTCAGCTCAGGTACCATCTTCTCTGTGAAGCCTTATCCAATGCCACCCACACCTCTCCCTCCCAGTCAGGGTGCAACAAGTGCTCCTCTGCTCCTTCTCTGTATCCTCATAGCGTTTTATAGCTATTGCTCTCTCATAATTTACACTATTGAAATCATCTCTTTAAGCTAAAAGTAACTATTATAATTAATATTTATTGATTCCTTACTATATACCAGGCAATATTCTAAGCACCTTCCATTTATTAAGCTCTTCTACTCTTTAGAACAGTCCTATGAGGTACAGTCTATATTTTTCCTATTTAACTGACGAAAACAAGGAGTCACTAAGGGGTAACCTGCAAAGTAACACAATTAGTAAGTGGATAGAATTCAAACCCAGGTAATCCACCTCCAAGGCCTGCATTCTTAAATCATAAAAAATTGCTTGGGGGCTTCCCTAGTGGCGCAGTGGTTGAGAGTCCGCCTGCCGATGCAGGGGACTCGGGTTCGTGCCCCGGTCTGGGAAGATCCCACATGCCGCGGAGCGGCTGGACCCGTGAGCCACGGCCGCTGAGCCTGAGTGTCCGGAGTCTGTGCTCCGCAACGGGATAGGCCACAACAGTGAGAGGCCTGCGTATCGCAAAAAAAAAAATAAATAAAAAATAAAAAAAAATTGCTTGGTAACCTCTGTTTCCCCTAATGAAGATATAAGTTTCATAAGAAAAAGACTGTGTCATTTACCTCTGTAATCTCAGCGCTTAGCATACTGAGATATTTACTGAACTGGTTTAATTCATGAAAATTTATAGATTTTATAAATAAATAAGAGTAATTCAAGTATTTAAACACAAGTATCTTCTAAAATGGGGGTAGGGGACTTGCTTTATCTTTACAAAAGATACACAAATATTAAATGTTAAATACATTTTTCACCAAATTTCATAAAACAAATTCACCATAATTGTGGAATTGACTGTACATAAACTTAAATATAATAAATTATTTTGAAAACAAACCTTGTGCCTGGGTTGCACCTTGTGGAGAAGCAAATATAGTAAATAGAAGTTGCCAACACTGAAGAGAAGATTAACAAATCTGAGCATTCCAATGGAGCAGACAACGTGTTCTGACCATCCGAAGATCCAACTGGCAGGTTTGACCACTCCAACTGACAGCAGGTATAAGCCAGGTAATGTAGTAATCATGGGGTCCCACTTAAAAAAAAAGGTCAACAATGAAGCAAAGCAAGAGGTAATACTGATAGGACTGACACAGAGATGTCATCTTTACCAATAATCAGGCATTTTGGGAAGTTATCCTAAGTCACAGTTAAATGAGCAAATCAGATGCCTCCTCTAAAGAAAAGTTTATCTTATGTTTTGTCCCTGTACCTGCTTTGTGATTGTTAAGGTACAAGCAACCAGCAGACAACAACTTAAACTCAGTTTCTATTTTCCAAGATATACTCTTTGGAGGGCCTGTAATTTGGTGATTGAATTGCAAATGCTCCAGTTTTAAAAAGCCTGGAATCACCCTCTGGAACTCGGATGGATTTAGAGAAAAAAATGTTTAAAGAGATTAAAGCACAGGATCCATAATGACAACTACAATGTAGAGAGCCATGAATTGTGCTAAATCCTCTGTATATAATCCTGCAACAAGCTCTATAGTAGATACAATTTTACTGTCATTTTCAGATGAGTAACCTGAAACTCAGAAAATTTCCAAGCGACATGACTAGTAAATAACAGTGCCAAGATTTAAAATCAGGTCTTCTCTAACTATAGACTTTATATTTCTAACCACTACTCTACAATGACTTCACCAGAAGAGAAGGATATGTCTGTTTTTGTACCCATATCTACACAACTATGTAGCCAAATATATACTCAAACATGCTGGCACTTCACTGGTTGCCAGTTTATCTAGTTAACAGAAGGTTGCTAAAAACACCAAGGATGGAATTAATGTAACTTGTCACTTCTTAGTAGCTGAAGATTCCCCCCTCCCCCTCCTATCCGACTCCCAAAATACACAGTGAGATGCTTGACAGGTGAGCTAAAGTGAAATTTTCTGACATTTCCTAGAAGCAATCCAATGCCTCTAATCCCGGGACTGGCAAAGAAAAACTAGGATAGCTTTCATCATTAGCCAAAAAGAGGGGCAGTAACTCAGTTCCCCATTAGTTAATCTCCCAGAGCTTTTCTTGCTAGGAGACAGATCTGCTGTTTATTCATTCATTTAGCAAATATTTTACAGATCTCAGAGACAGGAACAAAAGATTACCCAGTTCCTTTCCTGTTTGGAGTGGAGGGAGCTAAGGATAAAGGTAGGAGAAATTAGAACTGGGGCCAGCTCTTCCCTTTCTAGCCTGTCCGAGGGTGCAGACAGGTTGAGGATCCCACCTGCGAGAGGGAGAAATGGCCCTCACAGTAGCGCTGTGCCTGCGGCAGGTGGAAGATCTCGTCCATGTAGGGCTCTCGCAGCGCCCGGCTGAAAGCAGAGAAAAGGAGGCAGGACACTAAAAAGGTACAGCTCAGGGCTGCCGAGAAATAGTAACCCTCCAGCTGCGCCATTCCTGCCCGCATAGCCAAGAATCTAGTCCTGGAAAATATGTGCTGGATTCTCAGGTCCCCAAAGTCGAGCTTGACATTCGGGCTCGAAATGGGCGCGCAAGGAGGGACTGGCCGGAGGGAACTGAGCATAGCCGGAAGGCAAAGGATGCTGGGAAGAGCGGACCCTGAGCTTCCGGAAGGGTCGGGTCACTGTTTTCCGAGCGAGGAGTTTAGGTAACGCACCGGACCGTTGCCCTGTCAATCACGTTGCGCAGGGCGCACTGAGTGGTCAGAGCAGCCGGAAGGGGCAGACCTCGGGGTATCTGAGGGCGCTGGAGTTGCGCAGCTTGTTGCTTTGAAATGAAAGCCGCTGCTTATCCTGAAGGTCTTTGTTGGCTTTTTTCCTGCTGGTCCCATTTCTCACCAGAAGGTGGCGGCATTTCCACACGTTTGCAATCTCCAAGCTCTAAAAATTTGCACATTCCCCCGCCCAGGTTATTTTTTTCTCTCAAGTGATCTGAATTACTAAAACATTCAGTTCCAAGGCATTTGATTTCATCAACTTTGGAGGGTGGGAGGGGGAGCGTTGGTTGTGGAAGTTTCAGATTAAAACTTGAAGGTCCAGAGAGACCCTTTACTGATGAAGGAACTTTACTAAGTCATTTTTAGATTAAAAGAGAGCTCTTTCAAAATGTCGGTACTCTGAACGAGGATTTATTTACATCATCACTCATAGTGCATTCGGATAGGCAGATCACAGTACTCTACGGGAGTTGAGGAAAGCAGTATTTTAGAAATTGGTGTGTTTTAGTTAAGGAAGGCGTCTCTGTGCCTGTAAGTTTGATTGTTCTTAACATCTCTATTGCAGCGTTCTGTTTTTCCTACTAAATAATAAGCATGAGCATCTTAATGGTTGGCACTATGTATCATTTATATTTGTAGTCCCCAGAATGGCTTTCATATATTAGACACTTACATTCGAAGACTTTTATAGTTTGCGTTGACTTCCCACAATTCCAATATTGGGGGTTGGAGGCTGGAGGTGAGAGAAAGTATTTGAAGAATGCTGGAGATAAATTATGTTTTGTAATTTTACCTTGTGCTAGCAGGCAATGTTTTGTAGAAAAATGATCTCTTGGATAACCTCAGTCACTGTTGTCTTTGGTAGGAATAAATAAAAAATGAGTCAGGATATTTTTAGACTTGCAAACCTCAGGGTTTTCAGTTCAACTCTTTCTCTGGGTCAAAGTTAATTCACACTCTCCAATTTAAGAAACTTTCTCAAATTAAGCTGACTGCCTCTCTATTCAGTCTCTGCAATTTCCTTATTAATAAGAGGGGTATGAAGTGAATATGTGGTGGAATAAGAACATGTATAAACCACTGGAATAAAATCATGTCAGGATCCTACTGTGATACATAGTTTTGTTTCCCCTATTCTCTCCCATTTTATTATTTAGTCCATGCTGTACTTAATCTATTTGAAATCATGTTCAGATGATCTAGGCTTCAAGAGGTTGATATGATCTACAAGTAACTGACTCCAGAACCCATGACTTTCTCAATTATGATATACATACTGTAGGGGCAGAAAAATATCTTTTTCCTCTACTCTTGTTACTGAACTCAGGTCTGGCTGCTTGCAGCCCCAAATCAATACTTGAGAGAAGACAAACGCTGGTAGAAAGGAAAGCTGTTTTTAATCAGAATGGTGGCAGTCTGGGGAGATGGTGGCCTCAGTGTCCCCCCAAAAGAATCTCCAAAGATTCTGCTTGGCCATTAAAGTTTTTAGAGGGAAAAAAGGAAGTAAACTCATTTATCATTGAGATAGGGGGTCAGAGTCATCACCATCCCCCGCTGTGTGCAGGTTAAGGTGCAGGCTTGTCGACTTCTTGTGATTTTTCTTTAAATGCTATCTTGTTCACACAGTTAATTCACGAGTTTACTAAAGGGGAAGCTAGGGAAGAGAGCTGGTCATCTGTTAATTACTTATTCTTCATTTCCACTTCTTTGATCTATGGAAAGAACCAACATCTTAGCAAGGTATTGTGTGATCAAAAGATTTGAAAGGTGTGCTAGGGCCAGAGATGAGTAAAACATGGGGGTGCCTGCTTTATAGTTAGTGTCAAGACAAAAGGGGGCTCCTGCAGAGAGCTCCTTCCTGCCAAAAGCTGCTTACACTCTTCTAAGTTCTCAACTGGGACATCTGTAACAAAAGACAGATTGAGAAGAAAAAAGCATACAAATTTATTTAATATGTTTTATGTGATATGGGAGCCTTCATAAGGAAGCGAAGGTCTCAAGAAATAGTTTAAACCTGAACATTTTTGTGCTAGACTTGATGGAGAGCAGAAAATCATGGAAGGATATGATAGGGCAAAAAACATGAGGTAAGTGTATTAAGCTGAAGGAAACAGCAATGCCAGCTCATTCAGATTCCTCTGGGTCCCTTTGATAGGGACAGAGTAAAGGGACAAAGTGGGTGATTAAATAGTTAATCCCACTAGGGGATCGTAAGTAGAGAAAAAAGTATGGGATACCCCTGTAAGTTAATGATCACTCGAGAAAGCAGGTTTGCTTAACCACAAAACCAAGCAGGCTTGCTTAGCAACAAAACCATGCAACAGAAGCATGAGACATGCCCCCAAATAATAAAACAATGGTGGCATTAGACTAATATTCTGCCCAGTGAGTTCAGTAAGTTAATGATTCCTAGTACATGCTCCTCCGGGCAAACTAAAAACAAAAATATAAGGAAAGGGTGACATTATACTGAAACCTGAGATGATTTACCATTTTTAGTGTATGTTACTGCCTTTTTGTTCATTTCCATTGTGCCAGGACAGTCCTGGCTTGACCATGTAGGGACAAGAAAACTCCCCCACCTGACGTGGAGAAGGAACTGATGATGGAAGCGTGACGCCTACTCAAGAATGAGAAAGAAGGTGGTCTTTTCCCCCACTTCACTTTTCCTTTGATTACAAAACTGTAGTTCACTAAGTTCTTGGGGCGTGGCACCCTCTCCCCTGCCCACTTGTAAGCCTCACAAGCATCCTATTCTAATAAATCACTCTTATTTATCACTTTGCCTCTTGCTGAATTCTTTCTGTGCTGAGACATAAAGAACTGGAGTTCCTCAGAGCCCCCCCGAGGTGCATTTCTGCAGTTTCACCTTCGTCTTCAGAAATAACGATGCTTCTTTCTTCTGAGTACAGGAAGGTCACCTCTCATGTGAGAGTTTTATGACCTACTTCAGGGGAAGGTAAGAATGTCCTTCCTAGGTTTTATAATCTGCTTCATTGGAAGGTCAGATAGTCCTTCCTGCACATCTATTTCTCAAATTCCTTACACTTGAAATATTCAATATGCCAAAGTGCCACATTTTGGACTAGCGTGTCCTGATCTCCTGTCAATACCTGAAAGACTACTGACCTTCCCCTGAAACAGTGGACATTCTTTGAAGGTAGAAGAACAAGGCCAGCCATTCATGCCATGTGTTTCTCTCTGTACTGATTGCCACCAAGACCTTACATTAAATATCTGATCCCACACATCCTTTTAAGATAATTGGAAAGTTTTAAGGAAATAAGGGGTTTTAGAAGTGTTAGTTTCATTAATAATTTACTTGCCTTCATTTTACAGAAGCTGAAGTTAAAATAAGTGGTTTACCTGAAATCATGTAGGAAGTTAGTGGCAGAGCCGTGAAATTAGAACATCAGACCAAAAGTAATAAAATAGCATCATAGACTTATGGCTTAAAATAATCTTCAATTTATACTGAACTGAATGTTTCATTAGTCCCATTAACCTTTTATTTACATTCTATTCCTTTGTGTTTCTATTCACCAAGTGAAAAATACAGGTTTCATTTTTTTAAAAAATTTCCATGGTGAAGACTAATTGCATCAAAATCTGCTGAGGAGCTTTGTGAAAAACTAGGTTCCAGGGTACTATCTCACACCTCTAAATAATAATTTTCACATAATAATCATCAGTGAAAAACATATTACTTAAGAATGCTAAGAAACACTAAAGGCCCAATAGAGGTCTTCATAGAATACTCCACTAGTTTGTTGGTGAATTACTTTTACTGTCTGCAAATTGATGAAGTTGTTGTCACTTGTCTACTTCAGGATTATGACATCTCTCATAACCTATTAATGCTTTTCCAAGGTCTGCCACTAAATCAAGACCTCACATTAACATAGCCATTTCTAGGGATTTTAATGAAGTAAGTTATGTTTTAGTAGATCTACATTTTAAAACTGATCACCATTAACATTCACCTTATATTCTCCATTTTCCATATGTCTTTATTTTGTGAAAAAGTCATCATTAGAATGTGTGGTCCTATCATCATAGATCCTCAATTAAACTTTTTATTTTGTCCTTGTCTTGAATTATGATATAACAAGTTATGGCAAAACGGGCAATTTCTGTTGGAGTTCTAAGGATAGGTAGTGTGTACAAGAAATAAATCTTTGTTGGTATAAGCTATTAAGATTTTGCATTTATTACTGCCATAAAATTCCCTAACAGTGAGTTTCCCCAAATGTTGTAATTCTGATAACTGAAAAATTTATGTAAGTACTATTACTTTGAAGTGATAGTCCAAGTACTATTCTTCTTCTTATTGAGAAGGATAGTACTTTTCCACTTTTTACTGAACTAAAATACTGACCACTTGATAGTCACAGTGATGGTTTACTCACTTTTTGGTGCCAATTTGTTCTAGCTATAGCTGTACCTTGGGCCAAAATCATAGATGGTAACCTCCAAAATGCAAGTATCCTTGAGGTCAATCTCAACATTCCAATTTTAAATAATGTTTAAAATTCATCAATTAATTCATCAATTAATTAAAAAGAAAACACAACACAAAATTTTGGTACTAAAGCTTTAGCCAATATTTTAGCTCTTTACTGAAAATATCTTGGAGATAAGCTGTAAGGTGACCAATCTTCCTGGCTTGCTGGAGACTTCCCAGTTTTAACTTTGCAAGTTACGGGAAATCCTTTGGTCTCAGACAAACAAGGTTGAGTCATCATCTGGAAAGTTATACCACACAACCCAAAGCAAAACTTCCTAAATATTCCTTATAATACTGGTTCTTAAAGTGTGGTCTCTGGACCAGCAGCATAGCATCACATGGGAACCCGTTAGAAGTGCAAATTATTAAGCCCTGTCTTAGACTACTTAAACAGAAGCTCTGGGGAGTGGAGCCTGGCAATCTGTGTTTTAATATTAATTTAATAATCAATTTATGATTCGCTTAAATTCCCAGGTGAACTTGATGCACATTAAAGTTTGAAAACACTGCAGTCCTCTCCTCTACATTGTCCTTGCTTTTCTGTCCACCCATACTGCATCATCCCCTCTCTAGGATTTTTTCTTTGTATTTTTTCATCCTTTTTTCTCATGGAGAAAATTTTGGCCTCTCCAATTCTTCACGTCCAGGATTCCCCCTATGAAAAACACAATGTTCATTGCCAAGCAACATAGAGACTCCTTACTCCTCGGCGGTTGGAGTGAAGAAATTTAAATATTTACAATTTAATATTTTTCTATCATATATATTCATACTCAGAAACATGTAGTTTTTATTTTTAAAAATCTCTATGTGAAGAGGAACTGTCTCTTGTGAAAAAATGAGTAGCTGAAACAATTGTCCTATAGCTTTTGATGCCAGTTAAATGAGAAACATTCCAAGGAAAAGAAATTTCACAAAGGCCTTTGCCCATAAACTATATATAATTTAAGGTCATCATAAATTAATTATTAAAGGAATGGGGTTATTATATCAATAAAATTGCAGTACCATTAAATCAACCAAAGTGAAAAGTTAGAAAGGAAGACATTCACTTAATTTACAATATTAAACTTTTTTGTGTGTGTGTCGTACGCGGGCCTCTCACTGTTGTGGCCTCTCCCGCTGTGGAGCACAGGCTCCGGACGCGCAGGCTCAGCGGCCATGGCTCACGGGCCTAGCCGCTCCGCGGCATGTAGGATCTTCCCGGACCGGGGCACGAACCCTTTTCCCATGCATCGGCAGGCGGACCCTCAACCACTGCGCCACTAGGGAAGCCCAATATTAAACTTTTAATAAACACAATAATATGATTTTACTAATTTTAAAATTTCAGAGTTTGGACTGAAATTTATGATACAAATGTCGTTACTGAAGAGATGCTCATCCAAGTTAATGTGAAATATTGAAGAGGGTTTCACTTTGCTTATTGGTTTTAGATTAGAGTGAGAGGAAGGCATGAGGGCTACCTTATGCTGACCATTTGATGCCCTGCACCAATTGGTAGTTTGGCATATGTTCAATATATTATTCCTCAATTATTTGCATAATATTAATTTAGTGAGAACAGAAAAATCTGAAATTTCATTAAGAAAATTTAAATACAGAAATGCTCATTTAATTCATTTTACTAGGAAAAGTGGAGATATTGTAGGTAGGGGTAGTTCCTGTTCTGTGGTCCCAGTTCTGCTTTCAGGGTTTTTTTTTGTTTTTGTTTTTGTTTTTGGGTTCTTGTCTTGTTTTGTATTGCTTTTCTGAATGAGACAACAAACTATATGAAAGGATTTATAATTATTTAATACATTAAAATGAAATACTACATTGTTTATTACTGTCTCAAAATTTTAGTTTCTGTAACTGCCACATTTTGATGACTGATAATGCATCTGTGCAAACATATTTGAGGTAAGCCTATTTCAATAAGGAAGTGGTTTTTCAAAGTCTTCTTTCCACTAGAGGGTGCTGACAACTTCAGCAAAATCAGGACCAATTTGTTACCTTCCCTAAATTGATTCCAGTAATGTTTTAGCCCTCTTTATTGATTAGCACTCAAATATACGCCTAACAAAACTGTCACTCAGGATGGCTGTGTTTTTAAAGTTCATTATTTTCAATACTAATTCATTACTATTATTTTTGTTTTGAAGATATCTTACAATAATCATATGATCATGCAACAAGTATTGGGGGCATGTGAGAGACTGGAGAGAGCTTGACAGAAATGCATGTGTGCAGAGGTGGATTGGCTGCCACTTGGGGACAAACAAAAAAAATCACACACTTTCCTGGACGCTTCAATTGAGTGAAGTGAAAGCCTTAGTCCTCAGGGGGAAGGTGAGGAGATGTTTGCATTCCAGAACCCAGGCAAAGCTCCATTGCTTCTGGGAAAGGGAGAAAAGGAAAAACTTGTTACTGATGGAGGGGGAAGAAGGACTTTGGGACCAATATCCTGCACTAATTCAAAGAAGAGGTCTGTTGCCACTAGGGGAGAGGCAGGAAACTCTCCTTCCCTCGAGGGCTACCACAAATTCAAGGCTACCATAACATGGAGGAACAGGAACAATGTGAAAACTCACCCATAAGGCTATACAGGGCCTGCTTAACACTGAAGATGGATCAGGAATACTGAACTTACCTCCTCACTTCCCCCATGAGACTAGCACTGAGTGACAAAGCAGTCTGCTGCTGCAATGGGACAAAGGCATGGAGAGAGAAGCCTCTGAAGTGCAGGTTTGCAAAGACTGCTGAAAGTTGAGGGTAGAGCAGGAATATTGAGAGAAAACCTTTGACACCCATGGTCCAATACTCAGCACAAGGTAAAAGCAGACCTCTACTAGGATTGTAATTGCTGGTTCATAAATCTGCATATTTTATAGTTTAAATATTGAAAAAGTGTTTTCTAAAGTAGTCATACCAGTTTATACTTCTTTAAGCAGTATTCAAGAGCTTTTCTTATTTCATAGTCTTGTCAAAACTTGGTATTTTTAAAATTTTACCAAGTGATGCATATGTAATGGTATCTAATTGCAGTTTAAATTTGCATTTCCCTAATGACTAATGAAAGTGAGTATGTTTTCATATGTTTATTGGTCATTTGAGTATTCTTATTTATGAAGATTTACTCAAGTCAATTGTCCATTTTTCTAAGTTGTGTGTTTTTTAATTTTTTATTTATAGTGAACGCTTTGTTGTTTGTATGGTTTGAAAATGTCTTTTCTCACTCTCTGTGACTTTTTTCCCTGCTTATAAAAATAGTGAAAACTACTAAATTAAAAAAAATACTTTGTTTATTTATTTGGTTGCACCAGGTCTTAGTTGTGGCATGAGAACCCTTAGTTGTGGCATGTGGGATCTAGTTCCCTGACCAGGGATCAAACTTTGGCTCCCTGCATTGAGAGCATGGAGTCTTAACCACTGTACCACCAGGGAAGTCCCAAAACTACTAAATTTATGTATTCAGATTTAGCAGTCTTTTCCTTTATAGTAATTTCCATTTACACAGTTTCCATATATTCTGAGGTCAGGTCTTCTATAATATTTTATAGAATCTCAATTATTTGCCCTTCAAACTTAGATCTACAATCCACCTATAATGGATTCTAGTGCATTATGCAAGATGTGAACCTAGTTGATTTCCATAAAAATAAAAAATTGTCTTAGCAACATTTTAAAAGGCCATTTTATGTAAAATAGATAGCTAGTGGGAAGCAGCCGCATAGCACTGGGAGATCAGTTCGGTGTTTTGTGACCACCTAGAGGGATGGGATAGGGAGGGTGGGAGGGAGATGCAAGAGGGAGGAGATATGGGGATATATGTATACATATAGCTGATTCACTTTGTTATACAGCAGAAACTAACACAACATTGTAAAGCAATTATACTCCAATAAAGATGTTAATAAATAAATAAAAATAAAATGCCATTTTATTGCCACTTCTCTACAGTGACACTTATGTCAAATGAAGAAAAGAAACGTCCATATTTGCATGTGTCTCTTTCTAAACTCTCTATTCCATTGCTATATTTGTCTGTCATTATAATATTACACTATTTTACTACATCTTTAAAATATATCTTAGTAACTGGTAGAGCATTTTTTCCCACTATGTTCTTCTTTTTTGAGAGTATTTTGAATACTCTTGGATATTACATATCCATTTATATTTTATTAATTCCCACAAAAAGCCAGTTGCTGGGGACTTCCCTCGTGGTGCAGCGGTTAAGAATCCACCTGCCAATGCAGGGGACACAGGTTAGAGCCCTGATCCAGAAAGATCCCACATGCTGCAGAGCCGCTAAGCCTGTGCACCACAACTACTGAGCCTGTGCTCTAGAGCTCACGAGCCACAGCTACTGAGCCCACGTGCCACAACAACTGAAACCCACGTGCCTAGAACCCGTGCTCTGCAACAAGAGAAACCACCGCAATGAGAAGCCCGTGCACTGCAAGGAAGAGTAGCCCATGCGCAACAATGAAGACCCAACACAGTGAAAAATAAACAAACAAACAAATAAATAAATATTTTTAAAAACCAGCTGCTGTTTTAATTAGTATTGTATTGAATCTATTCAGCTATTTTGGGGAAAGAATTGACATTTTTACTGTATAAAGTAGTTCATTACGCTTTTAGTTAGTTTTTTTTTTTTTTTGCGGTATGTGGGCCTCTCACTGTTGTGGCCTCTACCGTTGCGGAGCACAGGCTCCAGACGCGCAGGCTCAGCAGCCATGGCTCATGGGCCCAGCCGCTCCACGGCATGCGGGATCTTCCCGGACCGGGGCACGAACCCGTGTCCCCCGCATCGGCAGGCGGACTCTCAACCACTGTGCCACCAGGGAAGCCCCGCTTTTAGTTTTTGATATTTGTTGTCATCCTCTTTTCAGTACGTCAGTCAGAGTCTCGCTTTTAAACAGTTCCATAAATTTAAACAAAAATTCTGGTAGACCTCTACTTGGAGAATGTGGGAAGAATATATAAGTGAAGGATGCAAGTAAACTATATCCTCATATTTCATAGTATCAAGTCAACTGAGAATGTCTAATATTGAAAAATCAAGAAGTAGTAATATAAGCATTTTATTTCAGTTTATAGAGCTAAATGTCAAAAGGAGCAGCTTGAAGAGTGGAAGATGGTTAAATCAGAGGAACAGGAATCAGGCTGGTAAGGATAGTGCCCATTTTTAAGGAAAATTTATAAGCCTTTGAATTTATTTTATTTTGAAAAACTCTTTGTACTTAAAAATGTGGTCTATCAACTGATGCCTGCCTGGATCCCCATACAACTGGATTATGACCAGATAAGTACAGAAATAGAAATAAATATTTAGAAATTTTTTAGCAGTGTCACAAAGTAATTGTATGTCTGTGGAGTACTGAAAAAGAAGACATATGTCTTTTTTTCTTTCATTTCACTTTTCTAGTTTTTCATTTTTATTGTGTTTTATAAAATTATCAATTCATGATGGATTGGGATTCTTTTAAAAATGGATTTTTATCATATGTAGTTTGAGAAACACTCTATTACATTTTGACAAATGATTATTTAACTCAAAAATTTAAAAAAACAAAAATTTTGTGCTATGTCCAGAAGATACATAAGGTGACTTGTTTTCAACCTGGCAAATCAAGAAATTTAATGTAATAGATATCTAAATACAGTGTTTCCATCTGTCCAACATCATTTAATACAATGTTCAACACTCAGTCTAAAAATTTCTCTTTCTTTTATTTCTGATAATTTAGTGCTCTGTGAGTAAAAGGTTATTTATAAACCTAGCCTAAACTAATTTGGCTTTTCGGTAAGTAGCAGAATTTTTTTCTGTCATGTATATAGGTACTCTGCAATTGTAGGGAGAGGCTGGTGAGAGTTCTAGTTCTCCACCTCTGCAAACTCATCATCAGATGGTTCATTGCAGTGAAAGCAAGCTCTGACCAAATTTCTCAGAAAATGGACATCTACTGGCTCTAATGAGGCAGAAGCAGCCATAAAATCTGTTTGCAGATTGAAGGAGTTCCTTCTCTCTGCCATTTGGTAACCTGGCCAGCACTTTCATGCATGTCTGATTTGCAAGAAGATATGGTGCTATTCTTACAATACAATGGGCAAAGCTTGTAACCAGCTTTTAGGCAGGATTTGTTTTTTAATGGATCATTATTCTGGACTTCTAATGCCATGGGACCAGTCATGTCAGTCCCAACTATTCACTTAATTTAACAACAATAATACTCGCAATCAATGAACTGTTTTATAAGACTTAACGTTAATTACTACAATCTAAAAATCTATGCAAATATAGAATCTTTTTTTGAAAATAAATCAGGTTTATTGAGATATAATTTATGCACAATGAAATTCACTCCTTTTAAGTGTATAGGTCTATGCATAATCCTTTATGAGCATACATGCCTGTCTCCCAGATAGCCACTTCATAGCCAGATAGTCACTTTGGCTAATTGGCCAAACTCAAATAGTTGAATTAAAGATAAGTAACATGCTAAATGGTTGATCAAAATATTTTGCTTCAGCTTAACATATTCATAAACATATTATTTCTCAATCTTATATAAAATATAACATTGTTATTAACTATTACGCTTTTTCCATAATGTAAAACGTTCAACTATCACAAATGTGTTTGTGCCAATTGCTTGTGCAACTTTGTAATCAGTTTACATTCAGTGCCACAGAGATGAACAAGAAGCTCTGGAAATCTGAGAATTTTTGTGGAAGGATATTAGTTTTCCAACCTGGTTGTTCTTAGTTTCACTATTAGTTGTTGTCCTTTTTTTTCTGAATGTCTTCCATGAGTATAAGGCAGAGATTGACAGACAGACATTGTTTGAAGATCCAGATAGTAACTATTTTCAGTGTTGTGGTACATATGGTCTCTTTTGTAACTAAACTCTGCCATTGTAGTGTGAGAGCAGCCACAGACAATACTTAAAGAAAAAAGCATGGCTGTATTCAGTAAAAATTTATCTATAAAACAAGTGTCAGGAAGCATTTGTTTCACAGATTATAATGCCAACTAAAGAATGTCACTGACCATCTGGTTCTACAAGAATTAAGTCAATAGCCACTGCAGTTGTTGACCTTGAACACACCCTGAAAGAGATTCAGAGTGGAGATCAGGAATGAGGCACTCTGTGCTCTGGGAAAACTGGCAGAACAGGCCTTCAGATAGTTAGATGTTTTCAGAAGAAAATTTTATGAACCAATTTCTTGCATCTTCCCATACTTAGAAAAGCATTAAAAGCATGAACTAAGATATCTGTGCTTTGTGACAGCAGTAACCTTCTATGGAGATGTGTGCTTGATTGCACATACTTCTTCTCCAAAATCACATATATGCTGACCTTCCCCCTTACCTCTTCAGAGCAATTCCACAGAGCTATCTGAGAGTCTGTCTCCTGGGCTATTAGTTTTCAGTAAGTCCTCAAATAAAATTGAAACTCACAGCTCTCATTTTGTGTGTTTTTATTTCAGTTGACTGACATTTCTGGCAACCATGAATGGACCCAGAGCAGACTATTCTCCTTCACCTGAACTCTACGAGGATCTGGAGCCTTGGTGACAGCAGGGCCCCTTATGCCCATCTGCCTACTCATGAGTCCAGAAGAATTTTATTATGCCTCTCGTGGTTCTTGTATTTCCTGATTATTGGTGATGATTCTGAATTTTATTTGGCAGTGTATAACAGGTACCTGACCCCCACAGTTGAAAGATACTGGGGGAAGCCTAGTTGAAAGACACTAGGATTTGCTCAGTTGAAAGGCACTGAGAGGTCTGGACTGGGTGATTAGGTGGGAGGCTGGCTTAATGTCTTTTCTAAGTGAGGGGCATGGGAAAGCCACCCTCCAACTAACACCCAAGCCCATTTCTGTATGTACAAAAATTATATTTATAAGTATTTACTTGGGAATTAATGGAAATATTCTCCTGAAATTAGCTGAGATAGGGATCTTTCATTGCATACACACTTAGGTTAGAGAAAGCTGGCTTGATAAAAAATGTTTTCATAATTCTGACCCAAAAGGTCCTTCTAGGAGGAGCTTGCTTTTATCTCCATGTGTCTTTGAGATGTAAGTGTTCTATCAGGACTTTCAGAAGCTTATCTTACTCTTATCTAGACCATCTCCAATTCCTGAGACTGAGAGAAAAAAAGGAAAAAGAGACCTTTTTACCCTTAGCTTATTCTGTTATTTATAAACTAGTGAGTTCTGTATTGTAATACCTGATTCATGACTAACTTTTAAAAATGAAGCTATGAGATCTCTAGTTGTGTCTGTCTATATATCTGTGTGTACTTTATAGATATGATATATCTCAACCTGTGGATGGTATTACCAAAATTAACTTGTAAATGAGTTCTATTTAATTGACTTAAAAAAAATCAAGTGTTTATATAAATTCCCAGAAATATGAAAGAAACTAACCCAAATGAATTTCAGGTTCAAATGATCTGGGAAATATATAGTATTAAATTATCATTTGGTTTGAAAGTTAGTTGGTTTAATTAATACAGACATGTCTTTAAAGTCATCAGCATTAACTATAAAACTTTAATTGTACCTAGGTTTACTAGAAGTCAAATAAGAAGTTGTAAAATTTGTCAGCAAGAAAAATAACTTGGAATGATAAAAATTTTATAAGCAAATTAAATGTAGTTGAGATATGGCTTTTAGGTAAACTCTTTAGGAATAATTATGTTTTAGGAATGTCTATTTAAAAAATAGTCTCTCCAGATATTTGGTAACTTGAAACTTTAGAGTTTTGTTAAATTACGTTAAATGATGGCAGTTTATTAAATATCTAGTTCATTCCCAAATAAAATAAGATAGGGAACATTAATTACTGAACATAGGCTTCCTTTTACAGGGAAACTAGAGATATTTAGGACTATTAATAAATATGTTTGGTGCCACATCAAGCCATTTTCTTTAATAAAGCACATGCTTTTTAGAAATTATAAGTAGTATTTATAAGTTTGCCAATCTACAGAATGCTAATGTAAGAGACAAGTCATAAGTGTTTACTTCTTAATTATTGCTAGAAGTTATGTCATCTAACTAATATATGTAATTAAAACTACTAAGCTAATAAACAAAATATTTTTGTATTCAAGAAAAAAAGAAGGTATAAGAAATAGAAATGCATTTTGTTAAGCATAAAGAAGGTAATTTTGTCCTAAAGCAAGTTATTTCTAAATGGGAAAGAAAATAAGGGACAAATTAATATGGATATAGAATGTTGTCGAAGATTTGTGAGAAAAAAAAATCTTTAGAGAGGAATTCTATGTGTGGTCAGGACTAAGATTAAAATAAATTTGAGCAAATTAATTTCAACATTAAATGTAAAGTGGTACAAAACCTGAATTGGGTTTTCTCTCTGTTAAGAGGACAAAGTTTTCCTGGAATATTGATTTGCTTTTTTCACAGGTTGTAAACTTTCTTTACCTTTTAAATCATTTTAAGTCTTTTGTCATTCATAGGTAGTTGTTGTTTTACTCCAATGCCTTTGAAAAAATGCTTTATCTTCAAGAAGATTTATAGACAGAACTTTTTGACAAGTACAGGTTTCTGATAAATTTCAGGTCATACCACTAAGCTGGGTAAGAAATTAAAGAATTCTAATGGAAATCTTGGTGGCTTCATACAACTGTTAACAAACGTTCAAGTATTAGTTACATAGGACTGAGTTAACTGATGAATTTGTTTATAAATTTTATGTGTTTCTTTTTTCGGTTTGAAATATTACTGGCTTTTAATCTGTGTTTTCCAGATGTAAGGAAAACTTCTCCCTGAAGCTAATTATGACATACAGCAATTTGGTAAGCAGAATTGAAATATTTAACTTTTCTCTCTACCTAATTGGAAGAGAAATTGGAAACTTTCAGGTTACCAGAAAGCAGACTCCTAAAAGGTGCAGGAACCTAAAGATACTTTTGGACCTAGAGAAGAGAGGAACTCACCTAAATCTTTAGATATCACAGGTGGGATCTGATGGCAAGTCCTTGCTGTGGCCTTCTGGCCTTGAGAGGCCTTTTAAAAATTAAATCTGAAATTCCTTATAAATTTCCAGCAAAGCCAATTTAAAAACATCTTATATGTTCAGTTATACTTATGTAAATAATCTGGCCAAGTTTATTGAAGCCACATTTATTTCTGCGAACAAATTACTCTTGATTTGGCTGTATTTGATAGAAATGAAGGTAATTTTAGAGAGAAAAATTATGTTTCAGTGGATATTAAATTCTAGTTGTTAACTGAGGTCTGTATTTACTGCCTAAAACTCACTTCCTAGATAGCTCCTTGTTATTATGTTACATTATTGTAAATTTTAATTGAATTATTAAAAGGACACTCTGAGTTTGTTTCTGAAGCTTATCACAGTAATCTACCTTGAATGAAGATCAGATGCCCCATGACCTACAATTAGGATATTATGCATACTAGAAAAAGCATCATTTAAAGGACTATCTTCAATGTAGATGGAAGAAAACTTATCAGGTACTCTTAACCAGCTCATGCACAGAAGAACTGAAGGAAATTGACTTTTAGATTCATATTTACCACTTAGATAGGGTGCTGCACTGGACTGGTCTATAGAGAGGACTGCTGACCTCAAACTCCCCTTAAAACAATGCTCAGAGGAGAAACTACACTCACACCAGGACAAGAAGAAGAAAACAACAGAAGTAAACAGACCTGCCAAGATGCCGGAACTGAACTGTATGATTATTAATTTTTTTTAATATCTTGGACTTTTGCAAGAAAATCAATGTTTTTCTATCATGGGCACAAATTCTATGCAGCATTTAAAAATTAATTCAGTAGTTGAGTTTATGGTCATTACCTCTCTACCTTTGTGGATTTCTCCTCCTTAAGACTCTAACTGGATGGTCTTAGGAAATTTATCCTAGACTAAAGAAGTTACAGTTCTGTTTAGGCCACTACTGATATTATGAGATGAGACACCCTCACTTAGCCAATGAATCATACTTGCTCTGACCATGTCATAAATATGAATTTTCTTTTAAAGTTACTCAAGCTCAATCAGAACAATGAGCTAAATTTTGGTTAAAGAATATAACCTCCCTCAACTTGGGGCTGGATTCATATGGCTAATACCAGGTCATTTAAGTTTAAAGGCCCTTATGTTGGGAACAATTAAATCATACTAAGGATAATCAACCGAATAACATTAAGAAGTTCAACGTAATAACATTAAGAAATTGTGCTGGGTGCCTTATGAACAATACCAATATATAATTACCTTTAAGATAGCGATAAGACAGGGCTAGATGAGTTTGAGGTATACTCGGCCATACCTAACGGAAATTCTTGGCTTAAATATTTACTTATAATACTATTATTAATGCTAGCTATAGTACTTATATTCTGCCTATTTTACAAGATTGTTGTTTCTTGAGGTGCCAAACATGTGACTGGGCTGCCAATAAAAATAATTGTAACTAGGTGGCTTGAAATGATTGACCAAATATATAGTTCCAAATAAGATCAATGATTGTAACAGTGTAAGTCTAGATATGGGAAGAAGCAACCAGAGGGAATCTTCTCCTCGACCATAACAGACTAGTAAGACAGGTGGTCCAGGAACTTCTGCTATCAATTAATAGGGCCTACTCTGGTAATAGCACATTGAGTAGCCTATCAACAAAATCCTGGCCTAAGAATGAGCATTCCTAGTACAATGGGACAAATGGTCATGTAATATCTTTCAAACCATTGTTGAGTTTTTGACCATGAGGGGGCACAACTAACAAAGAATGTCACTTGCCATCTGGTTCTGCAAGAATTAAGTCACGAGCCAGCACAGTTGCTGACCTTCAATACACCCTGAAGGAGTTCAGAGTGGAGATCAGGAATAAGGCACTCTGTGCTCTGGGAAAACTTGTAGAACAGGCCTTCAGATAGTTACATGCTTTCAGGAGAAAATTTTATAAACCAATTTCTTGCATCTTAAAATCATTAACTAAGATACCTGTGCCTTGTGACAGCAGTAACCTTCTACAAAAATGTGTGCTTTATTGCACATACCTCTTCTCCAAAGTCACATATATGCTTACCTCCCCTTTCATCCCTTCAGAGAGATTCCTCAGAGCTATCCGAGAGGCTGTCTCCTGGGCTATAGTCCTAAGGAAGTCCTCACATAAAACTGAAACTCACAGCTCTCATGTTGTGTGCTTTTATTTCAGTTGACAATAATTTGACAATCCCTGGTATAAGCAATCAGTAATAAACCTAATGGCTTTCAACTTACTATTGGCTTGTATTAAGATATCAAAAAAAGTTTATAACACTGATATCAACAATAAAAAGATTACCAGGGCAGTATTGAAAACCTAAATATCCCATGAATACCAATGATATAATTTCAACTAAAATTAGCTTCTTTTTAAAAAGTTTTTGGCCACAACACCTGGCATGTGGGATCTTAGTTCTCCGACCAGGGGTCGAACCTTCACCCCTGCAGTGGAAATGTGGAGTCTTAACCACTGGACTGCCGGGGAAGTCCCAACTACTATTTATAGCCTGAGATAACATAAACTCATCTATTCTTCCCTCCGTCCCAGCAAGACCTCTATAACTATGCTACCTTAGGACAGTGAATCTACTGAGAGATAGTTTAAGGGCACCAAAAATTCATCAATTCATTAAACCTCTCAATTACAGTTCTGTTTTAGAGAACAAATTTCTCGAAGTCACTGAATCTCTGGGTATTTTTTATTCAGAAGGAAAGGGCTGTTGCCTCTAAAAATAGATATTATGGCTCATACTTTTCAAAAGGAGATACAGCATGAAAAATAATCTTGCAGATGACAAAGCTTCTGCAGGTCAGGAGGATGTGCAAAAACTTAAAAAAAATACCTGCTAACTCTTATATAGGAGAAGGCCATGTGGAAGAGCAGATTTCCAATGATGGTGACGCTGACTTATTTTATAAGGATTTTGGCAAACATACATAATTCAAATGGCAGTTTGGTTGTCAAAAATGCTGTGACCAGAGGCTTGCAGGTCCCCTTGAAACAATAGTTCAGTAAGTGCTAACTCAGCATTCATGGTGACTTTGTAGAATGTAACTACTGGGAATAATGAGAATAATGAGAGTCACAGTAGCCAAACCACAACTACCTACAGGTAATATGAATGAAAAATAAATGTTTGAGGTTGTTATTGCTGTAAAGCTATGTAATATAGTGCACTTATCGTGTTGCTAAAATTATTTATCAGTGAAAATTTATCATGTAAATACTAGATAGCAGGTAACATGTTCTGTGAATGGATGAATGAATAAATAAAAGATAACTGGGATTTATCATAGGATATAATATAACTTAAGTTTGTTTGAGAAGGAGAAAAGTAAAGTGATTGAGGCTCTATGTGCTGCTTTTTTCAACAGGCAGCCACATCTTTCTGCATGTCAAGCCATGACCCTGAGACACAATGATGAAGGTTGGAGTAAATGGATTTGACCAATAGGGCACCTGGTCACCAGGGCACTTTTAACTCTGGCAAAGTGAATATTGCTTGCCATCCGTGGCCCCTTCATTACCTCAATTACATATTCTACATGTTCCAGTATGATTCCACCCATGGCAATTTCAGTGGTAGAGTCAAGGCTGAGAACTGGAAGCATGTCTTCAATGGAAATATAACTTCCATCTTCCACGAACAAGATTCTGCCAACATCAAATGAAGTGATTTTGGTGCTGATTATGTTGTAGAGTCCACTGGTGTCTTCACTAGCTTGGAGAAGACTAGGGCTCACGTTGAACCTAAGAGTCATCACCTCTTCTTCTTCTGCTAATGCCCCCATGTTTGTGATGGGCATGAACCATGGGAAGTATGACAGCTCTCTCAAGATTGTCAGCAATGCCTCCTGCATCACAAACTCCTTGGCCCTCTTGGTCAAAGTCATTTATGACAACTTTGGCATTGTGGAGGGATGCATGATCACAGTCCTTGCCATCACTGCTTCCCAGAAGAATGTAGATGGTACCTCTGAGAAACTGTGGTGTCATGACTGTGGGGAAGCCCAGAACATCATTCTTGCTTCTATTGGTGCTGCTGAGGCTGTGGGAAAGGTCTTCCTGAGCTGACTGGGAAGCTCACTGGCATGGCCTTCTGTGTCCCTTCCCCTAATGTTTCAGTGCTGGATCTGCTCTGCAGTGTGCAGAAAGCTTCTAAATATGATGACATCAAGAAGGCGGTGAAGCAGGCATTGGAGGAAGCCCTAAAGGATATCCTGGGCTACACTGAGGACTAGGTTGTTTCCTGCGACTTTAAAGGTGACACCCACTCTCCCACCTTTGTTGCTGGGACTGGTATTGCCTTCCATGACCACTTTGTCAAGCTCATTTTATGACAATGTATTTGGCTACAGCAATAAAGTGGTGGACCTTATGGTCCACATGACCTCTAAGGAGTGAGTCCCCTGGAACACCAGCCCCAGTGAGAACAGGAGAGGAATAAAGAGGTGCTTACTGCTGGGGAGTCTTTGCCCCAACTCAGTCTTTGACCCAACTGGAGGATCTCCAGTTCTTGACACAGTTTCTATCCCAGACCCCTGAAGAAGAGGAAGGACTTAGGAAACTCTACCTTATCACTTGCCATCAATAAAGTGCACAGTACCCAGTCAAAAATAAATAAATAAAGTCATCAGGGACTGCTTGAAGAGATGGGAATAGATTGTGTTCTAGGAAATGTTGTGACGTCATTTGCCCAACTCTGTGCAAGAACATTTGCCCAAGAATCTATAACTAATTCAGTCTAGAAAACAGGTAGTTTAGCAAAGCTTGAGTAATAGGTCTTGTGCTTGACATGCTCCCAGTAAATATTTAATAGCTATCTGTTGATTGCAAAGCCATATTAAACAATATTTCATTAAAATATATCCTGTCATTAAAATAATGAATTCAGGGATACTCTGTCAAAGATTATAATACATCTTTGATTAGCAAATGAGTGATTAAAAAATTCCTTGCTATACTAAATCAAGGGCACAGCCACACAAATTTACATTATTCATTTATTTTGAAGAATAAAATTTAGCTTTAGTTATTTATGATAGTTTTAAGTATGACCACAAGTTTATTGCCTTATTTAGAAAGTATAATTACATCTCTGCTTTGAGAGATTTATTAATGTATAAGAACAAATCTGAAAACACATTGTGAAAATGGGAACACTAATAGCTTAGTGTGTAGAATCATTTATTCCTAGTGTTAGAGAGAGCTTCCCAAAAGATGCTCAGGCTTAAAATAAAGAACAATATAGTTTTGTTAGATGTCAAAAACAAAGGGTGTGGGAGGAGGGAGAATATTCCACTTAGATATAGCAGCTTGTGAGAAAGTATGTACGAAAGTATGTATGAGAGCATGAATTTTGAAGCAGTGCATTTAAATTCTATTTTCAGAAGAAAACTATAGAGAAATACAAATATATTTATTTATTTGTTTGTTTATTAATTAATTATAGGCCATTTAAATTCCCATGGTAGCCAGAAATCTGCTTTAATATATCACTTTCTGCAAGGACATAAACATTAGTCCAGGCCCAAGACGAGTGAGAGGCATACCAGCTCTTTAAGAGTCATTGGTTCTCAAAAGTGTTTATATATTCCATGTTTTGTTGTCCACAGTCATGCCCACTTTACTGATCTTTCAAGGTAATTTACATCAAACTGTATCTGGCGAAAATTGATATAGTTAACAGAAATATACCCATTTCTTATATACATTTTGGAAGAACTTGCCCCCTATATAAGAAAAATTGAAACTTCTAAAAGAAGAGGACTGATTACTTCCAAGTCAACACTTAATTTTGTTTTTGAAAGTAAATCTGTGCTAATGGAAAACATCATTTTCCAGCATGAATTAAATTATTGTGTTCTATATTTCCTGCTGGGGAGAGTAGGTTCCTGGCAATATGGTGTTACATTTGCATTTTGATAGCACACAGCTTTGGGCTGTTCCCCTCAAATTCAGAGGAGCACAAATGTATTATATAAGATTATTCTCAAGAGAAATAAAAGTATTTCATTATGTTTCACAAGACACATTCATGAGACTTCCAATAAAATCTGTAATTTTTGTAAATCAGTCAAATAATAAAATATTTTCCATAAATTTCCCTACTTTAGTAGGATACGTGTATTTATTTCATCGTTGATAAACTAATTTCACTTTTCCAGCAAGGACACCAATAATCTATCAGTTGTTTCTATCACAGGAGGATTTCTAAACGCCAACATGTGAAGCTTATACAATAAAATAAAGGTGAAATGTTTAGACTGTTGTTGATGTAGTCTTAAGAATAAACATTAAAAACAACATAAATTTACAGCACAAACAACATGGGATAACTTTTCAAATTACGTAATGATTTCACTCTGTGAAAAGAAAACAACTACAACAATAAAACAGAGTGAGTTTCTTTATATAACAAATACCCTAGCTCAATTAAAGAAGCCTTCAATTTTTAAAATTTCAATCTGTATATAACTTTTCAGAAATACATTGATTTGATGAGGATAGTAGTTATGCAAAGACATCCACATTAGTAACAAACATGTTTTGAACCCTTGATACTGTCCTAGGTTTCGAGAAGTTTGTTATTGTGACAGTGCCCATTCATTGAGAATAATAAATCAAAATAATCCTAAACTAATAATCGATGGTCATAAATCATAACATACCAATAATTAAAATTTTATTTTCTTTCAAATTTACATAGTGATTTCTTGTATAGTCTATAGTCCCTTTTAACAATAATGTGAGATATGATGTCACAAATAAGAGTGGAGTTTGGAGATATTAACTCAGTTACACAAAACGGCAGACTTTCTAACTTTAGCATTATTTATAATAAACATGGTGGAATGAGCTAATGTGAAAAGTACTAATCTTTAATACATTAATGTAAAGTTTGATAAACAAAAGATATATATATATATTATATAGCTGGATAGATTGATAGATCTAATCTCTTATCAGTATATTTACCCCAGCACACAACTTACTAGTTTTTTCTTCCAGTTTTATTGATATAATTTACATACAGCACTGTGTAAGTTTAAGGTCTGTAGCATAATGATTTGACTTACATACGTCATGAAATGATTATCACAATATGTTTAGTGAATATCCATCATCTCATATAAATACAAAATTAAAGAAATAGAAATTTATTTTTCTTGCGATGAGAATTCAGGATTTATTCTCTTAACAATTTTCATAAATAACATACAGCAGTGTTAACTATATTTATCATGTTGTACATTACATCACTAGTACTCATTTCTCCTATAACTGGAAGTTTGTACTTTTGACTGTCTTCATCCAATTTTCCATTCCCCCACACTCCACCTCTGTTAACCAAAAATCTGTTCTCTTTTTCTGAGTCTGTTTGTTTTTGAAGTATAATTAATTGTGTTAGTTCCTGGTATACAACACAGCGCTTCCATATTTCTATACATTTCAGATGGCCAACACAGTAAGTCTAGTTATGATACATCAGCATACAGATATTACATAAATATTGGCTATGTTCCCTACACTGTATATTTCATACCCATGACTCATTTATTTTGTAACTGGAAGTTTATATTAATACCTCTTAATCTCCCTCACCTATTTACTTTCTTCTTCCACCTCCCCTCCCCTATGGCAACCACCTGTTTGTTCTCTGTATCTATAACTCTGTTTCTGTCTGTTTTATTGTTTTTTCACTTGTTTTGTTTTCTAGATTCCAAATATAAGTGAAACCATGTGGTATTTGTCTCTGTCTGACTTATTTCACTTAGTATAATATCCTCTAGGTCCATCTATGTTGTGGCAAATGGAAAGATTTTATTCTTTCTATGGCTGAGTAATATTCCATTATATATATATATATATATATATATATATGTCACATCTACTTTATTCATTTATCTATCAATGGGCACTTGAATTGCTTCCATATCGTGACTCTTGTAAATAATGCTGCAATGAACACAGTGGAGCATATATTTGCTAATCTCTTAAGTCCAAATGCATTTTGACAATGCTGAATTTTTACTCCTCTACCAAACATTTACTGACATCTTTTTGTGTTGTGTATCCCTTACCTACATATAGATGATTTTACTACTTTTGTCTTTTAACCTTCTTACTAGCTTTATATGCAATTGATTTATGCCTTTATTGTATATTTTTCTTTACTGATGAGATTTTTCCTTCCATAATTTTCATGTTTCTAGTTGTGGCCTTTTATTTTTCACTTAGAGAAGTCCCTGTAACATTTCTTGTAAAGCAGGTTTGGTGTTTTTTAACTCTTTTACCTTTTGCTTGTCTGTAAAATATTTGATCTCTCTATCAAATCTGAAAGAAAGCTTTGCCAGGTAGAGTATCTTGGTTGTAGGTTTTTTCCTTTCATTGCTTTAAATATGTTGTGCTTGCAGATTTTCTGCTGAAAAGTTAGCTGATAGCCTTATGGGAGTTCCCTTCTATGTAACTTGTTGCTTTTCCCATTCTGCTTTCAATACTCTCTCTTTATCCTTAATTTTTGCCTTTTTAATGATAATGTGCCTTGGTGTGGCCCTCTTTGGGTTAATCCAGTTCAGGACTCTGTGATTTCAGGACTCTGTGATTTCTGGACCTGGATGTCTCTTTCCTTTCCCAGGTTAGGGAAGTTTTCAGCTATTCTTTCTTCAAATATGTTTCCTGCCCCTTTCTCTCTCTCTTCTCCTTCTGAGATACCTATAATGTGAATGTTAGTGGGCTTGATATTTTCCTAGGGTCTCTTAAATGGTCCTCATTCCTTTTTTTTTCTTTTTTTCTATTCAGTTTCAGTGATTTCCACTACTCTGTCTTCCAGCTGGCGGATCTGTTCCTCTGTATCATCTAATCTATTGTTGATTCCTTCTAGGTATTTTTGTTTTTTTGTTTTGTTTTGTTTTGTTTTTTCTGTGGTACGTGGGCCTCTCACTGTTGTGGCCCCTCCCATTGTGGAGCACAGGCTCTGGATGCGCAGGCTCAGTGGCCATGGCTCACAGGCCCAGCAGCTCTGTGGCATGCGGGATCCTCCCAGACCAGCACGAACCCGTGTCCCCTGCATCGGCAGGCAGACTCTCAACCACTGCACCACCAGGGAAGCCCCCTTCTAGGTATTTTCATTTGCTATTATTATTATTTTTAAAATTGAAGTATACTTGATTTACAATGTTGTGTTAGTTTCTGGTGTACAGCAATGTGAATCAGTGAAACTGATTCAGATTCTTTTCCAAAATAGGTTATTACAAGGTAGTAAATATAGTTTCCTGTATTTTTAAATTTCAGTTATTGTATTCTTCATCTCTGTTTGATTTTTCTTTGTACTTTCTAGCACTTTGTTGAAAACTTCCAACTTCTTACTCTGTTCATCTAATCTTTTCTAAGTGTGTTTTTGTTTTTTAAAGTAGACAAATCTGCACCACTCAAAAGAGAATTCTGAGAATCCCCAACTTGAGATGGGTTTTTTGTTGCTCTATCATTGCTGAAAGTTCTCCACTCAGATCCCACATTGATAACCCGGTCAACTACAACCAGGTCACATTTAGGACAGATCATATCACCAGCTCTGTAGTCCTCCACTAGGATTGCATCTGGATGGTTTGGACTTGTGACTATTGGAAGAGCATCCAAATGTCTGGTAGATGCCATCCTCATGGCCACTGCAGTTCCAGCAACAAGCAATGGCAGAAGAACCATGAATCAGGAAGAGATTGGGGCCCCAAGTTCTTTGAACATCTTTAAGTCATTACATTGAACTCTTTATGGGGTAGATAGCCTATCTCCACTTAGTTCTTCTGGGGATTTATCTTGTTCCTTTATTTGGAACATATTCCTCAGTCTACTCATTTTGCCTAATTTGCCATTTTTATGTCTATGTATTTGGTAAATTGGTTATGTTTCTCAGCCTGGGACAAGTGGCTTTTTACAGGTTATATCCTATGTGTCCCACCAGTGCATAGCACACTGGACACCAAAGCTTTATACTCTTTATACCCTCAGTTTGGGTTGCTTAAGTCCTTTTGTTGTGGTGGGCTGACTACTGTGGGTGGTCAGATAGGCATGGTTGGCCTCTGATCTGGTTGGTCACTAGGCCCTACCTTGTGTGGGGCTGGTGGTTGCTGGTTGGCAGGACCAAGTCACAAGGCTGATGGCTACAGGGGCCCAGGGGTGTCCTGGGGTTAGTGCTGGCTCACTGGTGGGTGGAGCCAGGTTCTGGAGTGGGTGGTTGTGGGGCTGGGGATCCCAGATCTAGTGTCGGTGTCCTGGTGGGTGAAACTGGTTCCTGACATGACTGACTGTGGGGTCCACAGTGTCTCAAAATTGGTGTTGGCTCACTGGTGCAGGGGGCTGGATCCTGGGACAGCTGGCTTGGGGTCCAATGTGTCTTGGAACTGGTATTGGTCTACTGAAAGGTGGGGCTGGGGCCCAGAGCTTCACAGGGCTAGTGCTGGCTCACTGGCAAATGGAAATTTGTTCCTGGGTCTCTGGCTGCAATATTCTTGGGGTCCTAGAGCTGGTGTTGGCTTGCTCATGGGTAGGCTGTGTACTGATATGGCAGGCTGGTTGGGCTGCAGTGGTCCTGGGTCTGGTATCTGCTACTGGTAGTTAAGACTGGGGTCCACAGGTCTCAGGTCTGGTTCCTGTCCACTGGTGGGTGAGACAGAGTCCGTGGACTAGTGCCAGCCCAATATGGTGGGTAGATCTAGGTCCTGGGATCTCTGGCTTCAGGACCCAGGAGTCCCAAGGCTGATATCAGCCCATTGGTGGGTGAGGCTGCGTCCTGGAACTAATAAGCTACAGGGAGGATTCCAAAATGTTGCTTGCCAGCACTAAGTCCTTGTGGTAGAATGAGTCCCCAAAATGGCTGTTGCCATGTCTATGTCCCTAAAGTTATCTCCAGTTGCCTTATGCTTCTCTCCAAAATCAGAAGGTGGGGCTGACCCAGGGTCCTTTCAAATTACTGCTTCTTCTCTGGGTCCCAAAGAATGTGAAATTGTGTATGCATCCTTTAAAAGTGGACTCTATTTCTCTCAGCCTTTTGGCTGTCCTGAAAGTAGGACCCGCTGGCATTCAAAGCCAAACATTCTGAGGACTCATCTTTCCAGCTCAGGATGCCCAGACTGGGGAGCCCAATGTGTGCTCAACTACCTTCCCCCCCATCCCCCTGCACTGCTCCTTGGGAGAACTTCTGCAATTGTCATTATCCTCCCATTTGTGTGTCACCCACCTAGGAATGCGAGTCTTGACTATGCTGCATCTCTGTCCCTCCTAACCATCTTGTTGTAGTTCTTTTTTATATCTTTCTTTCTCTCTCTTTCTTTCTTTCTTTTTCTTTCTTCCTTCCTTCCTTCCTTCCTTCCTTCCTTCCTTCCTTCCTTCCTTCCTTCCTTCCTTCCTTCCTTTCTTTCTTTCTTTCTTTCTTTCTTTCTTTCTTTCTTTCTTTCTTTCTTTCTTTCTTTCTTTCTTTCTTTCTCTTTCTTTCTTTCTTTCTCTCTCTCTCTTTCCTTCCTTCCTTCCTTCCCTCTGTATTGAGCTATAGTTGATTGATAATATTATATAACTTTCAGGTGTACGACATTCATAATTTTTAAAGATTTTACTCCATTTATGGTTGTTGTAAAATACTGGATATATTTCCTGTGCTGTACAATATATCCTTGTGGCTTATTTATTTTATACATAGTAATTTATACCTCTCAATCCCTTACCCCATCTTGTCCCTCCCCACTTCTCTCTGCCCACTGGTAACCACTAGTTTGTTCTCTGTGCCTGTGAATACATTTATTTTTTTGTTATAGTTACTAGTTTGTTTATTTTTTTAGACTCCACATATAAGAAATAACATACGGTATTTGTCTTTCTCTGTCTGACTTATTTCACTGAACATAATACCCTCCAAGGTCATCTATGTTTTTGCAAATGGCAACATTTTATTCAGTTTTATGGCTGAGTAGTGTTCTGTTTTGTGTGTGTGTGTGTGTAAGTGTGTGTATACATATATATATACATATATACATATATATATATATGTATATATATAAAATCACATTTTTCTTTATCCACTCATCTGGTGATGGACACTTAGGAGGCATGTATCTTTTTGAATTGTGTTTTCATTTTCTTTGGATATATGCACAGGACTGGTATTGCTGGATTACATGGTAGTTCTATTTTTAGTTTTTTGAGGAACTGCTGTACTGTTCCACAGTGGCTGCACCAATTTACATTCCCAGCAACAGTGTACAACAGTTCCTTTTCTCCACATCCTTAGCCTTCTTTATATCTTTAGTTGTAGAATATCTTTTCTGCTAGTGTTCTGGTTTCTCTCATCAATAGTTTCTCTGTAAATTGTTGTAATTTTGGTGTGCTCATGAAAGGAGGTGAACCTAGAGTCTTCCTACTCCACAATCTTGGCCACTTCCCAGAAATTCTTAGTTTCTTTTTTCTACAACAACTTGATTAAAATGTGAGTGATGTATCATAAATTCACCCATATAAAGTGTATAATTAATGTCTTTTGGTATGTTCACTGATATGTGCAACCATCACAGTCAACTTTAGAACATTCTTGTCACTTGAAAAAGAAACTCCTTGCTCTTTACCTTATCCCCTCCCTGTACCCCCACTCCATTCCACCCTCAGCCCTAAGCAAATATTAATGTACTTTGTATCTGAAGATTAGCATGTTTTTAAGGTTCAAACACAGTATATCATGTATCAGTATTTCATCCCTTTTTATGACCAAATAATATTCCATTGTTTATAATGGAATTATTATAATGGAATATTATAATAATATTCCAGTGTGGATATACCACATTTTATTTATCTATTCATCAGTTTATGGGTATTTTGCTTGTTTGTACTTTTTGGCTATTCTGATTAGTGCTGCTATAAACGTTCAGGTACAAGGTTTTCATTTCTCTTGGATATATAATTAGGAGTGCAATTGCTGAGTCATACAGTAACTCTGTTTAATCACTTGAGGAATTGCCTATTTCCCAAAGTGGCTGCACCATTTTACATTCCCACCAGCAGTGTATGAGGGTTATAGTTGCTCCATATCCTTACCAATGCTTACTATTATTGTTAGACTTTTTGATTATAGCCATCTTACAGAGTGTGAAGGAATAAATTTTTGAATAGTGAAGAAATTCATACATTTAAAACATAATTTATATTCATAGCTTTCTTTTTAAAATGGTGATTCAATCTTTCAACAAGTATTTATTAAGCACTAAGACTAGGGGGAAAGCAGTTAACATGATAGTAATAATCCTTCTACTCATGTCCTACTATCTGCTATGGTCTCTTATCATTTACCATAGTGTCTTTCAACTCATTAGAGTTCTTGAATGTCTTTTAAGAGTAAAGGTTTTTCTATAAAAATTTAAAAAAAATTTTTTTTTTAATTTTAACAATATTCTAAAAAAATATATAATTATATTCTAAACCAGTGCTTTCCACAGAACTTTCTATGATAATGAAAATGTTCAATATTTTGGTATCCAATATGGTAGCCACTAGCCATGTGTGGCTATTAAGTAATTTTTTCTTATTAGAGTATAATTGCTTTACAATGTTGTGTTCATTTCTGCTGTAAAATGAAGTGAATCAGCTATATGTATACATATATCCTCTCCCTATGGACCTCCCTTCCATACCCCCCCATCCCACCCATCTAGGTCATCACAGAGCACTGAGCTGAGCTCCCTGTGCTATACAGCAGGCTCCCACTAGCTATCTATTTTACAGATGGTAGTGTATATATGTCAACCCTAATCTCCCAGTTCATCCCAATCTCCTCTTCCCACCCTGTGTCTACCTGTCCATTCTCTACATCTGTGTCTCTATTCCTGCTCTGTAAATGGGTTCATCTGTACCATTTTTCTAGATTCCCCATATATGCATTAATATACAATTTTTTTTCTCTTTCTGACTTACTTCACTCTGTATGACAGTCTCTAGGTTCATCCATGTCTCTACAAATGACCCAAATTTGTTCCTTTTTACTGCTGAGTAATAATCCATTATATGTATGTACCACAGCTTCTTCATCCATTCATCTGTCAATAGACATTTAGCTTGCTTCCATCTCCTGGCTATTGTAAATAGTGTTGCAATGAATATTGGGGTACATGTGTCTTTTGAATTATGGTTTTCTTAAGGTATATGCCCAGTAGTAGGATTGTGGGGTCATATGGTAGTTTTATTTTTAGTTTTATAAGGAACCTCCAGACTGGTCTCCATAGTGGCTGTATAAATTTACATTCCCACCAACAGAGCATGAGGGTTCCCTTTTCTCCACAACCTCTCCAGCATTTATTGTTTGTAGAGTTTTTGATGACAGCCATTCTGACTGGTGTGAAGTGATACCTCATTGCAGTTTCGATTTGCATTTCTCTGATAATTAGTGATGTTGAGCATCTTTTCATGTGCATCTTGGCCATCTGTATGTCTTCTTTGGGAAAATGTCTATTTAGGTCTTCCACCCATGTTTTGATTGGGTTAGTTGTTTTTTGATATTTTTGATATTGAGCTGCCTGAGATATTTATATATTCTGGTGATTAATCCTTTATCTGTTGCTTCATTTGAAAATAGTTTCTCCCATTTTGAGGGTCCTGTTTATGGTTTCCTTTGTTGTGCAAAATTTCATTAGGTCCTATTTGTTTATTTTTGTTTTTATTTTCATTACTCTAGGAAGTGGGTCAAAAAAAGATCTTGCTGTGATTTATGTCAAAGAGTGTTTTTCCTATGTTTTCCTCTAAGAGTTTTATACTGTCCGGTCTTACCCTTAAGTCTTTAATCCATTTTGAGTTTATTTTTGTGTGTGGTATTAAGGAGTGTTCTAATTTCATTCTTTTACATGTAGCTGTCCAGTTTTTCCAGCACCACTTATTGAAGAGCCTGTCTTTTCTCCATTGTATATTCCTGCCCCCTTTGTCATAGACTAGTTGACCACAGGTGCGTGGATTTATCTCTGGGCTTTCTATCCTGTACCATTGATCTATATTTCTGATTTGTGTCAGTACCCTACTGTCTTGATTACTGTAGTTTTTTAGTATAGTTGAAGACAGGAAGTCTGATTCCTCTAGCTTCATCATTTTTTCTCAAGATTTCTTTGACTATTCAGGGCCTTTGTGGTTCCATAGAAATTGTAAAATTTTTTGCTAATTCTGTGGAAAATGCCATTGGTAATTTGATAGGGATTACACTGAATCTGTAAATTGCTCTGGGGAGTATAGTCATTTTCACATTGTTGATTCTTCCCATCCAGGAACATGGTATTTCTCTCCATCTGTCTGTGTCATCTTTGATTTCTTTCGTCAGTGTTTTATAGCTTTCTGAGTACAAATCTTTTTCCTCCTCAGGTAGGTGTATTCCTAGGTATTTTATTCTTTTTGTTGCAACGGTAAATGAGATTATTTCCTTGATTTCCCTTTCTGATCTTTCATTGCTAGTGTACAGGAATGCTAGAGATCTCTGTGCATTAATTTTGTATTCTACAACTTTACCAAATTCATTAATTAGCTCTAGTAGTTTTCTGGTGGCATCTTTAGGATTTTCTATGTATAGTATCATGTCATCTGCAAAGAGTGACAGTTTTACTTCTTTTCCAATTTGTATTTCTTTAATTTTTCTTCTCTGATTGCCATGGCTAGGACTTCCAAAACTATGTTGAATAAGAGTGGCGAGAGAGGACATCCATCCTTGTCTTGTTCATGATCTTAGAGGAAATGTTTTTCGTTTTTCATCATTGTTAATGATGTTTGCTGTGAGTTTGTCATATATGGCCTTTATAATGATGAGGTAGGTTCCCTCTATGCCCATTTTCTGGAGAGCTTTTATCGTAAATGGGTGCTGAATTTTGTCAAAACTTTTTCTGCATCTATTGAGATGATCATATGGTTTTTATTCTTCAGTTTGTTAATATGGTGTATCACATTGATTGATTTGCATATATTGAAGAATCCTTGCATCCCTGGGATAAATCCCACTTGATCATGACATAGTCTCCTTTTAATGTATTGCTGGATTCAGTTTGCTAATATTTTGTTTAGGATTTTTGTGTCTATATTGGTATGTAATTTTCTTTTTTTGTGATATCTTTGTCTGATTTTGGTATCAGGCTGATGGTGGCCTCATAGATTGAGCTTAGGAGTGTTCCTTCCTCGAAATTTTTTGGAAGAGTTTGAGAAGGATGGGTGTTAGCTCTTCTATAAATGTTTGATAGAATTCTCCTGGGAAGCCATCAGGTCCTGGACTTTTCTTTGTTGGAAGATTTTTAATTGAAGTTTTAATTTCATTACTTGTGACTGGTCTATTCATATTTTCTATTTCCTCCTGGTTCAGTCTTGGAAGGTTGCACCTTTCTAAGAATTTCTCCATTTCTTCTAGGATTTCCATTTATTGGCATATAGTTGCTTGTAGTAGTCTCTTAAGATCCTTTGTATTTCTGCAGTATCAGTTGTAGCTTCTCCTTTTTCATATTTTATTTTATTGATTCAAGCCCACTCTAATTTTCTTGATGAGTCTGGTTAAAGATTTATCAATTTTGTTTATCTTCTCAAAGAACCAACTTTTAGTTTTATTGATCTTTTCTATTCTTTTCTTCATTTTTATTTCATTTATTTCTGGTCTCATCTTTTTTCTCTCTTTCTTTCTACTAACTTTGAGTTTTGTTTGTTCTTCTTTCTCTAGTTGTTTAAGTGTAAGGTTAGATTGTTTATTTGAGATTTTTCTTGTTCCTTGAGGTGAGATTGAATTACTCTAAACTTTCCTCTTAGAACTGCTTTTGCTGTGTCCCATAGGTTTTGGGTCATCTTGTTTTTGTAGTCATTGTTTCTATGCATTTTAAAATTTCCTCTCTGATTTCTTCGGTGATCTCTTGGTTATTTAGTAGTGAATTGTTTAGCCTCCATGTGTTGTGTTTCTTAAAGTTTTTTTTTTTCCTGTAATTGATTTCTAATCTCATAGTGTTGTGGGTCAGAAAAGATGTTTGATATGATTTCAATTTTCTTAAATTTACCAAGGCTTGATTTTGTGACCCAGGATCTGATCTATCCTGGAGAATATTTCGTGTGCAATTGAGAAGAAAGTGTAATCTGCCACTTTGGGGTGGAATGTACTGTAAATATCAGTTAAGTGTATCTGATCTATTTTGTCATTCAAAGCTTGTGTTTCCTTATTAATTTTTTGTCTGGATGATCTACCCATTGGTGTAAGTGGAGTGTTAAATTTCCCCACAATTACTGTGTTACTGTTGATTTCCCCTTTTATGGCTGTTAGTATTTACCTTATGTATTGAGGTGCTTTTATGTTGGGTGCATAAATATTTATATTTGTTATATATTCTTTTTGGATTGATCCCTTAATCATTAAGTAGTGTCCTTCCTGTCTCTTGCAACAGTATTTATTTTAAAATCTAGATTATCTGATAAGGGTATTGTTACTCCAGCTTTCTTTTCACCATTTTGATGGAATATCTTTTTCCGTCCCTTCACTTGCAGTCTGTATGTGTCTTTAGGTCTGAAGTGGGTCCCTTGTAGACAGCATATATATGGATCTTGTTTTTGTATTCATTCAGCCAGTCTGTGGCTTTTGGTTGAAGCATTTAATCAATTTACTTTCAATGTAATTAACAATATGTTTATTCCTGTTACCATTCTCTTAATTGTTTTGAGTTTGTTTTAGTGGGTCTTTTTCTTCTCTTGTGTTTCCTGCCTAGAGAATTTCCTTTAGCATTTGTTGTACAGCTGCTTTTGTGGTCCTGAATTCTCTTAGATTTTTCTTCTCTGAAAAGCTTTTGATTTCTCTGTTGAATCTGAATGAGATCCTTGCTGTGTAGAGTAATCTTGGTTGTAGGTTTTTCCCTTTCATCACTTTAAATATATCCTGTCACTCACTCCCTTCTGGTCTGCAGAGTTTCTGCTGAGAAATCCACTGATTACCTTATGGAGATTCCCTTGTATGCTATTTGTTGCTTTTCCCTGCCTTTAATATTTCTTCTTTGAATTTAGTTTTGTTAGTGCGATTAATATGTCTTGTGTTTCTCCTTGGGTTTATCCCGTATGGGACTCTCTGCACTTCCTGGACTTGGGTGGTTATTTCCTTTCTCATGTTAGGGAAGTTTTTGACTATAATCTCTTCAAATATCTTCTGAGACCCTTTCTCTTTCTCTTCTTCCTTTGGGACCCCTATAATTCGAATGTTGGTGCATTTAATGTTTCCCAGAAGTCTCTGAGACTGTCCTCATTTCTTTTCATTCTTTTTTCTTTATTCTGCTCCTTGGCAGTTATTTCCAGCATTCTATCTTCCAAGTCAATTATTCCTTCTTCTGCCTCAAGTTATTCTACTGTTGATTTCTTTTAGTGTATTTTTCATTTCAGTTATTATGTTGTTCATCACTGTTTGTTTGTTCTTTAGTTCTTCTAGGTCATCGTTAAACATTTCTTGTATTTTTTTGATTTCTACCTCTATTCTTTTTCCGAGATTTTGGATCATGTTTACTATCATTACTCTGAATTCTTTTTCAGGTAAGTTGCTTATTTCTCTTCATATATTTGATCTTGTAGGTTTTTACCTTGCTTCATTGTCTGTAAAATTTTTTTTGATGGGTGTGGCTTTGTTCCTGTCTTACTGTTGTTAGGCCTGATGTATCCAGTACTGGAGTTTGCAGGCCATTGAGTGCATCTGGGTCTTTGTGCAGAGATGAGGAACTCTGGGAGAGCTCACACTGATTAATATCCCCTGGGGTATGAGGTATTCTGTTAGTCCAGCAGTTTAGACTCCATGGTACCACCACAGTAACTCATGTTCAGCTACTGGCCTAGGAACCAAGACACTGCAGGCCACACAGCCCAGCAACAGAAGTACAACAAACAAAAAGGAATAGAACAATAACAAAGAATAAAAAATAAAATAAAATTAGAAAAATAAAATGTATTAGAAAAAAATAAAAATAAAAATGAAACAACAACAACAAACCAAAACAGAGTCACAACAGCAAAAAAAAAAAAAAAAAAAGAAAAAAGAAAACAAAGTGGAAAATGTCTTGGTGGTGGGGGTAGGTGGGGGGTAAGCATGGCTTAGACTAAGGACCTGTGCAGCTGGAAAAGAACTTTGCGTGGGGGTCGGGGTTTAGGCTCAGGACCCGCATGGCTGGAGGGGGCCCTAGTGGGTGGGGGAGATGCTGGCCATATTCCCCTCAGATCCCCCAATCCCTCAAAAGTCTCTCCCTGTCCCCACTGATTCCCTCAGTGTGACTGGGCCCTTCTGAGTGTCAAAATCCCTTCCCCTGCTGCCCCTCAGAGCACCAGTCCCATCCCACCTCCATTTTCCATACACCTCCTTGCCCCCCATGTCCTACCCAGTCATGCGGAGATTCTTCTTATCCCTTAGATGTCTGAGGTCCCCCACCAGCACTTGGTAGGTGCCCCACTTGTGAGAAGACGTGAACTCTGCATCCTTCTACTCCATCATCTTGACTCTGCCCCCACTATTAAGTATTAAAATAGAACTAGTGTGTCTGATGAACTGAGACTTTTAATTTTATTTTATTTGAAATACTTTGTTACAATTTAAATATTAAAAGTAAAATATGAAAATATTAAATATAAATAAATTAAACATGAATAAATGTGGTGAATAGCTACTATATTGGAAAGTGTATTTCTAGATGTTCTCAGAGTTGAACACTGCCATTTGAACTTTAGCACTTTTGTTTGTTTACACGTTTATAATCAGGTTTGACCATATGAAGCCTAAATGTTAAAATGGTCTCCAATTCTATTAATTAAAACTTCCAAATAATTAAAATTTTGAAAAACAGTAAGAGTTTTCAGGCATCATGAAGCTATCACAAATAAGAATGCCTTACCAAAAAGTGCCAATGCATAGTAGCAAGTATGTGATTCAGGTTACAATAGTTTTTAAATTTTTATTAAAATAACATTAGTTCCCAAATTAAATTGGTATCAATAAGTTGAATTATATGAACTTTTAATATTTATTATTTAATTTGTATATTTGCTTTGTACATGTGTATGAGAGTTATAAGTAAGAGGAGTTTATCTAGCTTTACGGTGCACGTATTTTAATAAATGTAATTTATTTTTTATTACTTTAAAAGAATTAAAAAAACTATTTATTTATTTTTGGCTGTGTTGGGTCTTTGTTGCTGCACATGGGCTTTCTCTAGTTACGGTGAGCAGGGGCTACTCTTCATTGAGGTGTGTGCAGTCTCCTCATTGTGGTGGCTTCTCTTGTTGTGGAGCATGAGCCTTAGAGCCCAGGCTCAGTAGTTGTGGTGCATGGGCTTAGTTGTTATGTGGCATGTGAGATCTTCCCAGACCAGGGTTCAAATCTGTCCCCCTGCATTGGCAGGCAGATTCTTAACCACTGCACCACCAGAGAAGCCCAATAAATATAATTTAAATATTCTATCAATACTGAAGACACCATTTTTTTTTCCTGAAAAGGTATCATTAATTGCTTAAATTTTAGAAACACCAGTATAGAAAATTATCTCTGGTCAGTATGTCAAGCATTATCCAAATAGGTTTATGTATGTTCCTACTTTATTCCCACAAACACCCTATGAGGTAAATACAACTATGATCACAATTTTATAGCTTTGGAAGCAAAAGCTTACAACTTTAGCACCTATTTGAAATCTTATAATTAATAAATGGTGGATTCAACATATAAATCCATACAACTTTTCCTCCAGAATAGCATATCTGATGTGTTAGGCAGAATAATGGCTTCCCCCAAAGGTATCCCCTTCTTATTCTCTGAAACCTGTGATAATGTTGCCTTACATGGTACTTTGCAGATCTGATTAAGTTGGGGATTTTAAAATGGATCCTGGATTATATAGTAGGCCCAATGTAAACACAAAGGTTTTTATAAAAAGGAGGGAGGAAAGTCACAGTGAGACAAGGAAAGGTGATAAATGGAAGTAGAGTTCAGAGGGATGTAAGAAAGGAACAACAAGCCAAGTAACTCAGGTGGACTCTAGAAACTGGAAAAGTCAAGGGAATGGATTCTTTCCTAAAGTCCCCAGAAAGAATGAAATCCTGCTGACACCTTGATTTTAGCCCTGTGAAACCTATTTTAAACTTCTAAACTTCAAAATTGTAGGATAATTTGTTTATGTTGTCTTAAACCATTGTTTGTGGTAATTTATTTCAGCAGCATTAGGAAATCAATATAACAAGCTTATTTAAACAATGCCTGTAGAGAAAAGCATCCTTAATAGCTTAGGGTATTTTCACGCCCCTCAGCCCAACCACTTCCTTCCAGTGGCAATAAAGGAGAATTCCATTTAACCACATTTATGCTAAAAGAATTTCTGACAAATGTATTCTTCTCCCTCTCATTACATTTTCAGTGATGGTTGATGGCCAATTAATTAATAGGTTATTAATTAATATTAAATTATTATACTGTATGTACCCTTGAAAGCACTTAGTTTAACCATCCCACAATCTGGCTCAACATCCACTTAAGTTTCTATTACACACTGGAACAAAATTAAATAAACACATTTGGTCTGGACAACCTAATATTTTTTAAAAAGAAGTGTTTTCAGAATTAAACACTGATATTTTTTTCTCTCCTTTACTAACACTGGAAATTCTTGTCATTTTCCACAAATTAATCAGTTTTACTTTGCAAAGCAGAGACTACAAAGTTCTGGGGTGGAAAGTGGAAGAAGCTAAAGAGAAGGGGTAGATTACTGTATTTAAAAAAATATACTTTGTGAAAGTGCTAAAAAAGGCAAAAACTGCTGATAGAAGGTACTATATTGGGCAAAGCTGTCATTCAGAATGAAGGAGAGATAGCCTTTTTCAGACAGTCAAAAGCAGAGGGAGTTCATCAACACTAGACCAGTCTTACAAGAAATGCTAAAGGGAGTCCTTCAAGTTGAAATGAAAGGACACTAATGAATAACATGAAAACATATGAAAGTATAAACTCATGGGTAATGGTAAGTATATAGTCACATTCAGGATACTCTAATATAATGGTGGCATATAAATTACAAATAACTCTAGTATAAAAATTAAGACAAAAGTGTTAAAATTACTATAGATGCAATACTTTTTAAATTTAATGTTTTTTATGTTATTGAAGTTATTATCAGTTTAACACAAAGTGTTATAGCTATCAGATATTTTATGTAAGTCTCAAGCTTGCCATGAGAAAAACCCTCTAGTAGTTACAGAAAGATAAAGAGAAAGAAATCAAAGCATACCACTACAAAAAATCATCAAATCACAAAGAAAGATAGCATGAAAGGAAAAATGGAAAAAGGAACTACTATAAAACAGGCATAAAACAATTAATAAAATGGCAACAGTAAGTCCTTACCTGTCAAAAATTACTTTAAATATAAATGAATTAAATTCTCCAACCATAAAACATAGAGTGGCTGAATGGATCAAAAAACAGACAAACAAGAAACAAGACCCAACAATATGTTGCCTACAGGGGCATACAGTATGGTGCTGGCATAAAAACAAGCATATAGACCAATGGAACAGAATCAAGAGCCCAGTAATAAATCCACACATCTATGGTCACCTGATTTTTGACAAGGCTATCAAGAACACACAGTGGATAGTCCCTTTAATATGTGGTGTTGAGAAAAATGGATATCCACATGCAGAAGAATTAAACTTGACCCTTATGTTCCATCATACACAAAAATAAACTCAAAATGGATTAAAGTCTTAAATCTAATACAAGAAACTGTAAACCTATGGGAAGACAACATAAGAAAAGACTTGTTGATATTGGTCTGGACAAAGATTTTTTGGATATGACTCCAAAAGCACAGGCAACAAAAACAAAAATAAATGGGATTGCATCAAAGTAAAAATCTTCAAGGTGAATGAAGAGTATTGCTGAAGTATTGAAGCTAAATTACAGAATGGGAAGAAATTTTAAAAACCATTTATCTAATAAAGAACAGGTTAATATCAAAATGTATAAGGAACTCAAACAACTTAATAGAAAAAAACAAAATCAAACAGACAAAAACTTGATTAAAAATGGGTTAAGGACCAAATAGGTATTTCTCAAAAGAAGACATACAAATGGTCAGCAGGTATATTAAAAAGGTTCTCAACATCACTTATCATGAGGGGGAAGCAAATCAAGACCACAATGAGATATCACCTCATACTTGTTAGAATGGTTATTATCAAGAAGAGAAAAGAAAACAAGTGTTGGTGAGAATGTGGAGAAAAGAAAATGCTTGTTGGCACAAATGTAAAATTGTGCAGCTGTTATGGAAAACAACATGGAGGTTTCTCAAAAAGTTAGAGGTAGAAAAATCATATGATCCAGCAATCTCATTTCTGGGTATATACTCAAAAGAAATAAAATAGGTATTTTGATGAGATATCTGCACCCCCATGTTCATTTTAGAATTATTCACAATACCAAGATATGGAAACAACCTATATGTTTGTTGACAGATGAATGGATAAAGAAGATGTGAGGTACACACACACACAATGGGATATAATGCAGCCTTTAAAAAGAAGGAAATCTTACCATTTGTGATACCATGGATAAAACTGGAAGATATTATGCTACGTGAAATAAGCCAAACACAGAAATTCAAATCTTGCCTGATAACACATATGTGGAATCTTAAAAAGTTGAATTCATAAAAGTAGAGAGTAGAATGTTAGAGCCAGGGGTTGGGAGGGTGGAGAAAATGGAGAGATGTTGGTCAAAGGGTTCAAAGTTTCATTTATGCAGGATGAATAATTTCTAGGGATCTAATGTACTAGGCTAATAGTAGAGTGGTCCCTCAATATCTGCAGGAGGATTGATTCCAGGATCCCCAGATAACAAAATCCATGGATGCTCAAGTTCTTTATATAAAATAGCAAAGTACCATGGGCTCTCTGTATTCATGAGTTATGCATATGGGGATATGGAGGACCAACTCTATTGTATTTTATACTTGAAATTTACTGAGAAATTTGATCTTAAATGTTCTCGCCACACACAAACACAAGAAATCATAACTTTGATAGGTGATGGAGGTGATGCTAATTACTTTGACTGTGGTAATAATTTCACAATGTTTATATCAAAAGCTCATGCTGCACACCTTAAATATATCCAATAACAATTATTCATACCACTCATAAGTTGCTGTAGAATTTTAATGTTGATATAAGTACCATGGATAATGACACAATTATATATATGAAATGGTTAGAAAACAAACATTTTGGGCTTCCTTTGTGGTGCAGTGGTTGAGAGTCCGCCTGCTGATGCAGGGGACACGGGTTCGTGACCCGGTCCAGGAAGATCCCACATGCCGCGGAACTGCTAGGCCTGTAAGCCATGGCCGCTGAGCCTGTGTGTCCGAAGCCTGTGCTCCACAACGGGAGAGGCCACAACAGTGAGAGGCCCACGTACCGCAAAAAACAACAACAACAAAACATTTAATACCCCCAAAGTAATGCTCTGTGCATCAAACATGCTAATTCATGTTTTATTGGGGTTGGGGAAGTGACATTTTCTGTCACATATATTTATCAATAGTTCAGCAAATGGTGTAATCACGCTATTTGTCTCATGATGGTGCTATTTTCTGTTTTTTAAGGATCAGGAGAGAAAAAGATAGGTGACTGCCTTTTCACAGACTCCAAATTTTAATTTGTCTCTAAAGTATAAGTTTTAAGAAAAGAAAAGAAATCTGGATTTATAAATTGTAAATATAACTACATATATAATCAAAAACTATCTTTATTTGAATGTATTCAAATAATCAGGGAAATAATAGAACTTATATATATGAAAGTCCCAAATTTACAAAGCTGAAGAGTATGGGTTTGATATTTACATAAAACCTGCACAGATTGGTACAGCAGCTATAGATGACCATCTTACAACTGGAAAAATTCGGTCTAGAAAGTTCAACATATAAAGTGATGCAGATGGTAAAGTGGAAAATCTATGAGTTGAACCTAGTTCTTGGCATTCCCTTCACCAAGATTGCTTTTCTGATTCATTAGTGAGTGAGTCTGTAAATGAAGTAGAGAAATAGCTGACTTCATTATAGAACTTTGGGTAGAATATTAGGGAAGGTTAGGGAAGGAAACTAACATTTATTGTGCTGGAACTTAGAGGTCATAAATATAAATATTAACTGAGCATATAGATTAGTTTATTCATTAGATTGCTATTTCCATCATTAAATATTTTTCATATTTGAACTTTCTATATAACTTGTAACTGGCCATTCATTTTTATGTTTTGGAGTCCTTTCTGGCTACTGGTGACAGATGAATTGTCTAATATAATGCTTTGTGATGGGTGCTAGGCATTTGCATACTCTCTGATTTAATCTTTATAATACTCTGAGTTACATATTATTTTTCCACAAGAATCCAAGACTCAGAGATCAAATACTTTGCCTAAGTTTATATTAAGTGGCCAAAAAGTTCGTTCAGGTTTTCCATAAGCTGGAAAAGCCTGAACGAACTTTTTGGCCAACCCCAAACAACAAAGAGGTGGTCCAATCACAGCTATTGTTTCCGCCATCATATTGCCTACCACTAAATTTGAATTGCATTGCAGACCTTCCTTGATGGCAGATCCCTGAAGATTGAGTAAAAGATCCCTTGGAGAGGGCATATATTATTTAGTTTCTGTAAAAGTCCCCTTTCTAAGTGATAGCTAGTGGCTGATGTGAATGATCTCTCCATGTGATAAGAGGTGGTAATAGCAGAATGTTTTAAGGGAGAACGGCGGAAGTCCTAGGGAAACTTTGACCAAAGCCATCAGAGTGGACAAAGGAAGGACCTAAAGTGACCCTGGTAGAGATGACTCCAGAGCCAGTCAATGAAGTCAAGAAGCCACTACAAACAAAACAGTGGATCCTGGTTAAACTGTCTCAAGCACTACTGACATACGGGAATTGGAAAAGAGAGTTTTGTTCCTGAGGAAGTTTCACGTTACAGTATGATTCTCAATGTGACATTGACAGGAGATTGAGACACAGTATTCCTGAAACCAGTTTCTTGAGATATGTTCCAGATACTTTGGGAGGCATCTCATTTACTTGATACGTTTGATTCCCAAAAGTAGCATACATGGATTCTTATTTCTGTACATCACTTGAAAGTAAAGGCCACAGTCACATAAAGTGAAGGATAGTTGTCTATTTTGTTATTTGATCATATAGAACAGCTTCTGGCACTTTGTAGGCTCTCAGTAAATATTTGTTGAATGAATGAATCAGCAAATCACTGTATGTGGGTAGACTTGAGTATCACAAACTTGTCAGTGCATTTGTTTAACACATGAATGTAGGCACCTACTTTTAGCACAAATTGAAAAGGTTTTATAAATAATCTAGTCTAGCTTTATTTTATAAACAAAAATTAGGTCCAGAGAAAAGACATGGTTTAACCAAGGTTATGCAGAAGCCAGAAATCTAGGCAAAAATTGAAAAAAAGTATTCTCAACTCCCAAATAGGTGTTTCCCCCCTTTTTTCTTTCTTTCTTTTCTCCTCCTCCTCCTCCTCCTCCTCCTCCTCCTCCTCCTCCTCCTCCTCCTCCTCCTCCTCCTCCTCCTCCTCCTCCTCCTCCTCCTCCTCCTCCTCCTCCTCCTCCTCCTCCTCCTCCTCCTCCTCCTCCTCCTCCTCCTCCTCCTCCTCCTCCTCCTCCTCCTCCTCCTCCTCCTCCTCCTCCTCCTCCTCCTCCTCCTTCTTCTTCTTCTTCTTCTTCTTCTTCTTCTTCTCCTTCTCCTTCTCCTTCTTCTTCTTCATCTCTTCCTCCTCCTCCTCCTCCTCCTCCTCCTCCTCCTCCTCCTCCTCCTCCTCCTCCTCCTCCTCCTCCTCCTCCTCCTCCTCCTCCTCCTCCTCCTCCTCCTCCTCCTCCTCCTCCTCCTCCTCCTCCTCCTCCTCCTCCTCCTCCTCCTCCTCCTCCTCCTCCTCCTCCTCCTCCTCCTCCTCCTCCTCCTTCTTCTTCTCCTTCTACTTCTCCTTCTCCCCTTCCTTTATATCTATGACAAAACTTGACAACATCTATAAATTGCTTAAAGGAGATTTCTAGAAAAGAGGCAGAAACTAGTTCTTGTATAAACGTTTAAAACTCAAGCCAAACTCGGGTTGTACTTTCCCCCCCTAATGCCTAGGTTCAATGACTGATAGTTTACCTTACGTCTCTATACTTCTTCACTTGAATGCTACATCTTATATATGGGAATAGCATGCAATTATACATGCTTATGCTCATCATTTCCTATTTGTAAAGGAGTAGTACAAGGTAGATTGCCTTGATTTCTGAAATGAAATCGGGATTTACAGAAGGTAAGGTGGATATGTGAAGACTGTATTTGCACATATAAGACCTTCTGCTAGAGACTGAGAACTCACTTCTTTGTCTCAGAAGTAGTCAGATGCTGTTGAATGGAGCTGAAAGCCGTATATATTCCCAAACTGTACTTAGCCTGTTTGTCTGATTTTTTTGTTTTTTGCCTGATCTTATTTGTATAAGCCTCCTGTACTGAGGTGAAGGTGATTAAATCCCCAGAAAAATGCTAAAGCATATCTTTGTTCTGTTACTCACAGTATACATTCAGGGTGATTGCAAAGTTCCATTAAATCATACTATGGAGCTAGAATAACATAGTGGTTAAAAGTGTAGGTTTTGGACTTAGACAAACCTGGGCTTGAATCCTATCTCTAGCACTTCTTCAGCATATATAAGTAAAATTAGAACAATAATATAGACTCCTAGAAGTTGTTATACATTTAAATAAAATGACATGCATAAAGTACCTAGCACATTGTGTCTATGTACTCTGCTGTCTTTTAAAGTTATTATTGTCCAACTTTTCTATTTTATGTAACAAAAAGTGAAAATCAAGGAGCCACCTTACACACATGACTAGAAAGTCTAGGTCTAGGCACTAGCTTTCTGATTTCTATAGATTATCAGTAATTTGCACCTTATCATTGTTCCATGTTGCTTTGTCCAAAGGGGGTGTAGAACAAATGGAAGTGTGCTGCCAGCTTCTTTCCTTTCATTTCACTCTCTTTTGTGTGCTTGGGTTTTTAGGGAAAGGGACTGACTCTGGCCCTTTAGCATCATCCATCTCTTTATGCTTTGTCTTGTTGTCGGTGACTGTAGACCCTCCACAGTTTAGAAATTAGTATGCAGGGAATATCTGTCACCCTATGAAAAATGGTATTGACAAATAACACTGCATGGAAACAAAGAGGGAAAATATTGCCCATAATTAATTTATGCATGGGTTTATGCGTATTGCCACTTTAAATAGAGGTAAAGAGGCTTTGTACAATAAAATATTCTTCTGACACTGATTATGCAAGATAGAACTAAAATTACTGTTACCTAAAAATCAACATTACTGCCTTCTTGTTAGATGGGGAAACATTGTACATCATTGTTTACATAAGGAAAGACACTAGTTGCAACACCAAATCGATGAAAATTGATGGTGCTTCATAAAATAGATTCACAGATTGTTCTGCATTTGTTTCAGGCTCAAAAAATGCTTGCAGCAGTGCTGAGATAGCTTAGAATTAAATTCTAATTCTGACTAGGCCACTAACCTGCTATGAGTTTTAGCAAGTCACCAAACATCCCCAGGCCTTGGTTTTCTTGTCTTTATAATTAGACTGCCAAACTTCAAAACTGCTAAAATCTCTTTCCATTCTAAAAAGTGTTTTGTCAACAGAGAGCTAGATTCAACTAAAGTTTCCATTATGTTCTTCAGTTCAATTTCAATTTCACAAGCATTTATTGAATACTATATTAGGTACAAACCTAAAAAAGATGGAAAAAAAGCTGCCCATGGTTATTTACAGACATGTAAACAACTATATTGTACTCTATGATAAGTATTATTTTTAAAATTTCATACAAAGTACAAGATTATGATCAAGTATGAAGTAATTAACTTTAGACGAGAAGCTGTCACCAGGAGGAAGTAATATTTGAACTGGACTTTAGAAGGATGAATTAGAGTTCCCTAGGAGAAAATTATGGAGAAAGACAATCCAGGCAGATGAAATAGGTTGTACAAAAAAGACAGAGGTATAAAATTGCCTGAAACACTCCAGAAACAATAGATATCTCAATATTCCTGAAACGTTGTAGGAGGGGCTAATATGCATGTCAAGAAATGAGTTTTGACAAGTAAGCCAGAGACAAAATTTGAAGAGCCTTTTAACATAGACTAAAAATGCTGGTTTTCATCTTGTAGTTTTCAGATAATTTAATTTTAATGGGTATTCTTATGCCTACCAATACAAAATATGCTACAAAAGGGGTCAACATTATTACAAATGTAGACATGGTGATTAAATACAGTTGACAGAAAAACAAAGGTTTGAACAGTGTAGGTCCACTAATACATGGATTTTTTTCAATAAATATATTGGAAAAATATTTTAGAGATTTACTACAATTTGAAAAAACTCAAAGATGAATCACAAAGCCTAAAAATACTGAAAAAAAAGAAAAATATATAAAAGTGTAAGATATATGTAGATACTAGTCTATTTTATCATTCACTACCATGAAATATACACAGATCTAGTATAAAAAGTTAAAATTTATCAAAATTTATGCTCACAAACACAGACTATAAATGGTGCCATTTGCAGTAGAGAGAAATATAAACAAATGTAAAGATGTAGTATTAAGTAATAACTCCATAAAATTAACTATACTAATACTGTATTAATTTCATAGCCACTTCCTGTTGCTATTTCAGTGAGCTCAACATTGGGGGCATCCACTTAAAACACTTTGTGATTCTAATCATCTTCACATGAGCTCTTCATCTTTCCAGTAAATTGCGTATTTCAGTGAAAAGTGATCTACTGTAGTTCTCACATATTTTTTATTGTGTTTAGTGTAATACCATAAACCTTAAACAACACCATTGAAGTGCCATTAGAGATGTTGGAAGTGCTCTCGAGAAGCAGAGAAAAGTCATGATGTTACAAGAAAAAGTTGAGTTGCTCCATATGTACCATAGATTGAGGTCTGCAGCTGTGGTTGTCTGTCATTTCAAGATAAATGAATCCAGTGTAAGGACAATTGAAACAAAGATAAGGAAATTCATGAAGCCATTGCTGCAGCTATGTCAGCAGGCATGAAAACCTTGCAATTTTTGTGAAATACTTTATCTCATATTGAAAAAGCAGCTTTTATGTGGATGAATGATTGCTGTAAGAAAGTCATACCTATACAACAGCCAAGACATGGAAACAACATAAATGTCCATCTACAGATGAATGGAAAATGAAGATGTGGCATACATATATATATATATATGATCAGCCAGAAAAAGAATGAAATAATGCTATTGCCAGCAACATGGATGGACCTAGAGATTATCATATTAAGTGAAGTAAGTCAGACAAAGAAAGACAAATATATGATATTACTTATATGTGAAGTCTAAAAAAAGATACAAATGAACTTATTTACAAAAAGTTCATATATATATAAAATAAACAGTATATATAGTATATATAAAATAAACAACAAAGACCTACATTATAAAACAGGAACTATATTATATATATATATATAAACTGAATATTTTATATATGTATATATATATATAACTGAATCCCTCTGTTGTACACCTGAACTAGCATAACATTGTAAATTAACTATACTTCAATTAAAAAATGGTTAAAAAAAGAAAGGCCTACCTATAGACTAATATAATTTGAGAAAAAGTGAAGTCATTATATGACAACTTAAAGCAAAATGAAGGTGAAAAATATAAAGCTGGAGAATTTATGCCAACAAAAAATAGTTTGATAATTTTAGAAAGATATTTGGCTTAAAAAATGTCAAGATAGGGAGGGAGGAGTCAAGATGGTGGAATAGGAAGATGCAGAATTCTTCTCTCATCACAAGTATATCAAGAATACATCTACAAATAGAACAACTCTCACAGAGCACCCACTGAACAATAGTGGAATACTTCAGACACCTAAAAGGACAGGAAAAATCCCCTCACAACTGGGTAGGATGAAAGAAAGAAAAAAAGAGGAATCAAAAAAGGGATCAGGAACCCTGGAGGGAAGCTGAAAGTGAGGAGAGGTTACTGCACTCAGAAAAAAACCCTCATGGTGGGAAAGTCAGCTGGGACAGAAAGGAACCTTTGGGGGATTGAAGGAAAAAACAGCGGACGGTCTGTGGAAGGCAGGACAAAGCAAATACTGCACACATGGTCTGTGCCACAGCCTTGTGTACCCCAGCCTGAGTCATATGTCTCCTGTTGTGGAAGGGAGCTGGGTTCTGAAAAGTGGGGTTTGGAGTGCAGAACCAGGGAAGGACAGATGTTGGCGGTACAAAGACACCCTGAAAAGACAGGAGTAAGGAGTTCCATAACTGGGAAAGTTTGTGGAAGAAGCCTCGGACACCACAAAAACAAGGCATCATTGTTGAGTGGTGTGCAGGGGGTGGGGCCACTATTGCAAGCACTTTCCCCATCCACTGGCTTCAGCCTCTGCAGGCACTGGGAAGGACACCCATCTAAGCAGGCTCACCTGTCCCTCAAGCCAAGGCCTCCTCCACCTGTTTAAGCTCTGGGGTTCTGAGGGCTGCCTATGCCAAAACCTCTTCAGGAACAGCTCTGGGAGCTCCTTCCTGAGACAGGAATATGCCAGTGTTGGTGGGGGCTGAGCGCTAAAACATGGGGTTAAGAGAGTGGATCCAGGGAGAGAACCACTGTTGGCTGCATGGATGTAAAAGAGGGGATGGGAATGAGGGGCTCTGTGGCTAGGAGTGCCTTTAGAGGAAACGTGGTCTACCTAGGAAATGAGGTGCCATTGTTGAGTGGCATGCAAGGGTCGAGGCTGCCACCACCCCCACATGCCAGCCCCTGCCTCTGCAGGCACTGGGAGGGACTCCCACCAGAATGAGCATGTCTCAGTCTGTGGCAAATGCCTGCTGGTCTCCACCACTGTAACCACTTTGCACACATTCCAGTTGTGGCCATGTACCCCTCCCTGGCCTGAGAAAGTGTGCCCCAATCAGCCTCTGTTTTTCACTACCTCTCACCTGGGTGGGGAACTGCCTGAGCGTGGTGCTCACGCAGAGGCTGGGACAAAACCAAAGCTGAGCCCCATTGGCAGTGCAACTAATGAAGAGGAATGGAAATCTCTCCATGCATCTATACGGGCCATGGATTAAATACCCACAATCAATTTGGTAAATCTTGCATCTGTGGAATATCTGAATAAACAGTGAGTGTTTCCACAACTGAGACTGGTCCAGCTTTAGCAACAGTGGACTTTGGGGCCAAGTACATGCAGAAGTTGTTCCAGGTCAGAGTCTGAACAGGCCTCACAGTATAGTGTTGTTTCTTGAGAGAGGATTGTATTGTTACATGCCTCCCACTTAGAACTGCTTTTGATGCATCTTGTAGGTTTTGGGTCATCATGTTTTCATTGTCATTTGTTTCTAGGTAGTTTTTGATTTCCTCTTTTATTTCTTCAGTGATCTCTTGGTTATTTACTGGCGTACTTTTAACCTCCATGTGTTTGTATTTTTTACAGTTTTTTACCTGTAATTGATATCTTGTCTCATAGCATTGTGGTCGGAAAAGATACTTGATATGAGTTCAGCATTCTTAAATTTACCAAGGCTTGATTTGTGAACCAAGATATGATCTAATCTGGAGAATGTTCCATGAGCACTTGAGAAGAAAGTGTATTCTGTTGTTTTTGGATGGAATGTCCTATAAATATCAATTAAGTCCATCTTGTTTAATGTGTAATTTAAAGCGTGTGTATCCTTATTTATTTTCATTTTGGATGATCTGTCCATTGGTGAAAGTGTAATGTTAAAGTTCCCTACTATTTTTGTGTTACTCTTGATTTCCCCTTTTATGGCTGTTAGCATTTACCTTATGTATTGAAGTGCTCCTATGTTGAGTGCATAAATATTTACAATTGTTATATCTTTTTCTTAGATTGATCCCTTGATCTTTATGTAGTGTACTTCTTTGTCTCTTGTAATAGCCTTTATTTTAAAGTCTATTTTATCTGATATGAGATTTGCTACTCCAGCTTCCTTTCGATTTCCATTTGCATGGAATATCTTTTTCCATCCACTCACTTTCAGTGTGTATGTGTCCTTAGGCCTGAAGTGAGTCTCTTGTAGACAGCATATATACAGGTCTTGTTTTTGTATCCATTCAACCAGTCTGTGTCTTCTGGTTGAAGCTTTTAATATATTTTCATTTAAGGTAGTTATTGATATGTACACTCCTTGTTACCATTTTCTTAATTGTTTTGGGTTTGTTATTGTAGGTCTTTTCCTTCTCTTGTGTTTCTTGCCTAGAAAAGTTCCTTTAGCATTTGTGTAAAGGTGGTTTGGTGGTGCTGAACTCTCTCAGCTTTTGCTTGTCTGTAAAGGTTTTAATTTCTCCATCAAATCTGAATGAGATCCTTGCTGGGTAGAGTAATCTTGGTTGCAGGTTTTTCTCCTTCATCGCTTTAAATATGTCCTGTCACTCCCTTCTGGCTTGCAGAGTTTCTGCTGAAAGATCAGCTGTTAACCTTATGGCGATTCCCTTGTGTGTTATTTGTTGTTTTTCCCTTGCTGCTTTTAATATGTTTTCTTTGTATTTAATTTTTGACAGTTTGATTAATATGTGTCTTGACATATTTCTCCTTGGATTTATCCTGTATGGGACTCTCTGTGATTCCTGGACTTGATTAACTATTTCCTTTCCCATATTAGGGAAGTTTTCAACTATAATCTCTTCAAATATTTTCTCAGTCCCTTTCTTTTTCTCTTCTTCTTCTGGAACCCCTATAATTCGAATGTTGGTGCGTTTAATGTTGTCCCAGAGGTCTCTGAGACTGTCCTCTATTCTTTTCATTCTTTTTTCTTTATTGTGCTCTGCAGTAGTTATTTCCACTATTTTATCTTCCAGGTCACTTATCCATTCTTCTGCCTCAGTTATTCTGCTATTGATCCCTTCTAGAGTGTTTTTAATTTCATTTATTGTGTTGTTCTTCATTGCTTGTTTCCTCCTTAGTTCTTCTAGGTCCTTCTTAAATGTTTTTTGCATTTTCTCTATTCTATTTCCTAGAATTTGGATCAACTTTACTATCATTACTCTGAGTTCTTTTTCATGTAGACTGACTATTTCCTCTTCATTTGTTTGGTCTGGTGGGTTTTTACCCTCCTCCTTCATCTGCTGCATATTTCTCTGTCTTCTCATTCCGTTTAACTTACTGTGTTTGGGTCTCCTTTTCACAGGCTGCAGGTTTGTAGTTCCCATTGTTTTTGGTGTCTGTCCCCAATGAGTAAGGTTGATTTAGTGGCTGTGTAGACTTCCTGATGGAGGGGACTGATGCCTGTGTTCTGGTGGGTGGAGCTGGATCTTTTCTTTCTGGTGGACAGGGCTCGTCTGGTGGTGTGTTTATTGGGTGTCTGTGAACTTAGTATGATTTTAGGCAGCCTCTCTGTTAATGGGTGGTTTTGTGTTCCTATCTTGCTAGTTGTTTGGCTTGGGACATCCAGCACTGAGGCTTGCTGGCCATTGGGTGGAACTGGTTTTTAGCATTGAGACAGAGATCTCTAGAAGATCTCTCACCAATTGATATTACGTGGGGCCCAGAGGTCTGGTGGTCCAATGTCCTGAACTCATCTCTCCCACCTCACAGGCATGGTCTGACCCCAGATTGGAGTATGAAGACCCTGTCAGCTGCACAGCTAGGTATACAGCTAGGGGATTTTCTTGCCTTTTGGGAAGTCTGAGGTCTTCTGCCAGCGTTCAGTAGGTGTTCTGTGGGAGTTCTTCCACATGTAGATGTATTTTTGATGTATTCATGGGGAGGAAGGTGATCTCCATGTCTTACTCCTCTGCCATCTTGAAGATCTCTTCCTAGTTGTTTGCTTTTAACCTTTGCTTAATAACTTTGTAAACAGGAAAATTTAAGTGACCTTCAGATGTACTCTTAATTCTGCAAATCAACACACAAAGTAAATTTACTTTTTGCATTTATACACCTAAAGCATTAAAATAGTACCTTTTAGTTGGGATTTCTATCTTCTTTTTAGATGAAATATTAGAAAAGTGTATGGGCTAAAATATTTTTCTCACTTTACTAAAATATAATTTCAAAATTATCTATCCCTAGGGGAAATGCTTCAGGCTTAGAGAGCACTAAAATGAAAGCATGACATTGCTGTCCTCTGTTTCTCTACACAGTACCAATGAGGCTAGTGAATATGTTTGTTTCAGAAGAAGTCCATAGTCAGCTGTTAGTGGGACCTCATGAAATCCAGTGACCGTGTGTGTGTGTGAAACTTCAATAAACTATCTATTCTTCTCAGTCTCTAGCTACAAATGGTATTACAAAATCGTTGCTCAACGTAGGGCTTTTGTTTTTGTTTTATGCTTATTCCTCATCATGTAGAAATATATATTGCTACATCTCTACTATGAATTTTAAAGGTAAAGTATAGGTAAACTAATAACAAGACAATTCTTCCTCTATAATACACTCTTAAATATAATTTCAAATTGTCCCATGTACTACTGGCTTGAGGAAGCTCACAGCACTGTTTTTCCTGTAGGCTGATTTATTTACCTAGAAGATCCATCCATCCAGCCAATAAATGCTTTCAGCTGTTCTTTCTTCCCACCATCAGCTTTCTCCATCCCCATCTACTTCTCTGCTTTGCCTCCTCTGCCCATGAGCTTCTGTCTAGTCTCATGTCTGCAAGGTTCTGTGTTAATGTTGATAGAGAGCTAGCCTTGAAATTCCTGTTTGATTTCTTCAAAGTAAATAAATATTTACTGGAATATTCTAGTAATAGCCCCTATATTTCTGTTTAGTTGGTTAGTTTTGTTTTTGCTTGTTAGTCAAAAACAATGTATGTTGCTTATAACAAAAGAACATTAACTATTACTAAAATCAGCTTGTAACATTTTCCCTTTTATAATATGGAAAAAACTTCATTAGTTGCTCAAATAATAAAGAATTGAAATTATTTTGCTGAAAATGTTGATGTTCTCAGAATAATTAAGTTCAAACTGGAAATACTTCTGAGACACTTGCTAAATTACCTCAGCATATCAGAAGGTAAACAAACCACCCCATTATCACTTTCTTATAAATGTATGACTTTCAATATTTATTTTCTAATTATCTTAGTCAAAAATTACAGGTTGATTCCACTGAAATATACTCCCAGGATTTTCTCTGTTGTTGTTTTTCTTTCCTTTCTCTTCCTTTTTCTTCTCTTCTTCTTCCTCTCCTCTTCCTCCTTCTCCTTCTTCTTTTGTGGCACCTCATAATTACAGTCTCTTTTTTAATATCAGTTTTTTCCATTGGAAACTCCTCAAAGACTCAGATCTTTCTCTTATTGTATTCTCCCAGTATCCCCAGTACCTAACAGAATGCCTGGGAACATAATAGACACTCAAGATAATTTTGTTAAATGAATAAGAAAGCAAAAGAATGAGTTATTTGGGCTTCCCTGGTGGCGCAGTGGTTTAGAGTCTCCCTGCCGATGCAGGGGACATGGGTTCGTGTCCCGGTCCGGGAAGATCCCACATGCCACGGAGTGGCTAGGCCTGTGAGCCATGGCCACTGAGCCTGCGCGTCCGGAACCTGTGCTCTGCAACGGGAGAGGCCACAACAGTGAGAGGCCCGCGTACCGCAAAAATAAATAAATAAAAAAGAATGAGTTATTTAAAGAAGATAATGACTTTTTGTTCAACAGAGAACATTGCTCTTTTTGCACTCATAGTCCACATAATAATCATGTCCCTCCAGTTCACAGTGAATCCATTTAATTAATTCCTCATGTATCCATCAAATGTCTGCATAAGACTTTGGAGTGACTTGGCTAGTAATAAATTCTAAATCCTCAAGAACATTTTAATCCAATTCAAGTCGTCTCAGCCTGGACCTCCTAGAGGGAACATGGAGAGATGAGGAACTTGAGGAAGGACTGGAGTATAATGCTAAGAAGCCCCAATTTTATCTGGAAAGTCCATGTTACTGTTGACATCCACTGTCACATCAGTGGGCTTCTGATTGGTCTTCCCTTTTACTTTAATTGATTGTTTTTTCAGTTTAAAAACAAAAATCAGACCAACCTGCTTTTGTGTCAAACCAGCAGATCTTTTACTGAAATAATGGAATAAGGTCTTTGTTAAAAGCCTACTTGGTGTCTGGGTTCAATTCTAGGATGGGAAAGACTGAGTGAAAAGTATTGTTGGCCTTAAGCCTTAGAATTAAGTCATCCCCATGAAAGACTATCCTGAAACACTGATGAAAAAGTTAGAGGAATGGAATCTGGGTTCAACTGCAGGGGTACTTAATATCTCTATGTTCCAGTTTGACTATCAATAAAATTGTTTCAATAAAAGTGGTAATTCCTTGTATTCTGGTATTCAGACTTGTCCTACCAAAAGAGAGAAAAATCAGTTGGAAAGATTCATATAGTGTTGGCAACTATTTTTATTTTGCACAAATGAAAAATTAAACCTGTGAACAAACAAAGCAGCAATAAACTTTATCTTTGATCACCAGCACCTTCTAAAAGAATGAATAACACACACAATGAGAATAAAATTAACTTTTTTGAAAAAGTCATTTCAACATCCTTATTTTTCCCATTTTGTTGTGCGCAGTTGAAACTTGGTCTTGCATAGGCACAAACTGACTGACTTAGGTTTGGGAATCCCTGCATCAAGCCATCCAAGCTGCTTATTAACATCAACTGGAGAGCTTTATAAACAAAACTGTCAATGTCCAGCCCTACTCCAGGCAAATAAAACTGTGTTTCTGAAAGTGAGGCACAGGCATCTGCATTTTTTCTTTCTCTCTATATGATTTCATGATTTTGTGTAGCCAAGGTTAAGAAAACATTGTTCTTAACACTTCTAATGTCCTTCAATTTATAAGATTCTCTAATAATCAACTTATTTCAATGTAGACAGTCACACATTAGGAATTTTCTCTCCTTCATGGGAAACTTTAGCAGAATTTCTTTCACTGATTTACTTAATCTCTGTTTATGGATTGGGAGATTAAAATTTTTGGTTTCTAAATAATTTTGACATAAGTATTTCTCATAACTTAATATTTACATAGTAAAGTTTTAAAATTTTCATAAGGTTCCAATTCTTTGTTTCTACTTGAATAATAGCCCTACTAAGAGCTGTCTTTGCCAAGTTGTAATTTATTTAATTTAAATAATTTTGGTTAGTAACCACTTCATCCCAACATTCAAAGGTGATTACTATCATAAATAGTCTGTTTCAGGCTGGAAGAACAAATTCATGTCAGAATTTATATATTAACATTGTTTTTTTCTAATTCATAAAGTAAGGTCATAGGTGAGAGAAAATAATTTTCCCTTATTGAATAAACTAGATAGCTGTATATATTTTAGAGCAAGGTTGTTTGTTTTTCTGTAAGACAGATGTTCTCTTTTCTTCAGGCAGGAGTTGGGGAAATTTATATGACAGCTTTAATTAATGGGCTCACTCAACCATAAAATAAGTGCATTTGTTTTGTAGTGTAACAAAGCATATCATGAGTCTAAGGATTATAATATGCTAATGCATATTTCTCTTTAAAAAACACTGTTCTTATGGTAAACTGCACTTTTAAAAAATGTGTGTAGTTAGCAAAATGTTGGGAAAATTACATGATGGCTTTGAAATGCCTACAATTTTCAGGGAGAAAATAAAAGAAATTATTTTGACCATGTTTACAATTGAAATTAAATCTAAATAAATCTGTCTTTAATGTTCTTGTGGTTAAATTTTTCTGTTGTTCCACTTTTAAAGTTTTTAAATGATTTATAAATTTTATCAGTGTTTATGCTTCAATAATATTTACATAGCAATCTGAAGTTTAAAAATCAACATTAAAAAACAGTATTTTTTCTCAAAAAATGTATTTCTGCTCTCTAAGACACCCCAAATTTAAGGGGATTAAAGGATAAAGAAAATTTTTTATCTTATGAGCTATACAAGTGTCAAGAACCTAGAGGTATTGTCCTGTTTGTTTATTACATTTATAAAGGATTAAGTAAATATTTTGGGTTATTGTTTCAAATCACAGCTAATCGGCCTAATAACATCTTTCAATCAGATAGAAAAGGTAGTCCAAGAAAAATTAATTAGCCCAGATTTTTTATCTGTGGTACTCAAACTTTATGGCTATGACTTACAGACATATATTTTACTCCATGACTCAAAACACTACATATATACATGAAACAAATGTTAAAGCAGTGGTATTTTTGACTCCATTCTAATCTAATTATTAATGATATTTAATTCACCAACTTAATTTCATTATCTACTAGCACGTTGCCACGTTCAGTTTGAAGAACGCTGTTTAAAGCTTTATATTTTTTTCTATTTTTTAAAATTTACTTATTTATTAACATCTTTATTGGAGTATAATTGCTTTACAATATTGTGTTAGTTTCTGCTTTATAACAAAGTGAATCAGCTATACATATACATATATCCCCATATCTCCTCCCTCTTGTGTCTCCCTCCCACACTCTCTATCCCACCCCTCTAGGTAGTCACAAAGCACCAAGCTGATCTCCCTGTGTTATGCGGCTGCTTCCCACTAGCTATTTATTTTACATTTTGTAGTGTATATATGTCTATGCCATTCTCTCACTTTGTCCCAGCTTACCCTTCCCCCTCCCATGTCCTCAAATCCATTCTCTAAGTCTGCATCTTTATTCCTGTCCTGCCCTTTTGTTCTTAGAATTTTGGCCTATGCAATTATGACTTTCCCTCTGTCCAGGAGACTCTTTTTTAAAAATTAATTTTTATTGGAGTATAGCTGATTTACAGTGTTGTGTTAGCTTCTGCTATACAGCAAAGTGAATTAGTTATACATATACATATATCCACTCTTTTTTAGATTCTATTCCCATATAGCTCATTATGGAGTATTAAGTAGAGTTCCCTGTGCCATACAGTAGGTTTTTATTAGTGGTTATCTATTTTATACATAGTAATGTGTATATGTCAATCTCAATCTCCCAATTTATTCCTGTCCAGGAGACTCTTGAAAGTCCACATCTTTCACATTTATTTCTAGGTGTAGTTCCCTTCCAAGCCCAGCACGGTAGGATGATTCCAAAGGATTACATATAGAAATGAAGTCAGAAAAATGTCTATCTTCTTTCTATAGCCACTCAATCTTTTTCATGATTGCTTTATCCCTTTCATTCATTTATACACACATCTGGAAGGATCCTCTTATCTGAAGACTATGGAAACATTTTCTGACTTCTTGTAACTATCCTTTTATTGAGTGATGTTCAAACAGCAGATTGGTTTCTGCCTTCACACATGTCTTCCCAATACTTTGCTCCCAACCATTTTATCTCTCAGGTTTCTTGCAGTTTCTTGAATTCTGCTTCCAGTTCTGTTTTAATTCTGCTTACTTTGAAACCCAGCAGCACTCAAGAGTAACCTTCTGATAAGTTAGTCTCAGGATGCTCATTTGCTGGCTGGAGGAACTCTGTATATCCTCTGGCCTTGGACTTGGTTATTCATGGCCTGTAACAAGGTACTAGATTGTTAGTGTGTTATGTTTACTACCCAGAGCATCACAAGCTCTGTTGGACTGAAGAATACTCCTAGGCCATGTGTACCCTTTACTCATTTAATACTGATTACTTCCTATTTAGGCTATTAGTATCCTTAAAAAAAAGGTCACTGGCCTTGTTTTGCAAAAATTTATTTCTCAAGACATAAATTTAAAATATTCAAGGAGCAGTTAACTTAATTCTGAAAAGAATGATTCCAAAAATAGCTAGTGAGCTACATAATGTCAAATCTAAAAATGACTTATTTTTCTTTCTTTTCACTTATGTAATTTGACTCTAAATTCTTGTAATTCATCTTTCTTTTTACTTCTTATACTCATCCTTGCTTCCACAGACTTACATCGTAGCCTTAATTTATTCTCTCATCATCTGATACCTTGACCACTGAAATTATTTTTAAACCAGCTTTCCAAATTTGTTTTACCCACTTGTCTAATCCATGAATCACACTGATTCAAAATTGCTTTTTCTATAGTTTATCACTCTATTCTCATATTCTGCATGGATGAACAGTCAAAAGGGGAATCCAGGAAGGAGAATTTATATCATCACTGACTATGGGTTTGTATCCCTTTCCTTTTGTGGCCCCTGAGAATTGGTAGGCACTGAGTATCCTGGTCCATCCAGTTATAAAGCTCCGGGAGGGGCTATTGTGTAAACTGTAACTCAGACTTGGGATAAGACACATGGATAAGGCAGAAAAAAACAAAACCGAGAAAAATGGATCTCTTCCTGTAGATACGGATATTTTTTCATAGAATTGTGGGTAAAATTTTGGACTAAGAGATTATTGAAACAAAAATTTAGGTACAAATCTGAGAACATCAAATTAACAATTTTCCCTCTTATTTTGCAATTAAAATTCTAAAAACATTGTTCAGAACCTAGAATAAAGAGAAATTATCTCTATTTTCATGGTCTGGTAGGGTATGCATAGGGAGAATAAAATGGCAGAATCAACATGGAAAAGGACACTTTTACGACCTCATGTATTCACCTCTCTTGTGGAATGTAGTATCAGTCCATTGAGGGAAAAATAACCAGAGATATAAGATGATGACTCCAAATAGCTGATATGAGGCTAAAGGAAAGGAAAAGAAGCAAAACACAGAAGGAGAATTCTGTATACAGAAAATCTCAGAGAATAAAAACCTTAGCTCTAGAGAATACTTCCTTCTCAAAAGAGAAAGAAGACGACCATGGCATCTTAGGTTTTACTATCAAAATAAAAAGGACACGTTGATTTTGACCTAGCTAATTTCATTCCTAAGAATTTACTTTACTCAAAACATTGTAAAGCAACTATACTTCAATAAAAATTAATTTTAAAAATAAATAAATAAACATGAGGGGACAGATACCCATGATGAATAATCATTCAACACAATAAAAAATTTTTCTTTACTGATATATTTGTGTAAGAGAACAAATAAATATAAACATAGATGTTCATCATAGAATTTCTTGATGTGAAGAACTCTAGATATTGGACTATTGGTTAAAATAACTTAAGAAATAATACCTACACAGGAAAGGATGAAATTGTGCAGAACAGTGATTTTGCAGAAGAAGAAAAAAAAGGTATGAATGGTTCAATCATTCTGTGAAAATACTGTTAAAAGTTAATTTTCATTTTATTTCTTTAATTATCTCAAATATTACTAAACTTTTTATTGAACAATTATTGGTCTTACACTACATTGCCCAGAAAGTTAATAACTTTTCATAAGTGTTGTAACAAAAATTTCTCTATTAGATTGGTGGATTTTTCTTGGCTGGCTTGCAAGACCTTGATGATCTCAATAGATCCACTAGACATAGTCCAGTACTGTCAAATAATGGCTGAAAATAATTATGTGATTATTTTTCAAAGAATTCAGTTTGTCAAAATGTGTATGTAGACTAACTTCTCCTTCTTCATTTCTTTTTAAAGACTGAATAGCTTTCAAGTCATCTTATACATCCCACTGACAGTTATATTGGACATATTGAAAGGAGAGCAGTTTCATTTTGTTCCTGCCAGTTTTATAGAAAAATAACAAAACAATGTAAGAATAAGAACTGTCAAATCAGTACCTTACACTTTCAATCTCTTTGACTAACAAGGAAATAAAATAATCAACAGCCATAGATGAGATGTTATTAACTTTGAAATTGTGATTATATATTCACAATTGAGGTAAGCACGAACACACACACAAAACCCTACTGAAACTATTTTAATGTACTAATATTCTTTCCTCATTCATAATCTACTGTTCAAGTCATTGAACCTTTGACAGTATCTTTTTCCACTTATACATGCCACTCCTCAAATGTTGCTGAAATCAATAAATAAATTATGCAGTTCTTTTCCCCCAGAGATTGAAAAAACAATTTTTCAACTGCATTTCTTAGAAGTGTTTCAGGAACTAAGAAAATTAAATATTAAATTACAATATTTTCTAAATATTATACCTTTGTTGTTTTCCTTTCCCTAATAAACAAGCTAAGACCTCCAGGATAATACTGAATCTAAGTAATGATATGGAGGACATTATTGTCTTCTTATTTTCCAAGGAAAATTTATAAAATTTTCATGTTTAAGCATAAGGTTTGCAGTATATTTCCCATGAGGGTGTTTGTGTGCATGTGTATAAGATTATGTAGGTAATACTGGGAGAAAGTCTAAAATAATATACATAAAAATTTTAGAATTAATTACAGAATATGAAAAGGTGTTCAGATACAAAATCAATGTATATAACTAATTGGTTTTCTACATATTTGTAGCAAGTAGAAAGTAAATTTAAAAAATATGTAATTTACAATGGTTTCAAAAAATTTAGTACCTAAATCAAAAAAATGTAGTACCTAATAATAATCTATCAAAAGAGGTATAAAGTTTTTATGTGGAAAATTATAAAACTTTACTGAAAGACATTAATAGAGATATAAATATGTAAATATACCATACCCATGGATTGAAAGATAATTTCAAGGATAGCAAAACAACACAAATTAAATAAAATATTCAATGTAATCCAATTAGAACCCTAATATATTTTGTTAAGGAAAAGGAAATGACAAAATTCTAAAATGTAAATATATGGAAAACATCCAAAAATACATATGAAATTCTTGAAGGAAAATAACAAATTTGAAGGACTTGCTTTACCAACATAAAGATTTATTTTAATGTTATAAATTTAAAAGCCTTTAGTATTGGTATAGGGTTAGGAAATTGCCTTTTATTGCATGATGCAAATCTGTGACTATTTACTGCTTTGAACATATGCAATAAGTCCTTTTAGCAGTAGATGTTTAAAAAGAAACAGGTAAATTCTCAATGACAAATTAAACTTTGAATTTCTGTGCATTAAGAAAGTTAATGATAAATGTGCAATTTGCACTAAATGGTTGTCCTTATTTACCTTTCATCCTGAAGATCGTGGTTATATCATTGCCAAATTAAAAGTTAAACACAAAATTCTGCTAAAGAAGCAAGCACATCTACTTCAAATGTTATTTCTATACTAAGCAGATATTAGAGATAACAATTTAACACATGCAGTGGCAAAAACCGTATTTATATATTGCTTTATGGAACAAGACATTTTGTTCCAAACAAATGAAAATGACTATTTTCTCAATTAGTTTCACTCATTTTCTACTTTAACTTTTTTTTTTTTTGGATAAGAAATGAAGTGATACTTGTTATTGTGTTGGCTCCATTCACAGAAGAATTTCTCAAATTGTCAAATGATATCAGTTTTATATCAATTAAAAATGTTTTAAAGAGTAAATTCATTAAAGTAATTCTACCAATAGTTGGACTTATTTCATCCAATTTGGAAGCTCTGGCAAAGGCAAAATATCTAACATTAACATTATTATGAATGTATATATCCAGTTAGAAAAAAAACAGAAAATATTTTGCTTTTTAAAGGAACTAAATAAAATGGTCAGAAATTTATTCAAATATGTGCACACTCACATACACACTATAAAACTCTCTATAAAAAAAATAACCAAACCCTATATACACTTGTATAACAAGGACAAATAATGCAATAAACACTTGTATTCCATAAAGGAAAGATGAGAGATGTAGAAGACATTCATGGTGAACTCAAGCTAGACAGGTGAAGCACATTCTTAATTAATCTCTCTTCTTTGGGAAGGCCCTCTATTCCATTGTTCTCCCTGACCCTTGACTCCACCATTTAGGAATTTTTTCTTTCCTTTCCTTTAGTGTGTTTGCTTACTCTTCAACTGGGCATTGGAGAATGTGCCCTCTTTTAAGGTCCTATGGAATAATTTGACCCAAAAGAAATGGAAAAATTTTCAGGGAAAGATCTCAGGCATAAATCTCAGAATCTTACTTAAAAATCTCCCTTAAAAACTCAGTGAGATCCTTATCAATTTGCTTCCAGTGAGTTCTATGTAGCAGTTATTCTCCTTACATTTCTCACCTCCCTCTGCCCACCCCACTCCCTCACTCTTTCTTTTTTAACTTAATTGTAGATATTTTGAACAGATCTAGCCTTTAGAAAATTTACAACTTATTTCTCTTTTAACTGAGTCACTTTGTCCAATTGAAAGATTTTACTACATACCACACCCTTAGATGGCTCTTTACCATGAGACATTTTAATACGTTCAGAGATTTTATAAATGATTGTAACAGCCATACTATTCCAAATGTCTCTGTCCTATGACAAATCACCCCTAACTTAGTGGTGTAAAACATTAACTATTGATTTTCCTCTTGGATTCTGTCAGTCAGAAAGTAAGAAGAGGCAGAGCAAGGGTAGCAGTTCTCTATGCCAAGGTATCTGGGGCCTCAATTGAAGAGACTGACATGACTAGGGTCTGGAACAACTTGCGCTGAAATATGCACTTACAAGATAATTTCTTTATTTAAGATGGCTGGTGATAGAAAGTAGGATGGTGGTTGTCAGGGTTGGGGAGAGGGGAAGAATGGAAATTTACTATTTAATAGGTACAAAGTTTCAGTTTGTGATGATGAAAAAAGTTCTGGAGATCAATGATGGTGATAGTTGCACACAGTATGAATGTACTTAATGCCACAGAACTGTACACTTAAAAATGGTTTATAGTATGTATATTTTACCACAATTTAAAAAAATTGCTGGTACCTGAGCTGGGATGACTTAAAAACCAACTCAGTTGGAACTTTAACTGGAGCATTTAACACCTTGCCTTTCTGTGTAGCTTGGTCTCATTACAACTATGTTGGCTGGGATCTGCAGGGGTCATCTCAAAAGGAGGTCTCTAGACAGTAAGACTTCTGACCTATCTTGAAAGTTACATAGTATCTCTTCTGCCATAATTTATTGGTTGAAGAAATCACAAGCTCTTCCAGATTCAAGAAGATGAGAAATAAACCCAACCTTTAGATGGGAGGAGTGTTAAAGAATTTGAGACGAAGTTTTAAGAGCACTGCACATTCTCTTGACTTAACCGTTCAGACAAAGCTCAGTTTAACTTAGCCTTTGTCATTAAAGTTCTTCTCTATTTTATTTTCTACTTGTTAGGTTAGAGAAGGAGCTATACGTTTCAACATTGCAATTCACCATATTTCTGAACTTTCCTTTTCTCTTTAATTGCAAACCAGTCATTCTTTGTATTCTAACTTCATATTTTTCATAGTCCCTGGCCCAAAAGCTACCAATAACAACTAAAATACACTACTAACATCTACTTTTTCAACATCTTGTCATAGGAGGTTGAAATCTTCCTTCCAAATAATTGTCAGAGTTTTGCCACATAGATTGCCAGTACGTTATGGATGGTGATTTTTTTTGTCTAGACTACTATAAGTTTCTTGAATACCCTTCAACCCACTTACTAAGCCAATTCCCCATAGTTTAAGTCACTTTGTGTATAAGTCAGGATAGGTAGTTTATGTTCCTGTAGGAACAACTCCAAAAGTTTAGTGAATTAGTTACACAAAATTTTATTTTCTATTCATACTTACTGTTTAACTCAGGTCAGCAGGGAAGCTCTGCTAATAATAGTCACTCAGGAATTAGTGTGACAAAGACCTCATCTCAATACATGTGTTGAATCAAGTGCTGATTTTTAAATTCCAAAAAGAGATATCTTCCTCACTTCTGCTCACATTGAATTGGCTAAAGTAAGTTACATAGGCTCACATGACTTCAGGGAGCAAAAAATTTCAGTGTTACTATTAAAGATTTCTAAATGATAAAATCTATAATATCTAATTTGGTAATTTGTATTTTGATGCCTTATTAGGTAGATTCAATGGCAACTATAGTAGTGGGAATAATTTTAATTTTATTCAAAGGCAATACATTTATGTAAAATTTTACATAATTTTTACATGTGGATATGTAATTTATAAAAGAAAAGGAGGAAATAAAAATTAGAATTTCTTCTGAAAAAATAAAACAGTATTACTTAAAAATTATGATTCTTGAGAGAGGCCTTCAAGATGGTGGAGGAGTAAGACGTGGAGATCACCTTCCTCTCCACAAATACATTAGAAATACATCTACATGTGGAAAAACTCCTACAGAACACCTACTGAATGCTGGCAGAAGACCTCAGATGTCCCAAAAGACAAGAAACTCCCCACGTACCAGGGTAGGGGAAAAGAAAAAAGAAAAAAACAGAGACAAAGGATAGGGACAGGACCTGCACCTCTGGGAGGGAGCTGTGAAGGAGGAAAAGTTTCCACACACTAACAAGCCCCTACACTGGCAGAGACAGGGTTAGCGGGGGGAATCTTTGGAGCAACAGAGGAGAGCACAGCAATATGGGTGCAGAGAGCAAAGCAGAGAGATTCCCTCAGAGAGGATTGGTGCCAACCAGCAGTCACCAGTTTGTCTGAGAGGCTTGTCTCCTCACCCACCGGGGTGGGTGGGGGCTGGGAGCTGAGGATCCAGCTTCAGAGGTCAGATCCCAGGGAAAGAACTGGGGTTGGCTGCATGAACACAGCCTGAAGGGGGCTAGTGCGACACACCTAGGTCGGAGGGAGTCTGGGAAAAAGTTTGGAACTGCCTAAGAGGCAAGAGACCATTGTTTTGGGGTACGCAAGGAGAGGGTATTCAGAGCACCACCTAAACAACCTTCAGAGAAAGGTACGAGTTGTGGTTATCAGAGCACGGACACCAGAGACAGGCATAAAATGCTAAGGTTGCTGTTGCAGCCACCAAGAAGCCTGTGTGCAAGCACAAGTCACTAACAACACCTCCCCTAATGGAAGACTGTGCAGCCTGACACTGCCAGGGTCCTGCAATCCAGGGAAAACATTCCCGGGAGAACACACAGCATGCCTCAGGCTGTTGCAACATCACCCCAGCCTCTGTCACAGCAGGATTGCCCCACTTTCATGCCCCTCCCTCCCCAACGGCCTCAGTGAGCCAGAGCCTCCTAATCAGCTGGACTTTAACCTCGTCCTGTATGAGCGAAGAACAAATGCCTTCAGGTGACCTACACTCAGAGGCGGGGCCAAATACAAAGCTGAACACCAGGAGCTGTGCAAAAAAGAAGAGAAAGGGAAATTTCTGCCAGCAGCCTCAGGAGCAGGGGATTAAATCTCCACAATCAACTTGATGTACCCTGCATCTCTGGAATACGTGAATAGACAAAGAATCATCCCAAATTGAGGAGGTGGACTTTGGGAGCAACGATATATATATATATTTTTCCCTTTTTTTCTTTTTGTGAGTGTGTATGTGTATGCTTCTCTATGTGATTTTGTCTGTATAGTTCTGCTTTTACCAAGGAATGGATTTGTCCTAGGGTTCTGTCTGTCCGCTTTTTGTTTTATGGGTTTTTTTATATTACTTAAAATATTTTTTCTTAATAAATGTTTTTTATTTTAATAACTTTCTTTTCTTTTCTTTTACTTTTATTTTATTTTATCTTCTTTCTTTCCTTCTGTTTTTTCTCCCTCTTATTCTGAGCCGTGTGGAGGACAGGTTCTTGGTGCTCCAGCCAGGTGTCAGGGTTGTGCCACTGAGATGGGAGAGCCAAGTTCAGGACACTGGTCCACAAAAGACCTCACAGCTCCACAGAATATCAAACGGTGAAAATCTCCCAGATATCTCCATCTCAATGCCAAGACACAGCTCAACGCAACGAACAGCAAGCTACAGTTCAGGACACCCTATGCCAAACAACTAGCAAGATAGGAACACAGCCCCATCCATTAGCCGAGAGGATGCCTAAAATCAAAATAAGGCCACAGACACCCCAAAACACACCAGCAGATGTGGAACTGCCCACCAGAAAGAAAAGATCCAGCCTCATCCACCAGAACACAGGCACGAGCCCCCTCCACCAGGAAGCCTACACAACCCACTGAACCAAACTTAGCCACTGTGGACAGACAAAAAAAACAATGGAAACTACGAACCTGCAGCCTGTGAAAAGGAGACCCCAAACACAGTAAGTTAAGCAAAATGAGAAGACAGAGAAACACACAGCAGATGAAGGAGGAAGGCAAAAACCAAACAGACCTAAAAAATGAAGAGAAAATAGGCAGTCTACCTGGAAAAGAATTCAGAATAATGATAGTAGAGATGATCCAAAATATTGAAGATAGAATGGAGACAATACAAGAAACGTTTAACAAGGAACTAGAAAAACTAAAGAGCAAACAAGCAGAGATGAACAACACAATAAATGAAATTAAAAATTCTCTAAAAGGGATCAATAGCAGAATAATTGAGGCAGAAGAACTGGTAAGTGACCTAGAAGATAAAATAGTGGAAATAACTACTGTAGAGCAGAATAAATAAAAACCAATGAAAAGAATTGAGGACAGTCTCAGAGACATCTGGGACAACATTAAACACACCAACATTTGAATTATAGGGGTCCCAGAAGAAGAGAAAAAGAAAGGGACAGAGAAAATATTTGAAGAGATTATAGTTGAAAACTTCCCTAATATGGGAAAGGAAATAGTTACTCAGATCCAGGAAACACAGAGAATCGCATACAGGGTAAATCTAGGAGAAACACGCCAAGACACATATTAATCAAACTATCAAAAATTATATACAAAGAACAAATATTAAAAACAACAAGGGAAAAACAGCAAGTAACACATAAGGGAATCCCCATAAGGTTAACAGTTGATCTTTCAGCAGAAACTCTGCAAGCCAGAAGGGAGTGGCAAGACATAATTAAAGTGATGAAAGAGAAAAACCTACAAACAAGATTACTCTACCGAGCAAGGATCTCATTCAGATTTGACGGAGAAATTAAAAGCTTCACAGACAAGCCAAAGCTAAGAGAATTCAGCACCACGAAATCACTTTTACAACAAATGCTAAAGGAACTTCTCTAGGCAGGAAACACAAGAGAAGGAAAAAACCTACAATAATAAACCCAAAACAAGTAAGAAAATAGTAATAGGAACATACATACTGATAATTACCTTAAATGTAAACGGATTAAACACTCCAACCAAAAGACATAGACTGGCTGAATGGATACAAAAACAAGACACGTATATATGGTGTCTACAAGGGACCCAATTCAGCCATAGGGACACATACAGGCTGAAAGTGAGGGGATGGAAAAAAATATTCCATGCAAATGGAAATCAAAGGAAAGCTGGAGTAGAAATTCTCATATAAGACAAAATAGACTTTAAAACAAAGACTATTACAAGACACAAAGAAGTACACCACATAATGATGAAGGGATCAATCCAAGAATATAGAACAATTGTAAATATTTATGCACCCAACATAGGAGCACCTCAATACATAAGGCAAATACTAACAGCCATAGAAGGGGAAATTGGCAGTAACACATTCATAGTAGGGGACTTTAACATCACACTTTCACCAATGGACAGATCATACAAAATGAAAATAAATAAGGAAACAGAAGCTTTAAATGATACATTAAACAAGATGGACGTAATTGATATTTATAGGACATTCCATCCAAAAACAACAGAATACACACTCTTCTCAAGTGCTCACAGAACATTCTCCAGGATAGATCATATCTTGGGTCACAAATCAAGCCTTGGTAAATTTAAGAAAACTGAAAACATATCAAGTATCTTTTCCGAAGTGAACGCTGTGAGACTAGATATCAATTACAGGAAAAAATCTGTAAGAAATACAAACACATGGAGGCTAAACAATACACTACTTAATAATGAAGGGATCACTGAAGAAATCAAAGAGGAAATCAAAAACTACCTAGAAACAAATGACAATGGAGACACAATGACCCAAAACCTATGGGATGCAGCAAAAGCAGTTCTAAGAGGGAAGTTTTTACCTATACAAGCCTACCTTAAGAAACAAGAAAGATCTCAAATAAACAACCTAAAGTTACACCTAAAGCAATTAGAGAAAGGAGAACAAAAAAACCCCAAAGTTAGCAGAAGGAAAGAAATCATAAAGATCACATCAGAAATAAATGAAAAAGAAATGAAGGAAACGATAGCAAAGATCAATAAAACTAAAAGCTAGTTCTTTGAGAAGATAAACAAAATTGAAAAACTACTAGCCAGACTCATCAAGAAAAAAAGGGAGAAGACTCAAATCAATTAGAAATGAAAAAGGAGAAGTAACAAATGACACTGCAGAAATACAAAGGATCATGAGAGATTACTACAGGCAACTATATGCCAATAAAATGGGCAACATGTAAGAAACGGACAAATTCTTAGAAATGCACAACCTTCTGAGACTGAACCAGGAAGAAATAGAAAATATGAACAGACAAGTCACAAGCACTGAAATTGAAACTGTGATTAAAAATCTTCCAACAAGCAAAAGCCCAGGACCAGACGGCTTCACAGAAAAATTCTATCAAACATTTAGAGAAGAGTTAACACCTATCCTTCTCAAAGTCTTCCAAAATATCGCATAGGGTGGAACACTCTCAAACTCATTCTACAAGGCCACCATCACTCTGATACCAAACCCAGACAAAGATGTCACAATGAAAGAAAACTACAGACCAATATTACTGATGAACATAGATACAAAAATCCTCAACAAAATACTAGCAAAGAGAACCCAACAGCACATTAAAAGGATCAGGAATGCAAGGATTCTTCAATATTTGCAAATTAATCAATGTGACACACCATATTAACAAATTGAAGGAGAAAAACCACATGATCTTCTCAATAGATGTAGAGAAAGCTTTCGACAAATTTCAACACCCATTTAGGATAAAAACCCTCCAGAAAGTAGGCAGAGAGGAACTTTCTTCAACATAATAAAGGCCATACATGACAAACCCACAGCCAACATCATCCTCAGTGCTGAAAACCTGAAACCATTTCCACTAAGATCAGGAAAAGACAAGGTTGCCCACTCACCACTATTATTTAATTTAGTTTTGGAAGTTTTAGCCACAGCAACCAGAGAAGAAAAAGGAATTAAAGGAATCTAAATCAGAAATGAAGAAGTAAAGTTGTCACTGTTTGCAAATGACATGATAATATACATAGAGAATCCTAAAGACTACCAGAAATCTACTAGAGCTAATCAATGAATTTGGTAAAGTAGAAGGATACAAAATAAATGCACAGAAATCTCTTGCATTCCTATACAGTAATGATAAAAAATCTGAAAGAGAAATTAAGAAAACACTCCCATTTACCATTGCAACAAAAAGAATAAAATATCTAGGAATAAGCCTACCTAAGGAAACAAAAGACCTGTATGCAGAAAATTATAAGACACTGATGAAAGAAATTAAAGATGATACAAATAGATGGAGAGATATACCATGTTCATGGATTGGAAGAATCAAAATTGTGAAAATGACTATAACTACCCAAAGCAATCTACAGATTCAATGTAATCCCTATCAAATTAGCACTGGGATTTTTCACAGAACTAGAACAGAAAATTTCATAATTTGTATGGGAACACAAAAGACCCTGAATAGTCAAAGCAATATAGAGAAAGAAATACGGAGCTGTAGGAATCAGGCTCCCTGACTTCAGATTATACTACAAAGTGACAGTAATCAAGACAGTATGGTATTGGCACAAAAACAGAAATATAGATCAATGGAACAGGATAGAAAATCCAGAGATAAACCCATGCACATATGGTCACCTTATCTTTGATGAAAGAGGCAAAAATATACAGTGGAGAAAAGACAGCCTCTTCAATAAGTGGTGCTGTGAAAACTGAACAGCTACATGTAAAAGAATGAAATTAGAACAAACCCTAGCACCATACACAAAAATAAGCTCAAAGTGGATTAAATTCCTAAATGTGAGGCCAGACACCATCAAACTCTTAGAGGAAAACATAGGCAGAACACTCTATGACATACAAGATCCTTTTTGACCCACCTCCTAGAAGAATGGAAATGAAAGCAAAAATAAACAACTGGGACGTAATGAAACTTAAAAGCTTTGCACAGCAAAGGAAACGATAAACAAGATGAAAAGAAAGCCCTCAGAATGGGAAGAAATATTTGCAAATGAAGCAACTGACAAAGGATTAATTTCCAAAATTTAAAGCAGCTCATGCAGCTCAACAACAAAAAAACAAACAACCCAATCCAAAAATGGGCAGAAGCCATAAATAGACATTTCTCCAAAGAAGATATACAGACTGCCAACAAACACATGAAAGAATGCTCAATATCGTTAATCATTAGAGAAATGCAAATCAAAACTACAATGAGATATCATCTCATACTGGTCAGAACAGCCATCATCAAAAAATCTACAAACAATAAGTGCTGGAGAGGGTGTGGAGAAAGGGAACCCTCTTGCACTGTTGGTGGGAATGTAAATTGATACAGCCACTATGGAGATCATAGTGAACATATATTCACTATGAACATATATAGCCACTATGGACGTTCCTTAAAAAATTAAAAATACAACTACCATACAGCCCAGCAATCCCACTACTGGGCATATACCCTGAGAAAACCATAATTCAAAAAGAGTCATGTACCAAAATGTTCATTGCAGCTCTATTTACAATAGCCAGGACATGGAAGCAACCTAAGTGTCCATCAACAGATGAACAGATAAAGAAGATGTGGCACAGATATACAATGGAATATTACTCAGCCATGAAAAGGAATGAAACTGAGTTATTTGTAGTGAGGTGGATGGACCTAGAGACTGTTCAACAGAGTGAAGTAAGTCAGAAAGAGTATAACAAATACCGTATGCTAACACATACATATGGAATCAAAAAAAAAAAAGGTCATGGAGAACATAGGGCAAGACAGGAATAAAGACTCAGACCTACTAGAGAATAGACTTGAGTATACAGGAAGGGGAAATGTATGGTGAGACGAAGTGAGAGAGTGGCATTGGCATATATACACTACCAAACGTAAAATAGATCGCTAGTGGGAAGCATCTGCATAGCACAGGGAGATCAGTTCGGTGTTTTGTGACCACTTAGAAGAGTGGGATAGGGAGGGTTGTGGGGAGGGAGATGCAAGAGGGGAGAGATATGGGGACATATGTATATGTATAACTGATTCACTTTGTTATAAAGCAGAAACTAACACAGCATTGTAAATCAATTATACTCCAACAAAGATGTTAAAGAAATAAAAAATAAAAATAAAATGGGAAAAAGACAGTCTCTTCAGCAAATGATGTTGGGAAAGTTGGACAGCTGCATATAAATCAATGATGCTAGAACACACTTTCACACCATGTACAAAAATAAACTCAAAATGGCTTAAAGACTTAAACATAAGTTATGACATCATAAAACCCCTAGAAAAGATCATAGACATAATGTTCTCTGACATAAATCATACAAATGTTTTCTTAGGTCAGTCTCCCAAGGCAATAGAAATGAAAACAAAAGTAAACAAATGGTACCTAATTAAACTTAAAAGCTTTTGCACAGCAAACAAAACCATAAACAAAATGAAAAGACAACTTACAGAATGTGAGAAAATATTTGCAAATAATGTGACAGGTAAGGGATTAATTTACAATATATACACACAGCTCATACAACTCAACAACAGAAAAACAAACCAATCAAAAAATGAGCAGATGACCTAAGTAGACATTTCTCCAAATAAGACATACAGATGGCCAATAGGCACATGAAAATATGCTCAACACTGCTAATTATTAGAGAAAGAGAAATGCAAATCAAAACTACAATGAAATACCACTTCACACCAGTCAGAATGCTCATCATCAAAAAAGTCTAAAAACAATAAATGCTGCAGAGGGTGTGGAGAAAAGGGAATCCTCCTACACTTTTGGTGGGAGCCAATGTAAATTGGTGCAGCCACTATGGAAAACAGTATGGAGGTTCCTTGGATAACTAAAAATAGAATCACCATAAGATCCAACAATCTCACTCCTGAGCATATACCTGGACAAAACTATAATTCAAAAAACACATGCACCCCAATGTACTATTCACAATAGCCAAGACATGGAAACAACCTTAATGTCCATTGACTGAAGAATGGTTAAAGAAAATGTGGTACATATGTACAATGGAATATTACTCAGCCATAAAAAAGAATGAAATAATACCACTTGCAGCAACATGGATGCAACTAGAGATTGTCATACTAAGTGAAGTAAGCCAGAAAGTGAAAGACAAGTACCATATGATATCGCTTATATGTGGAATCTAAAATATGGCACAAATGAACCTTCTTAAATGGCAGAAACAGATTCATAGAGAACAGACTTGTGGTTGCCATGGGGGAGGAGGGCTGGGAGGGATGGACTGGGAGTTTGGGGTTAGTAGATGAGAACTGTTACATGTAGAATGGATAAACAAGATCCTGCTGTGTAGCACAGGGAACTATATTCAATATCCTGAGATAAACTATAAAGGAAAAGAATATAAAAAAGAATGCATATGTGTGTATAACTGAGTCATGTTACTGTACAGCAGAAATTAACACAACATTATAAATCTACTGTATTTCAATAAAAAAATAAATTTAAGAAAAAAAAACAAAGTGAAAAGACAACATACAAAATAAGAAAATGATTTGAAAAACATATATCTGATAAGGGGTTAATATCCAAAATATATAAATAACTCATACAACTCAATAGCAAAAAAAAAAAAAAGAATAATACAATTGAAAATGGATAAATATCTGAGTAAACATTTTTCCCATGAGGATATATGAATGGCCACAGGTACATGAAAAGATGGTCAACACCACTAGTTAATATAGAAATGCAAATTAAAACCACAATGAGATATCACCTTACACCTGTTAGAATGTCCATCAAATGCTGGAATGAATGCACAGAAAACAGAACATTTGTGCACTGTTAGTGGGAATGTAAATTGGCATAGCCATTATGGAAAACAGTATGGAAGTTCTGAAAAATAGAACTACCATATTATTTAGCAATTCTACTTCTGGATATATATACATAAGGAAAAAAAACCCCACTAACTTTAAAACATATATGCACTTCCATGCTCACAAAAACATTATTTACAATAGCCAAGACATGGAAACAACCTAAGCATCTATCAATGGATGAATGGATAAAGAAGATGTGGGATACACACACACACACACACACACACACAGGAATATTATTCAGCCATAAAACAAGGAAATTCTACCATCTGCAACAACATAGATGAACATTGAATGCATCATGCCATGTGAAATTAGTCAAACAGAGAAAGGCAAATACATTTGACACTTGAACAGCTCGTGGGTTAGTGGCACCAACCCCACACTTTCAAAAATCTGCATATAACTTTACAATCAGCCCTCTTTACCCATGGTTTCACATTCACAGATTCAACTAACTACAGATCATGTAGTACTGTAGTATGTATTTTTGGAAAAAATCTGCATATAAGTAGACCTATTCAATTCAAACCCACGCTGTTCCAGGGTCATCTGTACTGTATCACCTTACTTATACATGGAATCTTCAAAAACACAAACAAAAAAATCAAACTCATAGGAAAAGAGAAAAGATTTGTAGTTACCACAGCTGGATGGTGGAGAGAAGAGGAATTAGAGAAAGATGGTCAAAAGTTATAAACTTCCAGCTCTAAGACAAATAAGTACTAGGGATGTAATGTGCAACATGATGACTATAGTTAACACTGCTGTATTATATATAAGAAAGTTGTTAAAGGAGTAGATCCTTAGAGTTCTCATCAGAAAAAATGCTTTTTTTCTTTTCCTTGTATTGTGTCCATATAATATGATGAATGCTAACTAAACATATTTTGGTAATAATTTAACAATATATGCAAATCAAGCCATCATGCTGTATACCTTAAACTTATTCAGTGATGTATATCAAATATTTCTCCATAAAACCAGGGAAAAAATGTCCTTCAATTGTATTCTACCTATCATAGTTGCTATTATAAAGTTAGCTAAAAGTCTAATGATGCTCCTTCAAAGGTAGTATAACATGTTTACTGCTTTTAAGATTTTCTCTTTGCTTATTTTAAAAAGAGGTTTGACAACAATGTGCAAAGGTGTGGCTTTCTTTGTATTTATCCTGCCAAGAGTTGCCTGACCTATTTGAATTTTGGGGTTGTTGTCTTTTCTTAAATCTGAAAAATTCTGGCCATTATTTCTTCAAATAGTGCTTTTGTCCCAGTTTTTTCCTATTTTTCTGGACTCAAATAACATGCATTCTTAGACATTTTGAGCAGCTCCCTCCTGTCTCATGTTCAGTATTACATATTTCTTCATTAATTTTATTCTCTGTACTTCAGTTTGGGAAATTTCTACTGATCTGCCTCTGCCTTTACTAATCCACTCTTCTGTTATGTCCAATTTGCTATTAGCCCTATTCAATAAGTTCTTAATTGCAGATACCTTGTATTACTGTACAAGAATAACCATTTAATTATTTTATTGGTTCTAATCCTGTATTATTTTCCATTTCTTTATTCATTATGTCTATCTTAGTGCCTATTTTCCTTAATACATTAATTATACTAATTGTGAAATACTTATCTGCTGATTCTAATATTTGGATCATCCTCCTTTCTGTTTATATTGACTATTTTATCACTTCACTATTGGTTACTTTTTCTCCTGGTTATTTGCATTTCTAGTAATTTTTTATCATATACCTCATGTTGTTGATGATATATTGCAGAGGCTCTGAATTTTATCTTCTTCCTCTAAGCAGTGTTAAATTTTGATTTTTACAAGCAGTTAAAATACCAGCAAATTACCTTGATCATTTTAAAACTTGATTTTTGTTGTAAGCATATTTTATTTGGTCTTTCTGGGGTCTCATCTAAAAGGCTGGGATATTTACCAAGATATTCCCACTCAAACCTGGCTGTAACTTCAATATTTCCATAGCACTGTGCAGCATCTGAATCTCATCTCTCTAGTCTCCCAGCATCTTCTAGGCTGCCTGGAGTCTTGACCAATGCATGTACAGCATAAAAAGCATCCAAAAATATGAACTCCAATGTCTATTTGCTACATCCAGTGAGATCTTTGTTCTCTACTTGGAATCTATTCTAATATGCTGTCATTTGGAAAACTTCCTCAGAAAGAAAACCAGGCTAAGTATGGGGCTTGCCTCTTTGCAATCTTTCCTTCAAGGGTTTTAGACCTGAATTGGTTTCTGTTCAATTAGAGGAAACAAATATTTTATGAATTTGGCAATTTTGATATCAGTCACTCAATTATGACTGGAATGGGAAGTCCTACTTCAAAATTTATTTTAGTTTTCTAGCCAGTGAGGGTAGTCTGAACACTCAATAAGCCCTATATTTCTGTCTAAATCATCAAAGTCTCCGAGATTAAGAGAGATACCATCCTAATTTGTACTGTTAGTATAACTTTTTTCTCCCATTGCTATATAAGAAGTATGTTCCCATTTCAATAACATGAAGAACAAGTACTTATATGTACCCACACATATACAAATACATATTTATATATACCTTTACACACATATTGACATATAGTAATTTGATTTCATCTATATTTTTTATGAAACTAAAGAATTGGTGAGAACAAATAATCAATATCCATTTGATAGAGTTTTATGAAGCAGCCACTAAAGAAAATCTGAACTGATATTTAAAAGATGGTGGTAGGTATAGAAAATAATTGTATTTTGAATTCAAATTAGGATTTCAAGAAACCCTCTTTTATGTGCATAATAGTATATATAACCAAAAATAACACATGATTTTCCCACCTAAAGTTGTTACCACATGATTTGTCTTGGGTCTGATAGTCTGGGAATCTGCCAATTAAAACAAAATATCACAAAACAATCAACAATATTTGTCTGACAAATATGGGATCTGAAATTGTTCTTCACACCCCACTTAATTTTTTAAATTTTATTAGAGTATAGTTGATTTACAGTGTTGTGTTAGTTTCAAATCTATGGCAACGTGATTCAGTTATACTTATACATATACTGATTCTTTTCCAGATTTTTTTCTCATATAAGTTATCACAGAACATTGAGTAGAGTTCCCTATGCTACAGAGTAGGTCCTTGTTGGATATCTATCTTAAATAAAGTACTGTGTGTATGTTCATCCCAAGCTCCTGATTTATCCCTCTACCTCACATTTTCCATTTGGTAACCACAAGTTTGTTTTTGATATCTGTGAGTCTCTTTCTGTTTTTTAAATTAGTTCATTTATATCATTAAAAAATATTAGATTCCATATATGAGTGCTATTATATGATATTTGTCTTTCTATCTCTGACTTACTTCACTTCGTATGATAATCTCTAGGTCCATCCATGTTGCCAAAAATGGCATTATTTCATACATTTTTATGGCTGAGTAATATTCTATTGTATATATGTACCACATCTTCTTCTTCTTTTTTTTTGTGGTATGTGAGCCTCTCACTGTTGTGGCCTCTCCCATTGCGGAGCACAGGCTCTGGACGTGCGGGCTCAGTGGCCATGGCTCACGGGCCCAGCCGCTCTGTGGCAGGTGGGATCTTCCCGGACCGGGACACGAACCCATGTCCCCTGCATCAGCAGGCAGGCTCTCAACCACTGCACCACTAGGGAAGCCCTTGTACCACATCTTCTATATCCATTCCTTTGTCAGTGGGCATTTAGGTTGATTGCATGTCTTTGATATTGTAAATAGTGCTGCAATGAATATTGTGGTGCGTGTACCTTTTCAAAGTATAGTTTTCTCTGGATACATGCCCAGGAGTGGGATTTCTGAATCATATGGTAGTTCTATTTTTAGTTTTGTAAGGAACCTCCATACTGTTCTCCATAGTGGTTTTACCAGTTTACATTCCCACCAACAGTGTAGGAGGGTTCTATTTTCTCCACACACTCTCCAGCACTTATTGTTTGTAGACTTTTTGATGATAGCCATTCTGACTGGTGTGAGCTTACACCTCATTGTAGTTTTTATTTGTGCTTCTCTGTTAATTAGTGATGTTGACCATTTTTCATGTGATTTTTGGCCATCCATATGTCTTCTTTGGAGAAATGTCTATTTAGATCTTCTGCCATTTTTTTTGATTAGGTTGTCTGTTTTTTTTTTTTTTTTTTTGATATAGAGCTGCATGAGCAGTTTGTATATTTTAGAGATTAATCCCTTGTCAGTTGCTTCATTTGCAAATATTTTCTTCCATTCTGTGAGCTGTCTTTTCATTTTGTTTATGGTTTTCTTTGCTGTGCAGAAGCTTTTAAGTTTCATTAGGTCCCATTTGTTTATTTTTGTTTTTATTTTCATTACTCAAAGAAGATATTGCTACAGTTTATGTCAAAGTGTTTTCTGCTTATGTTTTGCTCTAAGAGTTTTATGTTGTCTTATCTTACATTTAGGTCTTTGTTAATTTTGAGTTTACTATTTTACATGCTGTTAGGGAATTGTGGGACACATGAAGAGAGGGGAAGGACCACCATAAGAGCTTCTTTCTACACACTCTCCAGCACTCCTAGGCAACAGGACACCACCTACAGGAGATCTGAGGGCAGGCATGAGTTGTTGCCACAATCCTGGGCTCCAGAGGCAGACATGAGCCACCACTACAGGACCCAAAAAAAAGACACCAAGTGCTTCCCCCACTATCCCAGGAGTGTGTAGACAGCAGCCACCCCTAGGAGAACCGTGGGCAGACGTCAAGCCTGGCCATGCTGTCCCAGGAGTGCACAGAGAACAGTCACCCCTAGGAGGTCTGTGAGCAGGTTTTGAGCCCTGCCCCTGCTCTCCCAGGAGTGGGTGGACAGCAGAGGCCCATACAAGACCCAGGAGGAGATGCCAAGCTCTACCCCCACTGTCCCAAGTGTGTGCATTCCACAGACACCTCTAGGAGACCTAAGGGGAGGCACCAAGCACTACCCCTGCTGTCCTGGGAGTGTGCAATGGCCACTGCACCTGCACACCCCATGTCAAGGGAATAAGGGGTAGACACCAGAAGCAAGAGGAGTTATGATCCTGTAGCCAGGAGAACAGAGACCACAAACACAGAAAGTTAGACAAAATGAGATGACAGAGAAATATGTTCCAGATGAAGGAACAAGATAAACCCACAAGAGCAACTAAATGAAGAGGCGATAGGCAACCTATCTGAAAAAGATTTCAGAGTAATGATAGTAAAGATGATCTAAGATCTCAAAAAGAAAAATGAAGACACAGATTAAGAAGATTCAAAAGATGTTTAATAAATAGCTAGAAGATTTAAAGGACAAACAGAGATGAATAATAAATAACCAGAATGAAAACTACAACAGAAGAAATCAATAGCAGTATCATTGACACAGAAGAACAAACAAGTGAGCTGGAAGACAGAATGGTAGAAATCACTGCTGTGGAACAGAATAAGGAAAAAATAATGAAAAGAAATGAAGTCACAGACAACCTTAAATGTACCAACATTAACATTATAGGGGTCCTGGAAGGAGGAGAGAGAGAGAAAGGGCCTGAGAAAATATGTGAAGGGATTATAGCCAAAAACTTACCTAACATGAGAAAGAAAACACTCACTCAGCTCAGGAAACACAGAGAATCACATGCAAGATAAACCCAAGGAGAAACACACTGACATACATATTAATCAAACAGACAAAAATTAAAGACAAAGAAAAAGTATTAGAAAGCAACAAGGGAAAAGCAACAAATAACATACAAGAAAACCACCATAAACTTATCAGCTGATTTTTTGGCAGAAACTCTGCAGGTCAAGTGGCACGGCAGGATATATTTAAAATGACAAAAGGGAAAAAATGTACAACCAAGAATACTCTACCCAGCAATGCTCTTGTTCAGACTTGAAAGAGAAACCAGAACTTTACAAACAAGCAAAAGCTAAGAAAATTCATCACCACCAAACCAGCTTTACAACAAATGCTAAAGGAACTTCTCTAGGTGGAAAATAAAAGACCACAACTAGAAACAAGAAAATTATGAATGGGAAAGATCACTGTTAAAGGCAAACATAAAACAAAGGTAGGAATTTACCCCCACAAAAATATGATATTAAAACCAGCAATTGTGAGAGTACACATGCAAGATATTGGAAGTGCATTGGAAATTAAGAGAGTAGTAACTTAAAACAATCTTGTACATATATAGACTGCTATATCAAAACCTCATGGAAACCATAAACCAAAAATCTACAATAGATACACACACACAAAAGAGAAAGCAATCCAAACACAATACTAAAGATAGGCATCAAATCACAAGAGAAGAGAACAAAAGGGAAAAGGAAGAAAAAAGCCCTACAAAAACAAACCCCAAACAATTAACAAAATGGCAGTCAGAATATACATATCAAAAATTACCTTACATGTAAATGGACTAAATGCTCCAACCAAAATACACAGACTGGCTGAATGGATACAAAAACAAGGCTCGTATATATGCTGTCTACAAGAGACCAACTTCAGACCTAGGGACACATACAGACTGAAAGTGAGGAGGTGGAAAATGGTATTCCATGCAAATGGAAATCAAAAGAAAGCTGGAGTGGCAATACTAGTATCAGACAAAATAGACTTTAAAATAAAGAATGTCACAAGAGACAAAGAAGGACACTACATAATTATCAAGAAACTAATCCAAAAAGAAGATATAACAATTTTAAATATATACCGACACAACATAGGAGCACCTCAATATATAAGGCAAATACTAACAGCCATAAAAAGAGGAAATGACTGTAACACAATGATAGTGGGGGACTTTAACACCCCACTTTTATCAATGGACAAATCATCCAGATAGAAAATCAATATGGAAACACAAGTCTTAAATGACACAGTAGATCAGATGGACTCAATTGATATTTATAGAGCATTCCATCAAAAAGCAGCAGAATACACATTTTCTTCCAGTGTACATGGAACATTCTCCAGGACTGATCACATGGTAGGCTACAAAGTGAACCTCAGTAAATTTAAGAAAACTGAAATCATATCAAGCATCTTTTCTGATCACAAAGTTATGAGATTAGAAATCAACTACAAGGAAAAAACTATAAAAAGCAAAACACATGGAGACTAAACAATATGCTACTAAACAGCTAAAGGATCACTGAAGAAATCAAAGAGGACATCAAAAAATACCTAGAGACAAATGAAAATGAAAGCACAATGAACCAAAACCTATGGCATGCAGCAAAAGATTTTCTAAGAGGGAGTTCATAGCAATACAATCTTACCTCAGGAAAAGAAAAATCTCAAACAACTTAACCTTACACCTAAAGCAACCATAGAAAGAAGAGCAAACAAAACCCAAAATTAGGAGAAGAGAAGAAACCATAAAAATCAGGGCAGAAATAAATGAAATAGAGATGAAGAAAACAACAGAAAAGATCAATGAAACTAAAAGCAGGTTCTTTGAGAAGATAAGCAAAATTGATAAATCTTTAGCCAGACTCATCAAGAAAAAAGGGAGAGGACTCAAATCAATTAAATTAGAAATGGAAAAGGAGAAGTTACAACTGAGACCACAGAAATAAAAAGGATAATAAGAAACTACTACAATCAACTATATGCCAATAAAATGAAAAACCTAGAAGAAATGGACAAATTCTTAGAAAGGCACAGTCTCCCAAGACTGAATAAGTAAGAAATAGAAAATATGAACAGAACAATCACAAGTATTGAAATTGAAACTGTGATTTAAAAACTCCCAACAAACAAAAGTCCAGGACCAGATGGCTTCACAGGCAAATTCTATCACAAGTTTAGAGAAGAGTTAACACTTAGTTTTCTGAAATTACTCCAAAAAAATTGCAGAAGAACGAAGTACTTGCAAACTCATTCTATGGAGCCAACATCACCCTGATACCAAACCAGACAAAAATATCAAAAAAAAAAAAAAAAAAAAGAAAAGAAAATTACTGGTCAGCATCACTGATGATCACAGATGAAAAATTTCTCAACAAAATACTAGCAAATGGAATCCACCAATACATTAAAATGATCACACCCCATGATCAAGTGGCATTTATCCCATGGATGCAAGGAGTTTTCAATAACCATAAATCAGTTAGTGTGACAAACCACATCAACAAACTGAAGAACTAAAACCATATGCTCATCTCAATAGATGAAGAAAAATCTTTTGAAAAAATTCTCCAGAAAGTGAGAATAGAGAGAAACTACCTCAAAAGAATAAAGGCCATATATGATGAATCAACAGCTAACATCATACTCAACGGTGAAAAGGTGAAAGCATTTCCTCTAAGATCAGGAGCAAGACATGGATGTTCAATCTTGCTACTTTTATTCAACACAGTTTTGGAGGTCCTAGCCTTGGAAATCAAAGAAGAAAAAGAGATAAAAGGAATCCAAATTGAAAAAGAAGCAGTAAAACTGTCACTGTTTGAAGATGACATAATACTCTACGTAGAAAATCCTAATGATACTACCAGAAAACTGCTAGAGCTCATCAATGAATTCTGTTAGGGTGCAGGTTACTAGTTAATACAGAAATCACTTGCATTTCTATACACTAAAAATGAAAAATCAGAAAGAGAAATTAAGGAAACAATCTCATTTATCACTGCATTAAAAAGAGTAAAATACTTATCAATAAACCTACCTAAAGAGGCAAAAGACCTGTACTCTGAAAACAATAAGATGATGATGAAAGAAATTGAAGATGACACAAACAGATGGAAAGGTATACCATGTTCTTGGATTGGAAGAATCAATATTGCCAAAATGCTTATACTGCCCAAGGCAATCTCAGATTCAATGCAATCTCTATCAAATTATCAACTGCATTTTTCACAGAACTAGAACAAAATATTTAAAAATTTGTATGAAAACAAAAATGACCCTGAATAGCCAAATCAATCTTTTTTTTTTTAACATCATTATTAGAGTATAATTACTTTACAGTGGTGTGTAGTTTCTGCTGTATAACAAAGTGAATCAGCTATACATATACATATATATATATATATATCCCCATATCTCCTCCCTCTTGTATCTCCCTCCCATCCTCCCTATCCCACACCTCTAGGTGGACAAAATGTACTGAGCTTATCTCCCTGTGCTATGCAGCTGCTTCCCACTAGCTATCTATTTTATATTTGGTAGTGTATATATGTCCATGCCTCTCTCTCGCTTTGTCACAACTCGCCTTTCCCCCTCCCCATATCCTCAAGTCCATTCCCTAGTAGGTCTGTGTCTTTATTCCTGTCTTACCCCTAGGTTCTTCATGACATCTTTTTTCTTAAATTCCAAATATATGTGTTAGCATACAGTATTTGTCTTTCTATTTCTGACTTACTTCACTCTGTATGACAGACTCTAGGTCTATCCACCTTATTACAAATAGCTCAATTTCATTTCTTTTTATGGCTGAGTAATATTCCATTGTATATATGTGCCACATCTTCTTTATCCATTCATCTGTCAATGGACACTTAGGTTGCTTCCATGTCCTGGCTATTGAAAATAGTGTTGCAATGAACATTGTGGTACATGACTCTTTTTGGATTATGGTTTTCTCAGGGTATATGCCCAGTATTGGGATTGCTGGGTCATATGTTTCCTATTTTTAATTTTTTGAGGAACCTCCATACTGTTTTCCATAGTGGCTATATCAATTTACATTCCCACAAAGGATTAATCTCCAAAATATACAAGTAGTTCATGTAGCTCAATATCAAAAAAACAAATAACCCAATCCAAAAATGGTCAGAAGACCTAAACAGACATTTCTCCAAAGAAGATATAGAGATTGCCAACAAACACATGAAAGCATGCTCAACATCACTAATCATTAGAAACATACAAATAAAAACTACAATGAGGTATCACCTGACACCAGTCAGATTGGTCAAATCAATCTTGAGAACGAAAAAGGGAGCTGGAGGAATAAGCCTCCTTGACTTCAGACTATACCACAAAAGTACTGTAATCAAAACAGTATGGTTCCAGCACAAAAACAGATACAAAGATCAGTGGAACAGGATAGAATCCCCAGAAATAACCTCTCTTAATCCATAACAAAGAGGCAAGTATAAACAGTGGAGAAAAGACAGTCTCTAATAATTGGTGTTGTGAAAACTGGACAGCTACATGTAAAATAGTGAAATTAGAACATTCTCTAACACCATACACAAAAATAAACTCAAAATGGATTAAAGACCTAATCTAAGACCAGATACTATAAAACTCTTAGAGGAAAACATAGGAGGAACATACTTTGACATAAAATGCAGCAACATCTTTCTGGATCCACTTGCTAAAGTAATGAAAATGAAAACAAATATAAACAAATGGGATCTAATTATATGTAAACCCTTCTGCACAGCAAATAAGACCATAAACAAAACAGAAAAGGCAACCCACAGTTGGGAGAAAATATTTGTAGACATGCAGCTCAACATCAAAAAACAGCCCAATCAAAAAATTTGGCAGAATATCTAAATAGACATTTCTTCAAAGAAGACATATGGATGGCCAAAAAGCACATGAAAAGATGTTCAACATCACTAGTCATTAGAGAAATGCAAATGAAAAACTACAGTGAGGTACCACCTCACACCAGTCAGAATGGTCATCATCAAAAATGTCTACACACAATAAATGCTGGAGAGGGTGTGGAGAAAAGGGAGCCCTCCTACACTGTTGGTGGGAATATAAATTGGTATAGCCACTATGGAGAACAGTATGGAGGTTCCTTACAAAACTAAAAATAGAACTACCATATAATCCAGAAATCCCAATCCTGGGCATATATCCAGAGAAAACCATAATTTAAAAAGATACATGCACCCGAATGTTCATTGCAGTACTATTAACAAGAGCAAAATATGCAAGCAACCTAAATGCCCACTGACAGAGGAATGGATAAAGAAGATGTGGTACATATATGCACTGAAATATTATTCAGCCATAAAAAGTATGAAATAATGTCATTTTTAGCAACACGGATGGACCTAGATATCATACTAAGTGAAGTAAGTCAGAGAAAAATGTCATATCGTTCATATGTTGGATCTAATTTTTTTAAATGATGCAAATGAACTTATTTACAAAACAAAAAGAGGCTCACAGATATCAAAAACAAACTTGTGGTTACTGAAGGGGAAAGGTGGTAGGGAGGTATAAATTAGGAGTATGGGATTAACATATATACACTACTATATATAAAATTGATATCAACAAGGACCTACTGTATAGCACAGGGAACTCTATTCAATATTCTGTAATAACTTAAATAAGAAAGAATCTGGAAAAGAATGGATATATGTGTATGTATAACTGAATCACTTTTCTGTACCTCTGAAACTAATACAATAGTGTAAATCAACTATACTCCAATATAAAATAAAAATTAAATTAAAAATGAAAGTGAGTGCCAGATGCTGCTTTATTTAATTTTTTCCATAAGGAGTAAGCTAAAACAGTTACAAATCTTTTCAACAGCAAGGCCTATATGGATTGACAAGAAAATAGATAAATAACTGTGGCACAACAATATGAAAAAAAATCAGGAAAACACCATAATCATATGCAGGGGATGAAAAATCGAAGTAAATAACATCACACCTCTGTTACTATGAAGAATTTTTCTTATCACTTCCTCCCTAGGACTGGCCCACATTGTTAAGGGAGCAATGAGAGTACAAAATCTCCATAGAAAAATTATGTTACAGTGATTTCAATGAAATATGTGAAAAGCAGCATGCTATTATACTTTGAATAAAACATCTCTATTTATTTTATTACTTTTAGTCCCATACATTTTGGATTAGAGAGAAAATGTCCAAGCACCTCTATTTCTGTGTTTATTATTATGCCTTGCTCACAGTATTTCCTCCATTAATAATAGTTGAATGATATACAGAAAGATGTTTATTTTTTCTTCCTTTATGTATCCCTGTAATTGGTCTTGCTATCAGATATTAGAAAAATTGAACCATTAGCCTTGAAAGGTCATATTTAAGTAAGACTTTACAAATATTCATTAATATGAGTGCCTAAAATGTTACATTATAAACAAATCCGACCAGTAAAAACTTCTTTTTCTTAAAAGTATAGTTAGCTGAATTCAGATTATTAAGATTTAGAAAGTGAAGTTTCTAATTGAAAATATTTCTAAATATATATAAATCACGGCTAAAATAAGACTGAAAACAACTCAAAATGTATAACTCTATAAAATAAATTGGATACAACTCAGTACCATCAAGTTTTGATTTAACATGCAGTGGCCCTTTTCCTTTTATCTTTAGGTATAAAGTCTCATCAAATCAAATATATTGAAAACATCTACCAGATGGATGATGCTAGAAGAAATGTCCTCCTTTTCATAGAACCAGGAAAAAACTGAATGATTTTTAACTACGTATTGTGGGGTAATAAAGTCTAAGTGAGAAGGCCTAAGACTGTTAGAACTTAACTTGGAGCTTAATTAAGCTCCTGGTAGAATTTCTCTACCAGGGTAGAGATAGAAGGTCTTGGTTTATCCCAGTCCACTAAAGGTACAGTCTTTTAAATTGCTACTCTGACCTGGGTTATTCCTTCCATCAAAGCTTCTTCACAGCCTCTGAATTATGAAATCATTTTGAAGTAAAAGAGGAAAAAAAGTAAAGTCATTAAATTTTGTTCTCCAAAACGGTGGTTAAAAAAAACACAAAACATAGCCACAGAAAGAAAAATGTTTCAATAAATGAATTACAGTGACCCACCTCATAAAGTCTGATTTTCAAATTCCACAACTGCCATTAACCCAAAGAGGCAGAGAATGTAATAACATAACTTTATTGCAATTCAATGGACTTAAGCAAGCTATTTCTTCAAATGATGTTTCTCTCATGATGTTTATCCTCTTTTCTCTTCTTATGTTCACTTAGTTTCTAAATCAGAAAAACTACAAACATTTTCTGAAGAAAGTACTGAAAGGAAGAGATCTACATTTCTTCATAGAACAAATTTAAAAATTAACATTGCATTTTTAACACAATAATTAAAAAATCTTTTCATTATCTATAAAAGAAATGAAAATAAATTAAGAATTTATTCATTCTTGTGTAATCTGACTTTTAAAATTATAATTAATTGAGAACTCTGCTCCTTAAACTTTCACTTAAAAGGATACATCACATCTATTCAAACATTGTGCCAGGTACTATGGAGAGCGAATGCATATGACATTGGTAATAGTAAGATATATAGTAATACAAAACATTTATTCAAATGATATTCATCCAAATTAGAAAAGCCTTATAAAACTTTCCAGGGTTATTAACTAATTATGAATATCTAAGAGGTCCTTTCATGTAATAGACACTCTGAAAATCTTTGTTGCATTAAACTGAAGGAAATTTGGTAAGCAAGATCACTTGTTATTTTCTTCCTATACTCAAATGTGGATTTACATTTGTAATTTAACATATCTCCTATGTAGATTTTAAATTTATATACAACTATAGCTTCATCTTTAAAATTAGTATATTTCTATAAACTTCATTAGAATATGTTTCTACAAAATGGCATGAGTTCAAATTTAAGCTTTTTTATTAAATAATTGCCATCTAGAGTAGTTACCAATCTCTCTAAATCTTCAGTTTTCTCTACTGTAAAAGCAGAATTATTCCCAAGGGATTGAAGATTAAATAATATTAGTGAAAATATTTTGTGCATAAGAAAGTGTTATATATTTTACTTAAACTCAACATATTTTGATAACAAGTTTTACACTGTGTACAATTATTTTTAAACATTCATTACCCTAGATCCTGGAGGGGTTACATCTTTTTCAAACTAACAAAATACCCAGGAAATTAACTTATTAAATGATGGTGTATATCAATTATTTCACTGCTCATCACTTCATTGTCTTATAAAACAAAAGTTTTAGCAAATGACTTAAATTGTGTAGGCTGTACTTCAATGAATCATTCTTTTAGAAGATTTATTTCACTTAGGAGTTCTTTTACTTTCAGAACAAAGTGGAAGGAACATGACTATGGCTTCCTGTAGAGTTTGAAGCCCATATAACGAGGGGAAGAAAAGTAACAATTATTTAGCACTTACTATGTCAGGTACTATTCAAAACATTTCACAAGGATTATTTCATTGACTTTCTGGTCAATCTCCCAAGGAAGGTATTATTATCACTATATTAAAGATGAGAAAACTGAGGCTCAGTAAGTTTAAATAACATTGGTTAATATCATGGTTAAATAATATAGTCAAGGTGCACGTTTAATAAGTGGTAGACATGTATAGGAAGAATATTTTTTCTAATTTATTAAGTTCCTCAAATATCATTTCTTATCTCTTACTTGATAAAAAAAATTCCATTTTAAACAACTGTACATTTAAGCTAAACATAATTTTAATAACTTTTGTTTCTATTGAGTGTAACTAAAATTAACTGAATTTTCAGGGCTCTTTTTATTTCCATAATCCATATAATTCCTAGGACATAAATGTAGCCAAACACCCATTAAAACAAGAGCTTATTCAAATAAGGTCATTAAAATACCATTATTATGATTAATTAATATAAAATAAATGGTAATCATCACCATGTCATCCCACAAACACTCTGGAAAACTACACATTTGACTCTGAACACTCTTTTTTTTTTTTTTTACATCTTTATTGGAGTATAATTGCTTTACAATGGTGTGTTAGTTTCTGCTTTATAACAAAGTGAATCAGTTATACATATACATATGTTCCCATATCTCTCCCTCCCTCCCACCCTCCTTATCCCACCCCTCCAGGCGGTCACAAAGCACCAAGCTGATCTCCCTGTGCTATGCGGCTGCTTCCCACTAGCTATCTACCTTACGTTTGGTAGTGTATATATGTCCATGCCTCTCTCTCGCTTTGTCACAGCTTACCATTCCCCCTCCCCATATCCTCAAGTCCATTCTCTAGTAGGTCTGTGTCTTTATTCTGAACATTCTTAATAACATTTTTTCTAAGCTTATTTTTGAACTTAAAATAAAATTTAAAGATCTTACCATGACTTATAAGGTTCTACATGATCTGTACCCTTGCCCCCTTTTCCTCCCTCTTTCTCTTCACCTTCACCTTGCTTTCCTCAAATACACAAAGCAACTTTCCTCACAAGGTCTTACCTCTGCTGGGGCTGCTATTCCCCTAGATATTCACAAGCTGTGGGCTGATTCAAATGGGTCCTTCCTCAGAGAAACCTTTTTGACTTTTACTACTGTATTTGTAATAACACTGCTATGTCTCTCAATCCCCTTACTCTGTGTTTGTTTGTTTATTGTATTTGACCCTATGGTCATTATAGGATACACTTATTTCTATATCTCACCACTAGATTGTGATCTTCATGAGAGCAGAGACTTTATCTTTTTTTTGTTCACTGAAGCTTTCCCATGGCCTAGAACAGTAGCTATTTAAGAAATATTTGTTGAAGAAGTAAAAAATTTTGTTAATTGCCTCTGACAATGGTTATTATTAAGAACCTCTGATAAAAGCCATCAATTTTATTAATAGGTTATTTAGATGATAATAAGAGTATTAAATAAAAATATTTATTTGAAAGTTGTTATTTAACTTCATATATTTTGGTCATTGGCAGACTTGATACCAGATGGTATAGGAGGTCACAATGAAGAGGACTAAACACCAGACATGGAATTAAAAGATTGGATTCTGATAAAATCTATATTTATGGCCTTAGGTAAGTCATTTCACCTTTCTGAAGGCAATAGTCTTAATGCTATCAAAATTCCAAGTCGAAGAAGTAAAAAATATGTCCAAGTTCACAAACATATTGTAGAAGAGTCTGGCTTATAACCCAGGTGTATTTTTCTCTAAAGTTCATTCTCTTTTTTTGATAGTCATTCTTCCACATTAAAACTGAAAAGTTCACATTTATCTGATGATTTTAACCTGTGAAAATCAATCTAATAGTTTTTATAATAGCCACTAAGGTATGTATTTCACAGGCTAAATTTGGGATAATTTCTAATATTTACTTCCATTTGTTTTGTAGAGCCTACAAAATGCTAGTATAAAATGCTTGACCAGAAAAATAAACTTAAAAAATGATCATATTGATAGATCCAGTTTAATTCACATTATGGAAGGAAATTAGCTAGAACACCAAAAAGGAGTGTTCTCTCTTAAATAAGAAGGGAAGCATTTTTATAGAGCTTTATAGAGGTTTAGTAAAAGAGGTCAAAGTTCAGCTCTTTCTGGAATAGTAGTCAAAAACACATTTGGAAAAGAGAGTAGTTTAGTAAAGTGTAGGTTGAGCAGTTTAGGTTTATCAAGAGGAATAGATGCAGAATTTAATGACACATGAGGATCACAGTAGAAAATTTTCAGCCCTTCAGGGTCTCTCATACTCCTTCCTTTTTGGTCAAGTGGGAGACTGAGTCTCATTGTTTGTAAATATGCATATCTGTTAGATCTGTACCATTTGTGTTAATTTCAGTCTCAGACTTTTTGCTGACTGCTGAAAGTGTTATAACTTTGGTCCTTGTAGTTGAATTTTAATCTTTTGTCAAGTGAATAGTTAAATAGAAATATTTATGACTCCAGATGGAATACATCAAACAAATGTTGAGACAAAGATATTAACATAAGAATTATCAAAAAGCCCTGGATAATATCTCTTAGCCAAGTCCTGCTGCTTGTGGGATTAGCCAGGATAACAAATCCCATACCAACCAGAGTTTGTAGAGAAAAGATATGGTTTGAGATTAATAGTCTTGTGTAATTTGTTTTATACTCCTGACTTACCCAGAGTAACAAGATTAGGGCAAGAATATTAAAAATATCATTTTAGCAATTAGAAAACATAACTGGGAAAAGATAGCCAAGAAAAGAAAGAAAAGGACAAGTGTTACTTAGTGGTTCTGAGCATTTGGGAATCTTGAACGGTCTTGAGTAAACCGTCGTGTTTACTAGTAGCCTGCTGCTTGATCTGAGGTTCTTTAGATAGATGTCTCTTTTCTGATGCTGCCTGCTTTTGTTCAATCTTGAAAGAGTCTCAGTTTAAGATTTCTTATAGGCATGGAATTCCACAATGAGGATATATCATGTCTTTTTAGCCGTGATAATGTGAATAAAAAGGTCGATTCTCTGAAGTTTTACTACAGTGTTTGTGATTAACAGTATCATATGGTACTTCCTAAGGAGGTTCAAGAGCAACTTTTACTGGTGTAATTTCCAGTTAACCAGGAAAGTTATGCAGTCATTCCTGTGGTTTATCCCAGGAAAAACAGCTTGATAATAAATTGGGGTGTCTTGTATTAAACCTCTACACTATTTGACCATGTAGAGCTATCGAAATGGCAGACCCAGGTGTTAGTGGTGAAAGCTCCACTTGGCAATATTTCTTGAGGAATGGACCTAATAGCCATGAGAGTTAAGGGAAAAGACATTGGTCATAGCAATTGAAATTTCCTGGATAGTTTCGCAAATTTCTGTTTTAAAATGCCATTCACTTGTTCTATTCTTTTGAGGAGGTGGTATGGGCAAGGAAGTTCCTGGGTGACATGCAGAGCTTCATGCAGTTACTTAATAACTCATCTAGTGAAATGGTTACCTCTATCATTAGTCAAATAGTTAGGGTTTCCTTAAGTGGAAAGTACAAAGTCTCAAGTTATTTTTCTGCTTAAGAGCAATTGCTTTACATCAAGAAAAGTTTCTAGTCAACCAAAAATCAGATATACAATATTAATAGTATATTCAAAATCACACAAGGGGTAACTAAATAAAATCCATTTGTTGATGTTCAAAATGACCGATAGGTCTGGCTTATGTCTATGTCTCACCTCTGTCGTTTTCTTAGGATTATGTGATGAACAGATGGGATAACATCAGAGAAATCCTTTACAATCTTACTGAATTTTTACTATTTTAGCATACTATTATAGCATACTATACTATTTTAACATGGCAGCCTGAATAGCCATCTTTATGTTATTGGAGAGGAGCAAGTCATCTTTTGTAACATGTTCCTTCAAAATCAGGTGCTTGAGGCTGGAGTTGACTCAAGACTTGATGCCAATAGTCTGGAGTTTGTGTTGGCTTTGATTTTTGGAGTTGTTGAACAGCCTTGGAATGTGTTAAAGCAGCTTGTTTAGCATTATAATCTGTGAAAGCATTATCCTTTGCTTCTAGAGTCTGTTTTTTGATGTTTCTTCTCAATTTTACTTATAGCCAATTTTTTGAAAGAGGCAAGGCATTTAATACACCTTTTATGTGGCTGCCATGTTTAATCAGAGCACCAGCTGCCAGTGGTAAAGCCACATCATTTCTAAAACATACCAAAATAATGGATCACATAAAAAAATCACTGTTATCTGTAAGGATACTTGTTCTATTATCTCTAACTAACTGGTAGACCATAAATATGTCTAAAGTTTCAGCAATTTGTACAGACTTGACTTAAGGGAAATAGTTGGATTCAAACAAGTCTGAGTGGGTTATGACAGCATATTCAGTCTTCAGTCCTTAAACTCTACGAAATCTGGATTCCTATAAGGACATCAAGACATTCAGAGTAAAACAAAGGCAAATTTCCAAATAAGTTTATACTAGTCATAATGATCACCTCCCTCTTGGGAAAAAAGAAAGTGGCGGATCAATTTCCAGAGATCTGGTGCAATTTTCTTTTTAAATGAACACCTAATCCTGGTATGTCATTCTTTCTTGAATTTATACTTTGTCCAGTAATCACACAAAAAATTATAAATGCCATCTATACCATTTCTTTATTTATTGGTAAGATCATAGAACTAATATAAACAATGTAGAAAATTTAGGAAAATATGTCTAAACATGAACAGGAACTTAATGATTCTCAGGGCCCCTATTCAAAAATGATCAGTTCTTAAATTTTGAAGTATTTTTCCATTCAGATATATATATATATATATATATATATATATTTATAGAAGTGATAATTGTGTGTGAAAAAGTCAGTTCTCTGCCTTGTACATTATATATTTTAAACAGTTTTCATGTCCTTATACTTGTGTAAACATTCTTCAAAAACATGTTTTTTTGTGTGTGTGGTACGCAGGCCTCTCACTGTTGTGGTCTCTCCTGTTGCGGAGCACAGGCTCCGGACGCGCAGGCTCAGCGGCCATGGCTCACGGGCCCAGCCACTCCGCAGCATGTAGGATCTTCCCAGACCGGGGCACAACCCCGTGTCCCCTGTATCGGCAGATGGACTCTCAACCACTGCACCACCAGGGAAGCCCCTTCACAAACATTTTAATGACAATATTCCATTACATATAAATCCTACAAATTTCTAAATCATTCCTCTTTCTGAGTATTTATTTCTAATTTTTCAAAATTATACATAACAAAAATTAGTATTTTGTAGGTATAATTATTGATTTAAAATATACTTCCAGTAATAATATTACTGACTGAAGGGAATGAATTGCTATCGTCTTCTAATTCAGTTGCCAAGTTGTCTGCAGCATTATTTTTCTCCTTGGAAACATAAATGTATGAGAGTGCCAATTAGTTAACTTTATATCAGAATTAAATAATTTCACTAACAGTGTTGTCAATTTGATTGGTGATAGGGGGAGGAAACAATGACAGAGAAGACAATTAGGTAGAAAGAGATTCAGAAGTGTGTTGCATGATGAAAAATCAAGGGAGAAGGATTGAATATGTGAGGTATGGTCTTTAAAAAACAGTGTTGCAAGAAACAACTTGTTGCATTAACTAAAATATCCTTGGTGACTTTCAAAGAGTAATTAAAGCAGACTGTGAGGGCAGAAATTAGACTACAGGAGGTTAATTATTTATGATTAGAAATTGGAGCAAATGTATATAGGTAAAATATTCTTTCAATGCTGTATGTATGGAGTGTGGAAGCTTAGGGAGAGAGCAGGGTAGAATATTTTAGAGATTTAGAACTTTAGCTTATTTTTAGTTGAAGAAACAAGAGGCAGACCAGAAAAGAATGGGAATGAGAGCTGACTTTAATAAATCTTCTCTGAATACCTAAGTAGAGTCCTGCAAATACAATTAAACCATTCATCTCTCTTAAAAAGGATATTTTGAAAGTTTGCACATAAATTATGTTTTGAACAATACACTCATTTGGTTTCTCCTGTGCTTTCATTTTTCCTTGTTTATATCTTGAATGTTCTTAATTTTAGCACTTCCATGTTTCCACAGATAATTGCGTTGTCATTCATGAATAAATTATACTTTCAACTACATACACTCTGGGGAAGATACTGAACTCATTTATCATATACCACTACTTTAAAAGATGGGCTTTTCTAGAGCATTGTATATAATAAAAGTTCTAGGAATTTTTAATTGCTGACATAAGTACTATTATTTGATATTTGGAAAGGCAACAATCATTTCTAGGGACCTTCAAGATGGCGGAGGAGTAAGACGTGGAGATCATCTTCCTCCCCACAAATACATCAAAAATACGTCTACATGGGAACAACTCCTACAGAGCACCTACTGAATGCTGACAGAAGACCTCAGACTTCCCAAAAGGCAAGAAACTCCCCATGTACCTCGGTAGAACAAAAGGAAAAACAGAGACAAAAGAATAGGGACAGGACCTGCACCTCTGGGAGGGAGTTGTGAAGGAGGAAAAGTTGCCAAACATGAGGAGACCTCTCCACTGGTGGAGACGGGGGGATGGGCGGGACAGAAGCTTTGGAGCCACCAAGGAGAGTGCAGCATCAGGGATGCAGGGGGAAAAGTGGAGAGATTCCCACACAGAAGATCGGTGACAACCAGTACTCAGCAGCCTGAGAGGCTTGTCTGCTCACCCACTGGGGTGTGTGGGGCCTGGGAGCGGAGGCTTAGGCTTCAGAGGTCAGATCCCAAGAAGAGGACTGGAGTTGGCTGTGTGTGAATACAGCCTGAAGGGGGCTAGTGCACCACAGCTAGCCAGGAGGGAGTCCGGGAAAAAGGCTGGAACTGCCTAAGAGGCAAGAGACCATTGTTTTGGGGTTCGTGAGGACAGGCGATTCAGAACACTGCCTAAACGAGCTCCAGAGACGGGCATGAGCTGTGGCTATCAGCGCGGACACCAGGGACAAGCATGAAATACTAAGGTTGCTGCTGCAACCAACAAGAAGCCTGTGTGCAAGCACAGGTCACTATCCACACCTCCCCTCCCAGGAACCTGTGCAGCTGACCACTGCCAGGGTCCCATGATCCAGGGACAACTGCCCTGGGAGAACACATGGCATGCCTCAGGCTGTTGCAACATCACGCCAGCCTCTGCCACCACAGAATTGCCCCGCATATTGTACCCCTCCCTCCCCAGGCCTGAGTGAGCCAGAGCCCCCTAATCAGATGCTATTTTAACCCTGTCCTGTCTGGGCGGGGGAAAAGACAATCTCAGGTGACCTACACGCAGAGGTGGGGCCATATCCAAAGCTGAACTCAAGCAGCTGTGCGAACAAAGAAGAGAAAGGGAAATTTCTCCCAGCAGCCTCAGGAGCAGTGGATTAAATCTCCACAATTAACTCGATGTACCCAACATCTGTGGAATACCTGAATAGACAATGAATCATCCCAAAATTGAGGCAGTGGATGTTGGGAAAAACTGTAGACTTGGGGTTTGCTTTCTGAATCAATATGTTTCTGGTTTTATGTTTATCTTAGTTTAGTATTTAAAGATTATTATCACTGGTAGATTGGTTTATTGATTTGATAGTTCTCTTCATATATATATATATATAATTTTTTTTCCTTTTTCTCTTTTTGTGAGTGTGTATGTGTATGCTTCTTTGGTTGATTTTGTCTATAGAGCTTGCTTTTATCATTTGCCCTAGGGGTCTGTCTTTTTTTTTTTTTCTTTTTAGTATAGGTATTTTTTAACAGTTTTTATTGAGGTAAAATTGCTATACAATGGTGTGTTAGTTTCTGCTGTATAACAAGTGAATCAGCTATACATATACGTATATCCCCATATCCCCTCCTTCTTGTGTATCCCTCCCATTCTCCCTATCCCAACTCTCTAGGTGATCACAAAGCACTGTACTATACTATGTAGCTGCTTCCCACTATCTATTGTACATTTGGTAGTGTTTATATGTCCATGTCAGTCTCTCACTTCATCGCAGTTTACCTGTCCCCCCTCCATGTCCTCAACTCCAATCTCTATGTCTGTGTCATTATGACTGTCCTGCCCCTAGGTTTTTCAGAAAATTTGTTTTTCTTTTTTTTTTTTAAAGCTTCTTATCATTGGTAGATTTGTTTATTGCTTTGATTGCTCTCTTCTTTCTTTCTTTTATTTTGTTCTTTTTTATTTTTAATAATTAAAAAAATTTTATTTTAAAAACTTTATTTTATTTTTTTTTTCATTCTTTCTCTTTTTTCTCCCTTTTCTTCTGAGACATGTGGCTGACAAGGTTTTGGTGCTCTGGCTGGGTATCAGGAGTGAGCCTCATAGGTGGGAGAGCTGAATTCAGGACATTGGTCCACCAGATATCTCCCAGCCCCACATAATATCAAAGAGTGAAAGCTCTCTCAGAGATCTGCATCTCAATGCTAAGACCTAGCTCAACTCAAAAATCAGCAACATACAGTGATGGACACCCTATGCCAAAAAATTAGCAAGACAGGAACACAACCACACCCATAAGAAGAGAGGCTGTCTAAAATCATAATAAGGTCACAGACACTCCAAAACACACCACAGGTTGCAGTCCTTCACACCAGAAAGACAAGATCCAACCCCACCCATCAGAACACAGGCACCAGTCCCCTCCACTAGGAACCCTACACAACCCACTGAACCAAACTTACCCCCTGGGGTGGGGAGACAGCAAAACCAAGGGGAACTACGAACATGCAACCTGAAAAAAGGAGACCCCAAATGCAGTAAGTTGAGCAAAATGAGAAGACAGAGGAATACACAGCAGATGAAGTAGTAAAGTAAAAACACACCAGAATAAAAAAAATGAAGAGGTTATAGGCAGTCTATCTGAAAAATAATTCAGAATAATGATAGTAAAGATGATCAAAAACCTTGGAAAGAGAATGCAGAAAATACAAGAAACGTTTAACAAGGACATAGAAGAACTAAAGAGCAAATAAACAATGAAGAACAGCAAAATAAATGTGATTAAAAATTCTATAGAAGGAATCAATAGCAGAACAATTGAGGAAGAAGAACAGATAAGTGACCTGGAAGATAAAATAGTGGAAATAACTACAGCAGAGCAGAATAAAGAAAAAAGCATGAAAAGAATTGAGGACACTCTCAGAGACCTCTGGAATAAAATTAAACACACGAACGTTGGAATTATAGGGGTCCCAGAAAAAGAAGAGAAAAAGAAAGGGATTGAGAAATTACTTGAAGAGATTGTTGCTGAAAACGTCCTTAATATAGGAAAGGAAATAGTCAATCAAGTGCAGGAAGCACAAAGAGTCCCATACAGGGTAAATCCAAGTAGAAACATGTCAAGACATACTAATCAAACTATCAAAAATTAAATACAAGAAAAAAATATTAAAAGGTGCAAGGGAAAAGCAACAAATAACATACAAGGGAATCTGATAAGATTAACAGTTGATTTCTCAGCAGAAACACCACAAGCCAGAAGGGAGTGGCAGGACATATTTAAAGTGATGAAAGGGAAAATCCTACACCAAGATTATTTTACCCAGCAAGGATCTCATTCAGATTTCACAGAAAAATTAAAACCTTTACAGACAAGCAAAAGCTAAGAAAATTCAGCACCACAAAACAAGCTTTACAACAAATGCTAAAGGAAATTCTCTAGGCAGAAAACACAAGAGACAGAGAAGACCTACAAAAATGAACAGAAAACAATTAAGAAAATGGTAATAGTAACATACATATCCATAATTACCTTAAATGTAAATGGACTAAATGCTCCAACCAAAAGACACAGACTGGCTGAATGGATACAAAAACAAGACCCACATATATGCTGTCTACAAGAGACCCACTTCAGATCTAGTGACACATATAGACTGAAAGTGAGGGGATAGAAAAATATATTCCATGCAAATAGAAGTCAAAAGAGAGCAGGGTAAGCAATTCTCATATCAGAAAAAATAGACTTTAAGATAAAGACTATTCCAAGAGAAAAGAAGGATACTACATAATGATCAACTGATCAATACAAGAAGATATAACAATTGTAAATATTTATGCACCCAACATAGCAGCACATTACTACATAAGACAAATGCTAACAGCCATAAAAGGGGAAATCGACAGTAACACAATAATAGTAGGGGACTTTAACATCCCACTTTCACCAATGAACAGATCATCCAAATTGAAAAAAAACAAGGAAGCACAAGCTTTAAAATTTTTTTAAACATTTTTGTTGGAGTATAATTGCTTTACAATGGTGTATTTCTTTCCATTTATAACAAAGTGAATCATATATACATATATCCCCATATCACCTCCCTCATGTGTCTCCCTCCCATGCTCCCTATCCCACACTTGAAGGTGGTCACAAAGCACCAAGCTGATCTCCCTGTGCTACGCGGCCACTTCCCACTAGCTATCTATTTTTCATTTGGTAGTATATATAAGTCCATGCCAATCTCTCACTTCATCCCAGCTTACTCTTCCCTTTCCCGGTGTCCTCAAGTCCATTCATTACATCTGCATCTTTATTCCAGTCCTGCCCTTATGTTCTTTAGAGGCTTTTTGTTTGTTTGTTTTTTAGATTCTATATATATGTGTTAGTATATGGTATTTGTTTTTCTATTTCTGACTTACTTGACTCTGTATGAAAGTCTCTAGGTCAATCCACCTCACTACAAATAACTCAGTTTCGTTCCTTTTTATGGCTGAGTAATATTCCACTGTATATGTGTGCCACATCTTCTTTATCCATTCATCTGTTGATGGACACTTAGGTTGCTTCTATGTCCTGGCTATTGTAAATAGAGCTGCAATGAACATTTTGGTACATGACTCTTTTTGAATTATGGTTTTCTTTGGGTATATGCCCAGTAGTGGGATTGCTGTGTTGTATGGTAGTTCTATATTTAGTTTTTTAAGGAACCTCCATACTGTTCTCCATAGTGTCTGTACCAATTTACATTCCAACCAACATTGCAAGAGCGTTCCCTTTTCTCCACACCCTCTCCAGTATTTATTGTTTCTAGATTTTTTGATGATGGCCATTCTGACTGGTGTGAGATGATATCTCATTGTAGTTTTGATTTGCATTTCTCTAATGATTAATAATGTTGAGGATTCTTTCATGTGTTTGTTAGCAATCTGTATATCTTCTTTGGAGAAATGTTTATTTATGTCTTCTGCCCATTTTTGGATTGGGTTGTTTTTTGATATTGAGCTGCATGAGCTGCTTGTAAATCTTGGAGAATAATCCTTTGTCAGTTACTTTATTTGCAAATATTTTCTCCCATTCTGAGGGCTGTCTTTTAGTCTTGTTTATGGTTTCCTTTGCTGTGCAAAAGCTTTGAAGTTTCATTAGGTCCCATTTGTTTATTTTTGTTTTTATTTCCATTTCTCTAGCAGGTGGGTCAAAAAGGACCTTGCTGTGATTTATGTCATAGAGCGTTCTGCCTATGTTTTCCTCTAAGAGTTTTATAGTGTCTGGCCTTACATTTAGGTCTTTAATCCATTTTGAGTTTATTTTTGTGTATGGTGTTAGGAAGTGTTCTAATCTCATTCTTTTACATGTAGCTGTCCAGATTTCCCAAAACCACTTATTGAAGAGGCTATCTTTTCTCCATTGTATATTCTTGCCTCTTTATCAAAGATAAGGTGACCATATGTACGTGGGTATATCTCTGGGCTTTCTATCCTGTTCCATTGATCTATCTTTCTGTTTTTGTGCCAGAATCATACTGTCTTGATTACTGTAGCTCTGTAGTATAGTCTGAAGACCAAGAGTCTGTTTCTTCCAGCTCCATTTTTCTTTCCCCAGATTGCTTTAGCTCTTCGGGGTCTTTTGTGTTTCCATATAAATTGTGAAATTTTTTGTTCTAGTTCTGTGAAAAATGCCATTGGCAGTTTGATGGCGATTGCATTGAATCTGTAGATTGCTTTGGGTAGTACAGTCATTTTCACAATGTTGATTCTTCCAATCCAAGAACATGGTATATCTCTCCGTCTGTTTGTATCATCTTTAATTTCTTTCATTAGTTTCTTACAGTGTTCTGCATACAGGTCTTTTGTCTTCTAAGGTAGGTTTATTCCTAGGTATTTTGCTCTTATTGTTGCAGTGGTAAATGGGAGTGTTTTCTTAATTTCTCTTTCAGATTTTTCATCATTAGTGTATATGAATACAAAAGATTTCTGTGCATTAATTTTGTATCCTGCAATTTTACCAAACTCATTGATTAGTTGTAGTAGTTTTCTGGTAGCATCTTTAGGATTTTGTATGTATACTATCATGTCCTCTGCAAAAAGTAACAGCTTTGCTTCTTCTTTTCTGATTTGGATTCCTTTTATTTACTTTTTTTCTATGATTGTTGTGGCTAAAACTTCTACAGCTATGTTGAATAACAGTGATGAGAGTGGGCAAACTTGTCTTGTTCCTGATCTTAGTGTAAATGGTTTCAGTTTTTCATCATTGAGAATGATGTTCGCTGTGGTTTTGTCCTATATGACCTTTATAATGTTGAAGTAAGTTTCCTCTTTGCCTACTTTTTAGGAGAGTATATTTCATAAATGGGTGTTGAATTTTTCAAAAGATTTTTCTGCATCTATTGAGATGATGATATGGGTTTTCTCCTTCAGTTTGTTAATATATTTATCACATTGATTGATTTGCATATATTGAAGAATCCTTGCATTCCTGGGATAAACCCCACTTGATCATGGTGTATGATCCTTTCAATGTGCTGTCGGATTCTGTTTGCTAGTAAAATGTTGAGGATTTTTGCATATATGTTCAGCAATGATATTGGCCTGTAGTTTTCTTTCTTTGTGATATCTTTGTCTGGTTTTGGTATCAGGGTGCTATTGGTCTTGTATAATGAGTTTGGGAGTGTTCCACCCTCTGCTATATTTTGGAAGAGTTTGAAAATGATAGGTGTTAGCTCTTCTCTAAATGTTTGATACAATTTGCCTGTGAAGCCATATGGTCCTGGGCTTTTGTTTGTTTGAAGATTTTTTATCACAGTCTCAATTTCAGTGTTTGTGATTGGTCTGTTTATATTTCTTTCTGGTTCACTCTCAGAAGGTTGTGCTTTTCTAAGAATTTGTTCATTTCTTCCAGTTTGTCCATTTTATTGGCCTATAGTTGCTTGTTGTAATCTCTCATGATCCTTTGTATTTCTGCAGTGTCAGTTATTTCTTCTCCTTTTTCATTTCTAATTCTGTTAATTTGAGCCTCTTCCCTTTTTTTCTTGATGAGTCTGGGTACAGGTTTATCAATTTTGTTTATTTTCTCAAAGAACCTACTTTTAATTTTATTTATCTTTGCTATTTTTTCTTTCAATTCTTTTTCATTTATTTCTGTCTGATCTTTATGATTTCTTTCCGTCAGCTGACTTTGGGGTTTTTGTTCTTCTTTCTCTAATTGCTTTAGGTGTAAGGTTAGTTTGTTTATTTGAGTTGTTTCTTGTTTCTTGAGATAGGATTGTATTACTCTAAACTTCCCTCTTAAAATTGCTTTTGCTGCATCCCATAGGTTTTGTGTCATCGTGTTTTCATTGTCATTTGTTTCTAGGTATTTTTTGATTTGCTCTTTGATTTCTTTAGGGATCTCTTCGTTATTTCCTAGTGTATTCTTTAATCACCATGTGTTTGTATTTTTTACAGATTTTTTTCATGTAATTGATATCTAGACTCATAACATTGTGGTCAGAAAAGATACTTGTGATGATTTGAATATTCTTAAATTTACCAAGGCTTGATTTGTGACCCAAATTATGATCTATCCTGGAGAATGTTCCATGAGCACTTGAGAAGAAAATATATTCTGTTGTTTTTGGATGGATGTTCTATAAATATCCCTTAAGCCCATCTTGTTTAATGTATCATTTAAAGCTTGTGTTTCCTACTTATTTTCATTTTGGATGATCTGTCCATTGGTGAAAGTGAGGTGTTAAAGTCCCCTACTATGATTGTGTTACTGTCACATTTCCCTTGTATGGCTGTTAACATGTGCCTTATGCATTGAGGTGCCCCTATGTTGGTTGCATCAATATTTACAAGTGTTCTCTCTTCTTCTTTGATTTGTCCCTTGACCATTATGTAGTGTCTTTCTTTGTCTCTTGTAATAGTCTTTATTTTAAAGTCTATTTTGTCTGATATGAGAATTGCTACTCCAGCTTTCTTTTGATTTCCATTTGCCTGGAATATCTTTTTCTAGCCCCTCACTTTCAGTCTTTATGTGTCCCTAGATCTGAAGTGGGTCTCTTGTAGACAGCATATATGTGGGTCTTGTTTTTGTATCCATTCAGTCAGTCTGTGTCTTTTGATGGGAGCATTTAATCCATTCACATTTAAGGTTGTTATCAATATGTATGTTCCCATTACCATTTTTTAATTGTTTTGGGTTTGTTATTGTAGGTCTTTTCCTTCTCTTGTGTTTCCTACCTAGAGAAGTTCCTTTTGCTTTTGTTGTAAAGCTGGTTTTGTGGTGCTGAATTCTCTTAGCTTTTGCTTATCTGTAAATGTTTTAAATTCTCCATTGAATCTGAATGAGATCCTTGCTGTGGAGAGTCATCTTGGATGTAGGTTTTTGCCTTGCATCCCTTTAAATATGTCCTGTCACTCCCTTCTGGCTTGCAGAGTTTCTGCTGAAAGATCAGCTGTTAACCTTATGGGGATTCCATTGTATGTTATTTGTTATTTTTCCCTTGTTACTTTTAATATTTTTCTTTGTATTTAATTTTTGACAGTTTGATTAATATATGTCTTGGCGTGTTTCTCCTTGGAATTATCCCGTATGGGACCCTCTGTGCTTCCTGAGCTTGATTGACTATTTCCTTTCCCATATTAGGGAAGTTTTCAATTATAATCTCTTCAAATATTTTCTCAGTCCCTTTCCTTTTCTCTTCTTCTTCTGGAAGCCATATATATATTTAACATCTTTATTGGAGTACAATTGCTTTACAATTGTGCGTTAGTTTCTGCTTTAAAACAAAGTGAATCAGTTATACATATACATATGTTCCCATGTCTCTTCCCTCTTGCATCTCCCTTCCTTTGACCCTCCCTATCCCACTGCTCTAGGTGGTCACAAACCACCTAACTGATCTCCCTGGGAAGCCTTATAATTTGAATGTTGGTGTTTTTAATGTTGTCCCAAAGGTCTCTGATACTGTCCTCAATTCTTTTCATTCTTTTTTCTTTATTTTGTTCTGCCATATTTATTTCCACTATTTTATCTTCCAAGTCACTTATCCATTTTTGTGCCTCAGTTATTCTGCTATTGATTGCTTTTAGAGAAATTTTAATTTCATTTATTGTGTTGTTCATCATTGTTTGTTTGCTCCTTAGTTCTTCTATATCTTGTTAAAAGTTTCTTGTATTTTCTTCATTCTATTTCCAAGATTTTAGATCATGTTTACTACATTACTCTGAATCCTTTTTCAGGTAGAATGCCTATTTCATCTTCATTTGTTTGTTCTGGTGGGTTTTTACCAGCCCCTTCATCTGCTTTGTGTTTCTCTGTCATCTCATTTTGCTTAACTTACTGTTTTTGGCATCTCCTTTGTTCAGTTTGTTTGTTCATAGTTCCCCTTGGTTTTGCTGTCTTCCCCCAGTGAGTAAGGTTGTTTCAGTGGGTTGTGTAGGCTTCCTGGTGGAAGGGATTGGTGCCTGTGTTCTTGTGGATGAGGCTGAATCTTGTCTTTCTGGCGTGCAGAACTACATCCGGTGGTGTGTTTCGGCGTGTCTGTTACCTTATTATGATTTTAGGCAGCCTCTCTGCTAGTGGGTGGGGTTGTATACCTGTTTTGCTTGCTGTTTGGCATAGGGCGTCCATCGATGTAGCTTGGTTGTTCTTGAGTGGAGCTGGGTCTTAGCATTGTAATGGAGATCTCTGGGAGAGCTTTCCCCATTTGATATTGTGTGGAGCCATGAGGTCTCTCATGGACCAATGTCCTGATCTCAGGTCTCCCACTTTAGAGACACAGGCCTGACTCCTGGCTGGAGCATGAAGACCCTTTCAGCCACATGGCTCAGAAGAAAAGGGAGAGAAAAAGAAAGAAAGAAAGAAAGAAAGAAAGAAAGAATGAATGAATGAATGAAATAAAATAAAGTTATTATAATTAAAAAGTAAAAAGTAATTTAAAAAAAGAAAGAAAGAAAGAAGAGAGCAACCAAACCAAAAAACCAATCCACCAATGACAAGTGTTAAAAAACTATACTAAAAAAAAAAAAAAAAAAAAAAGATAGATGGACAGACAGAACTCTAGGACAAATGGTAAAAACAAAGCTATACAGACAAAATCACACAAATACCACTGCCTCAATTATGGGACGAGTTGTTGTCTATTCAGGGATTCCATAGGTGCAGGGTACATCAAGTTGATTGTGGAGATTTAATCTGCTGCTCCTGAGGCTGTTGGGAGAGATTTCCATTTCTCTTCTTTGTTTGCACAGTTCATGGTGTTCAGCTTTGGATTTGGGCCTGCCTCTCTGTGTAGGTCACCTGAGGGCGTCATCTCTTTGCTTAGACAGAATGGGGCTAAAGTAGCAACTGATTAGGGGGCTCTGGCTCCCTCAGGGGTAGGGAGGCGTACCGAACGCATGGCAAGCCTGCGGTGGTAGTAGCCGGCATGATATTGCAGTAGCCTGAGGTGCACCGTGTGTTCTCCCGGGGAAGTTGTCCCTGGATCATGGGACCCTGGCAGTGGCGGGCTGCACAGGCTTCTGGGAGGGGAGTTGTAGATAGTGACCTCTGCTTGCACAAAGGCTTCTTGTTGGCTACAGCAGCAGCCTTAACATCTCATGCCTATCTCTGGTGTTCACACTGATAGCAGTGGCTCACGCCCATCTCTGAAGCTCGTTTATGCAGTGCTCTGATTCCCCCCTCCTCGTGCACCCCAAAACAATGGTCTCTTGCCTTTATGCCGTTCCAGACATTTTCCTGGACTCTCTCCTAGCTAGCTGTGTCATAGTAGCCCCCTTCAGGCTGTGTTCACACAGCCATCCCCAGTCCTCTCCCTGGGATCTGATCTCCAAAGCCCGAGCCTTAGCTCCCAGCCCTCACCTGTCCTGGCAGGTGAGCATACAAGCCTCTCGGGCTGGTGAGTGCTGGCCAGCACTGATCCTCTGTTCAGGAAACTCTCCACTTTGCCCTTTGCACCCCTGTTGCTGTGCTCTCCTCTGAGGCTCTGAAGCTTCTGCCCAGCCACCTCCGTCTCTACCAGTGAAGGGGTTTCCTAGTGTGTGGAAACACTTTCTCCTTCACAGCTCCCTCCCAGAGGTGCAGGTCCTGACCCTATTCTTTTACCTCTGTTTTTTCTTTTTTCTTTTGCCCTACCCAGGTATGTGGGGAGTTTCTTGCCTTTTGGGAAGTCTGAGGTCTTCTGCCAGCCTTCAATAGGTGTTCTGTAGGAGTTGTTCCACATGTAGATGTATTTCTGATGTATTTGTGGGGAGGAAGTTGATCTCCACATCCTACTTCTCTGCCATCTTGAAGGTCTCTCCCCATTTTAAATAAATGTATACAATTTGCTGTGTAACGGTCACCATGACTGCCCCATTTTGCAATTAGTAAATTTCATAGCCACTTTCTAATCTGTTCATATTGTTATTGTAGCAAATTAGATTTTCACAAGCTTTTAAAAAAATGAATAGAATTACAATTTTCATTACTCTTGTGCACCAATAATAAAATGTCACACCTTTGCCTGCAAAGCCATACCTATATACATATGTTATATATTATATTACTGTATATCTTTTTACTTACTTATATATGTACATTATATATTTATATACATATATCTACATGTATTATATATATTAAAGGGTTGAACATCTACATAAACATATATATATGTATAGGGTGAAGAAAATCTCACTATCAGATTTAGAAGTTTTTGTTTTTGTGAAATTGGCTTCTTGTAAGAGCTAAACTCTGTAATATACAATCAGCAAAACTTTTACAAAATTTCTCATACTTGCTTTCAAATATATTAAGTTAAATGTCCATTTCTTCTTTCCAGATGATATCTCTTGCAGATCCCTAGCTTTCTGATAATTTTCAGATATTAGAAGTATTACATTTTCAGGTATTAAAATGTCAAGTCCTATTTAAATCATAACTTCAGTGTCTTAGCCTGGCCACTCACATATTAATACACCAAGCTAAAATAAACTCTAGCTTGATGTACTGCCTTTGTATATCAACTCCGTTTTTCTAGTTAAATATAGTTTATCTTTCAGATCTGTTTAATCATCTCTGAGGCAGGAAGACTTCCTTGACATTTCTGATCAGATCATATCAAAAGAAGACTCAGAGACTAATATGCATATGAATAAAAGTAGTTTTACTTGTAGTGCTTGCAAGAGTCCAACCTTTGGAAAAACTGGACTTCATATGTAAAATATGGTTAGTATTTAAAGAAAAAAATTTAGTTTGTTAATTATTCTCATTGTTCCCCAGAGGTCAAGTTTGTAACATAATTATCATGTCTGCAAGGGTCAATATTTCCATAGATGTTAATGATGAAAAAGACAGTGATGAAGTTGTTTTTATTAGGAAGTGAGGAACTTGCTGCAAAGGAAATCAAGGTTTCATTTATTTCAGAAACCAATAGTAGATAAGTGTTCTGTGTGTGTGTGTGTGTGTGTGTGTGTGTATGTGTGTGTGTATGGTTTATTTCAAGATGCCAAATCTTTTCTTACTTTAATCTTTGATATTCATGCTTAATCATAATGATGGTAAAGCAAGTGGTCAACTTTTCTTTCTCAATCATAATGAGACAGGTTTAAACCTGGGACCCTTTGCTGCAGTGCTGTAATACTTGCACCTGGACACACCTCTCCTTGAGCAACAAAGTACAAAGAAACTGTATGGGACTAAAAATAACTGCATCCATGCACAGTTGTGGCAAATTCTGGACCTAAAAGATACAAAGAGACCAAAAAACCAAACTGACGACTTTGAAGACCTGGAGCAAAAACAGCGAGTCAGGAGCAAAAGCAGGGTACTGAACATGCCCCCTGCACACAATATCACCTAAGGGGTGGGTAAAACACCTAAGCCACTCCTCCAGTCTGACCCCCGGACACACCCCTTCCCTCACCCCATATAAGGAACAAGCTTGCTCCTCAGGGAGTGAGCAAGCAAGGGAACCGATTTGTTCTTGCTCCCCCCTGCTGCAGCAGGGGCTCCAGTAAAGCCTTGCCTGAATTTCTTGTCTGGCCTCTAGTCAATTTCTATTGATTGGGGAAGGTCAAGAACCCTGGTCAGTAACAATAGCTCCCACCAAAATATATTTTCCTATGACTATGTGCTGCTTCTTTAAAGCACAACTGTGTGTATACGTTCCTTTGGGTAATTCTTTAATTAATAGTTATTCCAAGCTCCATGAGGCCAGGGACAATGTCCAGTTTTGTTCAACACTGTGTCTATACTATGTGTATAGAGTCTAGTGCATGCAGGCATGCAGGCATACATACGTATATGCCATCTCAACAGTAAAACAATCTTAATCACATTAAAAAATATTTTCCATTTGTTGAATACAGTGTAACATTTGATAACTAAATAAACAAAGGCAGTATATCAATCTAGAGTTGATTTTAACTTGGTGTGTGAATATGTGTATGGCCAGTTTAAAAATCTTCCAATTCTAAAAAAGTCTGTGCTACTTTAGGGTTTTAACAATTTCGTTCTTTTTTTTTTAAAATCAGGCTGTTTATTCATTTACTTATCTACTCTACATCTGATTACTATGGCTCAGCCTCTGGAGAAAACTCAGACACATGGCAGTATTGGAAGTGAGGTGAACAATTGGAACACAATAAAGAAGGGAGAGAATGACTGGCACATGCATGGAATCAAAACTTTTGCTTCCTTACACAATTCACCCTAGATCACTTTGATATCACTGCATGACTCTTAAAAATCTACTTTTAACCTTGAGAAATATTAATTGATATAATTTTCTAAAATTTCCCTTATCTACCAAAGCAAAATATGTAATGCTAAAAAAAATGCTTATTCACTCATTTAACAAATATTAATTGAGTGCCCAATCATTGTATGCCAAATACATTTAGTTAAAAACCTTAAAAAGGAAAGATTCTTATCCTAAAGGAGATTTCTCTTTAAACTTTTCTCCAAATTTTCACAATAATATACCCAAATACCTGCTTGACTTCTTCACTCAGTTATTTTTCTTCCAAACTGTTCATTCTTTAGCATCCTGTATCTTGGTAATTAGAATCAGCACTTTGGTGTTGATGGTAAATGTACGTGGTAAATTGTACATGACAGAAGTCTGGATGTCTCATTATATCTTTGTTGTCTATCAGCCTCCAAATTCATTCATCCACCAAAGGTTATCATTTCAAAGTCATCCTTTACATCTATCTTATTTACCCATTCTATCCATCCTTGATGTAGCTACCTCAATTTAGGCGACCATCATCTCTTCCTGGTTCACTGCAATGGCCTCCTAACAGGATTCCTTCATGCTAATCTGGAGTGGTCCCCAAACCATTCTCAATCAATTCTTGCTGTAATTAGAGTGGTCTTTCTAAAGTACAAATGTTATCATGTCATTCCCTACACACAAGGCCCTTTCCACATGTCTCCTACTTTCTTCATAGCCTCATCTGTTCCAATTTTGCACTGTATACTCTGTGTTTCAACCATAGTTACCTACTAGCAAGTCTAGAAAAATCATTGTTTTGTCTAACTTCCCAGCCCTCAGTTAAATAAATACAATAGCGTTATATCAGTCATTTCACTTCTCACTTGTCTTCACTCAGCTACCTCCTAAGCATTCTTCGAAACTCTGTTTTAGCATGACTTTTCTCAGGAAGGCTTACCTGACTCCTAGCATATTGCTCCTCTGGGTGCCTCTACAGTTCTAGACTTACGTTTGCCAGAGCACGCTTCTTACTTTTTGTTCTTCACATTTGCTTCCCTTAACACTTGGTGAGTTACAGAAGTGCGATTTTTTGTTTTATTTTCTATTTTATCCCCAGTGCTTAACACACATGCCTGTTCAGTAACTGAATTGGTAAATAAATTAAAAGGCTCACATTATATCAATAGTTAAAGATAGATATGAAACAAATTGTACTATATTTTGTTTAAAAAGACATATAGGAGGTATTACTGTGTAGTTATTAAATGGGGTCAGATTTTTTGTGCCTGAATGCCAACATCAATGTAAATTTGAGAAAGTGACAACTTATTTTATAGCCTAGTTCTGTAGTATAATGAAGTACTAAAGTGTGAGCATAAGAGTAAAATATGTAAAGTTCTCAGTGCACAAAAAATAAGTGCCCAATAAACATGGTTTGTATATTTTTTAAAAATGCTATTGGGAGCATGGAGAGTGAAGGGACTAGAGCAAGAGGTGTGAGTAAAGAAAGATGTGAGTGAAGTGATTTTTAAGCAAACTATTTACATATTTTGAATCATGAGTAGAATCTTGTCAAATGGAAAATGCAGCATTCCCAATTAACTTGTCCATAATTTGTAAATAATTCTTAAGAATGATTGGGTTGTTTATGAAATTTAAAATTTTTAAATTTTAATGTTTTCAAGTGAAATATTTCAGATAATGTATTTCTTTTTTGAAATAAAGTCATATAAAATTACATTATTTTCTTATTTTCACTGTATATGATTTTAAAGCATATTCACAACTTCCTAATAATACATAATGAAAGGCAATTTGCATACTAGTGCAGAGAGCAGGTAGAGTGCATCTAGAATTTTATGAAGATCAAGGATAATGTTTTTTAAAAGTTTTTTGTTTTCCTTTATGAATTGTATAAAAGTGGTATGAAGTGAAAAGTTTGAGGATGTTACATTAAATGAAATTTCATAGAGGTGACATTATGTAGAGGTTTAAGATACACCACAAAGTGCTGCCTAGAATGACACATGACAACAATCAATCTCACATTTAATTTCCTTTTCCTTGTGTCAGTTGTGTTAGTAAAAACTGAAGCAAATTGTTGCTTATCAATCTGATTTTTTAAAACATTTCTCCTATTCCAATAGAAGTTAGAAAGAAAATGTAGGCATGTATTTTTTGGAGTGGGATATAAAATAATGTAACACTGCAGTGATTCCACTGAAAGTCCTATGATATTGAAGTTAGTCTTGAAATAAAAGGCAGAAGAGTCTTCAGAATTAAAACATGTTTTTATTTCTTTCTGATCCATAAATAAATGTTTTTCTTTGAAACTTAACATGAATGTGTATGTTAAATAGCAGTTTGTTAAAATGCTAAGAATGATTATTCTTATTTAGGGGTTATAAATTGTATTCAGTGTTCTTGATCCACTAATACTGCAACCCTTTAGTTTCCATCATCAGAGAATAAGTGAAAGGGAAAACTTAAAGAAGGCAGTATTTATTTAGAATCTCCTTTTATTCATATTTCTTTAGCCTTATTTGATCTGACCATAAGTGAGTCTGCTATACTGGAGACAATTCCAGGTTAGTTTTCATTCATCATAGAACAACAAATAAGCTTTTTATTAAATTTCCTAAGTTATTGGAAAACGTAGCAAAGCTGGTCTTTGAATGATTATATTGCAATAGTCTATTCCTTTTATAGATTAATGGTATGGAATAAGGTAATATTCAGGGTTTTTTTTTTTTTTAGCATGTAGTCCTATTTCTTCTCACCCCTCCATACACCAAGCCAGGATGTCTGTCATAAATAGAGTAGGTTGAAAAATGAGATATCTGTCTATCACCCAAAAGATTCAAAGGCTTGTCTCTGTTTTCCTGCAGAGCACCTTCCTATTCTTACCACCTCACTCAACTGCAGGCACATTAATTTCCAGCAATGCTAAATGTTTCCCACCTCTTCCATGTGATTTCATGCCTCAGCACTTTTGCACACATCATTAACTTCACTGAGGTAGATTTTCCCACCTCATCACTTGGTAAACTCAGTTTTTATCACCAGCTTAATATGTTAAAACCTTCGCTGAGTCCCCCAAGAAGCCTTATTTGCTTCCTAATTTTTGTTTCCCATACTACTTTATTTGTATATCCCTTTAGCATTTTTCATATTTCATTGCAGTTTTCTGTGGAAATGTCTGTTTTCCCTATGAGACTGAAGAAAAGGATGATGTCTTATTCACCTCATTATCTTCCCCACTTAGTATAGCATCTGGAATATTGTAGGCACCCAATAAGTATTTAAATGCTGTAAGAATTAATACATCCATGAGGTATAGCATTACCTGTATATATCCCAAACTATGTAATCTGGAAAAGGACATACCTAGAATCATGGGGGTTGGGGGGAGGGAAGGTCTGAACCAATGGTCATGGCCCTTGAATATTTTTAAATCTTTCTCTCACTTGAATCATTATTCTTTAAAGAGGCTGTTCTAAGTAGAAATTTGGAGCTATCTGAAACATTTCCACATTACAGTCCCTCATATGCATAAAAATCAATATCATATCACTGTTCACTCTCCTATCCTTTCTACTAAAGGTCCCCATTTCTTTCAACTAATCAACCAATCCTCATTACATGATTTTCAGTTAACCTTATTTTGCTATCCTCCAAACTAGACTTTTGTTTTATTTACTTAGAGTTTATCTTCAAGCACTCAAGATATAGCCTGACAGTGAAATGTAACACATTTTCCAATCTTGACTTAGAGCTATGGATTACAAACACTTAGAATTCCATGGAAGGGGTTCAGGGGCAGTTTGGGGGTTGGTTCAGGAAGGCAGAGAAGAGGATCACCAACTTGCTTCACTGTAATAAATCTTCCCTTTTACAAATGGTCCCTGACTTATGAAGGTTCAACTTAACTTTTTGACTTTATGATGGTGTGAAAGCGATACACATTCAGTGGAAACTGTTCTTCGAATTTTGATCTTTATCCATGCTAGCGAAATGTGATACAATTCTTCCTTGATGCTGGGCAGCAGCAGTAAGCCATGGCTCCCAGTTATCCAAGCAATCATGAGGGTAAACTACCAGTACACTTACAACCATTCTGTACCCATACAACCATTCTGATATTTATTTTCAGTAAAGTGTCTGATAAATTACATGAGATAGTCAACACTTTCTTATAAAATAGACTTTGTGTTAGATAACTTTGTCCAACTGTAGGCTAATGTAAATGTTCTGGGCATGTTTAAAGTAGTCCAGGCTAAGCTATGATATTCTGTAGGTTTAGGTGTATTAAATATATTTTTAACTTACAATATTTTCAACTTACAATGGGTTTATGAGGATGCAACCTCATCATAAATCAAGGAAAATATGAATTCTTGTATATATTTTTTTGGCTGTGTTGGGTCTTCTTTGCTGTGCGCAGGCTTTCTCTAGTTGCAGCTAGTGGAGGCTACTCTTCGTTGTGGTGCGCGGGCTTCTCATTGCGGTGGCTTCTCTTGTTGCGGAGCACCGGCTCTAGGCTCGTGGGCTCAGTAGTTGTGACTTGCAGGCTCTAGAGCACAGGCTCAGCAGTTGTGGAGCACGGGCTCAGTTGCTCCGTGGCATGTGGAATCGTCCCGGACCAAGGCTCGAACCCATGTCCCCTGCATTGGCAGGCGGCTTCTTAACCACTGCACCACCAGGGAAGCCCCTTTGTATATGTTTTTATTGTTTTATATGCTTTGGATATGTAATAATTTGCTTGAAAAATATTTCTTTGATCAAACTTTGAAAATATATATTCTATTTCTTATATATTCTAAGTTGCATTCTCTATTTAAAATTGTTTTAATTTAAATTAAAAAAATTGTAATCACATCACATTTTTTCTCACTAAGTTTAAAATAACAAATATTAAATTTTATAGTTGTAGTGTTGCTGTCACCTCACCAAAAAATGATTTTTAGAAGCTAAATTTAAAATGTTCATTTATTACTTCAAAATTTCAGCTTGTTAAATTCTACTTAAAATTTCACATCCTAACTTAAATTTATTCACAAATTTGATGTATTCTCTACTCTTTTTTAATTTGAAGAATAGTTGATTTACAATGTTATGTTAGGTTCAGGTGTACAATAGTGCTTCAATAATTTTATAGCTTATACTCTTATTGAAGTCAGTATAAAATAAAATATTGGATATATTAACTGTGCTGTATAATATATTGTAACATTTATTTTATGCATAGTAGTTTGTACCTCTTAATCTCCTCCACCTCTCTTGCCCTTCCCCCCACTTCCCTCTCCCCACTGGTAACCAGTAGTTTGTTTTCTATATAAGTGAGTCTGTTTCTGCATGGTTATATTCATTTGTTCATTTCTTTTTTTTTAGATTCCACATATAAGTGATAACAGTATTTGTCCTTTTCTGTCTGACTTACTTCACTAAGCATAATACCCTCCAGGTCAATCCATATTGTTACAAATGGCAAAATTTTATTCTTTTTAATGGTTTAGCAATATTCCACTTAATATACATACTGTATCTCCTTTATTCATTTATCTGTTGGACACATGGGTTCCTTCCATATCTTGGCTATTATAATTAATTCTGCTATGAACATTGAGGTACATGTATCTTTTCAAATTACTGTTTTCATTTTCTTTGAGTAAGTACACAGGTGTGGAATTACTGGATCTAGTGGTAGTTCTAACTTTAGTTTCTGAGGAACCTCCATACTGTTTTGGCTATACCAATATACATTCCCACTAACAGTGTACTAGGGTACCCTTTTCTCCACATCCTCACTAACATTTCTTATTTATAGTCTTTTTGATGATAGCCATTCTGAAAGGTATGAGGTCATATTTCATTGTGGTTTTGATTTGCATTTTCCAGATGATTAGTGATGTTGAGCATCTTTTCCTGTGCCTGTTGGCCAGCTGTATGCCTTCTTTGGAAAAATGACTATTCAGGTCTGTCCATTTTTTAATTATATTGTTTGATTTTTTTGATATTGAGTTGTATGCTCTGTTTATATATTTTAAATATTAACCCCTTATTGGTCATATTTGAAAATATTTTCTCCCATTTGATAGGTTGTCTTTCCATTTTGTTGATGATTTCCTTTTGCTATGCAAAAGCTTTTAAATTTAATTATGCCCCATTTGTTTATTTTTTCTTTTGTTTCCTTTGCCTGAGAAAACAGGTAATGTCAAAGAATGTTCGGCCTATGTTTTCTCCTAGGAGTTTTATGGTTTCTGGTCTTACATTTAGGACTTTACTCCATTATGAGTTTATTATTGTTTATAATGTGAGAAAATACTCTAATTTCATTCTTCTACATGTAGCTTGCCAATTTTCCCAGTACCATTTAATGAAGAGACTGCCTTTTCCCTTTTGTATGTTCTTGCCTCCTTCATTTAAGATTAATTGACCATTACTGCACGGGTGTATTTCTGGCCTCTCTATTCTGTTCCATTGATCTATATGTCTATTTTTGTGCCAGTACCATGCAGTTTTGATTACTATAGCTTTGTAGTACAGTCTGAAGTCAGGGAGAATGACAGTCAGCTTTTCTTTCAAGATTGCTTTGACTATTTGGGGTCTTTTGTGGTTCCTTACAAATTTTAGGATTATTTGTTCTAGTTCTGTGAAAAATGTCATGGGTATATTGTTAGGATTGCATTAAACCTGTAGGTTGCTTGGGGTAGTATGGACATTTTAACAATATTAATTCGTCCAATCCATGAACACAGGATATCTCTCCATTTCTTTGTGTCATCTTCAATTTTCTTCATCAATGTTTCTTAGTTTTCAGAGTATAGGTCTTTCACCTCCTTAGTTAAGTTTATTCCTGGTAATTTTATTCTTTTGAATGTTATTTTAATTGGGATTATTTGTTGCTTTATCTTTCTGTAATTCATTATTAGCGTATAGAAAAGCAACAGATTTCTGCATTTTAATTTTGTATCCTACAACTTTACTGAATATACTTATTAGTTCTATTTGTTTTTTTGGCAGAAATTTTAAGTTTTCTAAACATAAAGTATCATGTCTTCTGCAAATAGTGACAGTCTTACTTCTTCCTTTTGGATGCCTTTTGTTTCTTTTTCTTGTTGATATCTGCAGCTAGGATTTCCAATATTATGTTAAATGGAAGTAGGAAGAGCAGGTATTCTTGTCTCATTCCTCATTGTTGAGGAAAAGATTTCAGATTTTAACCACTGAGTATGATGTTAGCCAAGAATTTATCATATATGGCTTTTACTATATTGAGATATTTCCCTCTAAAACAACATTGATAAAAGTTTCTGACATGAATGGATGTTGAATTTTGTCAAGTGGTTTTTCTGCATCTATTGAGGCAACCATATGATTTTTATCCTTTGTTTAGTTAAGATGACATAGCACATTGATTTCTGGGTATTGAAACATCCTTCCATCCCTGGAATAAATCTTAATTGTTCGAGGTATATGAATATTTTAATACATTGTTGAATTCAGTTTGCTAATATTTTGTTCAGGAATTTTGCATCTATATTCATCAGAGATATTGGCCTGTAATTTTCTTTTTCTGTAGTGTCTTTGTCTGGTTTTGGTATCACAGTAATGTTGTCTTCATACAATGAATTTGGGAGTGTTTCATCCTCTGCAATTATTTGGAATAGTTTGAAAAGAATAGCTATTAAGTCTTATGTTTGGTAGAATTCCCCTGTGAAGCTGTACAGTCCTGGTTTTTGTTTGCTTGGAGGTTTTTTGTTGTTGTTTTGGTTACTAATTCAATTCACTACTAGTGATAGGTCTATTCAGATTATCTATTTCTTCCTGATTCAGTTTGGAAGATTGTATGTTTCTAGGTTTTATCTATTTTTCTACATTGTCTTATTTGTTGCTGTATAACTCTTTTTAATATTCTCTTATGATTTTTTAAATCTCTGTGTTATCAGTTATAATTTCTTCCCTTTCATTTCTTATTTTGTTTATTTGGGTCTTCTCTCTTGTTTTCTTGACTAGCATGGCTAAAGGCTTATCAATTTTGTTTATCTTTTCAAAAAACAAGCTCTTGGTTTTATTGACTTTTCTATTGGCATTTCTTTTTGGCCTCTATTTTATTTATTTCCTTTCTGCTACTTATTTCCTTCCTTCTCCTGATTTTAGGCTTTGTTTGTTCTTCTTCTTCTAATTCCTTTAGATGGTAGGTTAAGCAGTATTTTTGAGACTTTCTTATTTCTTAAGTTAGGCCTGTATCACTGTATACCTCCCACTTAGAACTGTTTTTGTGCATCCTATAGATTTTTGAAATTGTGTTTTTATTTTCATTTGTTTTGAGGTATTTCCTGATTTCCTTTTTGTTTTCTTCATTGACTTTTTTTTTAATTTATTAACATGTAGTTTTGTTTCCATGGATTTGTGTTTTTCCCATTTTTATTCATGTAAATGATTTCTAGTTTTATATCATTGTGGTAAAAAAAAGTGCTTGATATAATTTCTGTCCTCTTAAATTTGTTGATGTTTGTTTTGTGGCCTAGCACATGATCTATCTTAGAGAACATTCCTTGGGCACTTGAAAAGAATGTATATTCTGCTGTTTTGGGATGGGATGCCCTGTTGATATCTATTAAGTCCAACTGATGTAATGAGTTATTTAAGGCCACTGTTTCCTTATTGATTTTTGGTCTGGATAATCTATCCTTGATGTAAGTGGAGTGTTAAAGTCCCCTACTATTATTGCATTGTTGTCAATTTCTCCCTTTATCTGTTAATATTTGGTTTATATATTCAGGTGTAGGTGTATATATGTTAATGAATATTGTATCTTCTTGTGTTGATCCCTTAATCATTATACAAATTCTTTCTTCATCTTTTGTTATAGACTTTGTTTTTAAGTCCACCTTGTCTGATATGAGTATTGCTACCTCAGCTTTCTTGTCATGTGCATTTGCATGAAATATTTTTCCATACCCTCACTTTCAGTCTGTGTGTGTCTTTAGCTTTGAAGTGAGTCTCTTGTAAGCAGCATATAGATGGGGCTTGTTTTTAATCCAATCAACGACTGTATGACTTTCAATTGTAGAATTTATTCCACTGATATATAAAGTAATTATCAATACGTATGTACTTATTTGCATTTTGTTTTGTTTCCTGGTTTTTTTTTTGAAATTCTTCCCTGTTCTTTTCCTCTTATTTTCGTTTCTTCCCTTGTGGTTTGATGTTTTTCATTAGTGGTGTTCTTGTGTTTCCTTCTCTCTTGTTTTGTAAATCTAATGTAGGTTTTTGATTTGTGGTTATCATGGTGTTCATATATGTTGACTTATAGCTATAACTACTTTTAAAAACTGATAGTCATTTAAGTTCACATACATTCTAAAAGACCTACTATTTTTTTAGCCCCCTGCCCCATATTTTGTGTTTTTGATGTCATATTTTACATCTTCATATTTATCTCAACTGTTTATTGAGTTATAGTTGATTTTCACAATGTTTGTATTTTAATCTTTGTACTGGCTTAAGTGGTTGATCCACAGCCTTTACTCTACAGTATATTTACCTTCACTAAGGGGAGTTTTCCTTTCCTATAAATTCTTAATTCTTGTTGTAGGCTTTTCTTTTCTACTTAGAGAAGACCCTTTAACATTTCCTTTAGGGTCAGTTTATTATTGATGAAATCTTTTAATTTTTGATTCTTGGAGAACTTCTTTATCTCTCCTTCAGTTCTGAATGATAATCTTGCTAGGTAGAGCTAGGTTGTAGGGTTTTCCCTTTCATCACTTTAAATATATCTGGCCACTCCCTTCTGTCCTGCAAAACTTCTGAAGAAAAATCAGCTGATAGTCTTATAGGAATTCACTGATATAAGGCTCTGTTTTTCTCTAGCTGCCTTTAGAATTCTCTCTTTATATCAATATTTAACTTTTGCCATTTAAATTATGATATGTCTTTGTGTAGGTCTCTTGAGTTCATCTTGTTTGGGAATTTCTGTGCTTCTGAACCTGGATATCCATTTCCATGTTCAGGTTATGGAAGTTTCCAACCATAATTTCATCAGATACAATTTTGACCCCTTTCTTTCTCTCTCTTTTCCTTCTAGGACCCCTATAATATGAATGTTAGTAAGCCTGATATTGTCCCAGATGTCCCTTAAGATGTTTTCATTTCTTAAATTTGTTTTTCTTTTTGCTATTCTGATTGAATTATTTCCATTATTCTATCTTCCAGATCACTTTTATGTTCTCCTTTATCACCTAGTCTGCCATTATTTCCTTCTAGTGTTTTTTTTTAAATTTCAGTTATTGTATTCTTCAGTTTTGACTTTTTATGTATATTCTCTAGTTCCTTCTTTAAAATTTCACTGTGGTCATCTCTTCTTTTTCCTAATTCAGCCAGCATTCTTATTACTAATGCTTTGGACTGTTTACCTGGTAAATTATTTATCTATACTTCATTAATTTTTTCAGGGGGTTTCATTGTTCTTTCATTTTAAACAAATTCCTCTGTCTTCTCATGTTGCTTAACTTTATTTTTCTCTATGAATTTAGGTGAAACTGTTACCTATCCTAGTCTGAAGGGGTGTTCTTGTGTGGAAGTGTCCCTATGTAGTCTACCTGTGCCTGGTGGTTTTGGTGGGAGAGCTGGATCTGAAGTGACCACAGGTCTCATCCTCCTCCAGAGTGTGCTGGCAGTTATCACCTTAGTGAGAGGTGGGGCTGGAGATGAAGGTGATAGAGGCAATGCCAGGTGTGAGCCAGGGCTTCTCTTATGCTCAACCCTCCTATGCTACCACTGTTGTATCAGGGTTGGGGTCAGGTCCCAAGGCTGGAGCAGAAACCCTAAGGCTTCTGTTCCCTCCATGTGCATGCTTCCCACCCCCAACAGTGGCATCTTTGTCCCAGATGGGGAGAAGTGCTACAGCAAGAGGGGCCAAAGCAGGTGTCCACTGTGGGCTTGGACATATTTTTGGGCTATCCCAGTCAGAGCTTGAGATAGTTCCCCATCCACTGTTTTCACAAGCTCCACAGTGACTGCCTTTATCTCATTCAGATACAGTGCCAACTTCTAGCAGGCTCTGTCCCCCACAACTGCACAGTAACCTTCACTCTAGTGGGGAGCTGTGTTGGAGCAAAAGGAACAAGAGAGGGAGCATGGCATGGGCCAGAGTATGCATTGGGGTGATCCCAACACACCAGTTAGAGCTCTAGACTGCCTCTGATCTGTCTTCACAAATGCCAGTAATGGTGACCTTGCCCTATTCAGATGTAGTACCCCAGCTGTGTACCCTCCCAGCAGCCTTTTCCCTAGTGGAGCACTACACCAAAGCTAGAGCTGCTGGAGCGGGGACTCATCATGGCCAGGGCACACACTGGGGCAGTCGTGGGAAACCAGCCATGTCCTCGGCACTTTCAATCTACATCTTCCACCTTGTTCTTGGGGGTAAGCAAGCATGAGCATGTTTTTCATGAGCAGAGTCTAGATTTCTTACGACTTTCCTGTTAGTCCCACAGACTTCATTTTCCCAGTGTCAGACCCCAGTGCTTGGGTTCCCAATATGAGGTTCGAATCACTCACTCCCCAGGGAGGATCTCTGAGCATGTGTAATCCCCCTCCTCTCTGTGTTCTCTCTGAAGAGCACAAGTCCTGACCTGACCACAACTCTTTCCTTTCTACATGACTCCATGTGGATCTTCTTTACAGATTTGTTTCTACAGGAGACTTTCTGACAGTCTTAATTCTGTTCTCAGAATGGCTCTACATGTAGATGTAGTTTTGATGTGTTTGTGCAGGGAGGTGAGTTCAGTGTCCTTCTACTCCATCATCTTGATCTCCTCTTAATATTATCTTCTTTTATGTCTAGATAAAATAATATATAAAAGTATTGAAAATAAGCAACACGTATTGACACAGCATCAGAGTTTGATTCAGGCATGGTTATTGGGGGTACTTAAACATGAATTAAGAAAATTAGATTTATGGACAAGACAGGAAGGTATTTTAAAATTTTGAGTTAAAGGGTGATGTGATTAAAGACGTGCCTTTAGAAATATTTCTTCTTATTAGTGAGGAATTGATATGAGAAAATAAGTTAAGAAATTCTTTGTGTATTTAAGGTGGAATGAGATTAGAACTAGAACCAGAGTGATAATAAAATAAAATGGAAGCTTTGCATGTGATAAGCATTATAAGAGAATTTTTCATATCTGTTGATTCAGTATATGGGATGAAAAGAAAAAGTTAAAGATAATTCAAATGATTTAAGCCTGACTGCTTAATGATAGTATCAACACAAAATGGGAGGATTGAACTATGGAAAAGACTAGAGGGTTTAGATTTACTGAGTTTCACATAGCCAACTTATGTCTAAGCAATGTTTGTTTGTTTGTGTGTGTGTGTGTGTGTGTACACATATATTATATACATATAATTATAATTAATTAAGATTACATTGAAACTCTAGGGGAGATTTTGGAGCTGTAGAAAATAGATGCTATTCACATAGGCAAAGAACTTTGTTAGAACAGTGGCTATTATAGTCTATCCAGCACCCCTTCATTGCTTGCTTTGTCATATTAGACTCCAAGACAAACACACCTATTTCCAAAGATAAGTGAAGTATGTGAACCAGGTTGAGACAAATATAGTATCTTTATCAACTACTCCAAATAAGTAGGGGAATAAGCAGTCTGTAGAGGAAGCTTTTGTTGTCCCATGCAGATCTCTTTAACAATCTGTAAGTAATGGCTTAAAACAGCTCACAGCTGTACCTTAATCCAGTGACTTGCTCTTGGCTGATCTGAGCCACCACACCCAGAGATATCTGAAAGGTGCATAGGACCAGGCTCAAGAGATGGCTTTCATCCCATCACTGAGTGATGAGGTAAACATAAAAGAGTGGACCAGTTAGCTCATGTGGGAAAACTGCATTACCATTCAAATTCTCCTAGGAAAAAGGTTGAGGTGAGGCTCTAACTGAACCTACATCTTTGCTTATCTTCTTCCGCTGCTCTATTGTTTTTTAAAAATTTATTAACATATAGTTGATGTACAATATTATATAAGTTACAGGTGTACAATATAGTGGTTCATAATTTTAAAGATCATACTCTATCATAGTTATTATAAAATATTTGCTATATTTCCCATATTGGAATATCCTTGTAGCTTACTTTATACATAATATTTTGTACCACTTAATACCTTACTGTATATTACTCTATCCTTGTAATCTTATCCTTTATAAGTTTCATTGGATGAAGCTCCCTCAATAAATCACTGGCACAAAAATCTTCATTTCAGGTTTCACTTCTAGGGAGATTGACCTAAAATATATTTGAACTACTCCAGGATAATCAGAATCATTCACCAAGATTTGTCAGTGTGGATTGGACAGAAAGACTCCTTTTCTCTCTAATTAGCAACTAAAAGAATATTACCTAAAATTTGCCTTCACTTATTTCTGGTGACAGTAAATAAAACTGAGATAGTGGTGTAGACATGCAGAGAGAGAAGAGGAAGGGGTAAACAGATAAGGAGGCAGATGAGGGAAAAGTGTGAGAGCACTTCTAGCAGCATATGAATCTTGCATAGCCAGACACTGAGGTTCCAGAGTGACCCTGATTCTTAGTTGTCTTTTGTTACTGTGATAAACCTCAATCCCCCAATTATTTCATTTGGATAAATTTTCTTACCCTTGTTTTATTTAAGATGGGTTTCTGTTACGTGAACCTAGAGCCTAACTAATAATAACTAACAAAGTAGCTTTATTATATTTGGAAACTCCTGATAGAGTCACATTTTTGAATCCATCCAGAAAATATAAAGTGTCATAAATCTCATCATAAATGCTTCCAAGTGATAAATGGTTTTGCTGAAAATACTACTATGTAGTTAGCTGGCTTTGCCATAAATTAATAATCTTTGGCAAGTTAGATAAACAAAATTGATTAACCTTTAGCCAAACTCATCAAGAAGAAAAAGGGAGAAGACTCAAATCAATAGAATTAGAAATGAAAAAGGAAAAGTAACCACTGACACTGGAGAAATACAAAAGATCATGAGAGATTACTACAAGCAACTGTATATCAATAAAATGGACAATCTGGAAGAAGTAGACAAATTCTTAGGAAAGCAAAACTTTCCAAGACTGAACCAACAAAAAATAGAAAATATAAACAGACCAATCACAAGCACTGAAATTGAGACTGTGATTAAAAACCTTCCAACAAACAAAAGCCCAGGACCAGAGGGCTTCACAGGAATTCTATCAAACATTTAAAGAAGAGCTAACACCTAACTTTCTGAAACTCTTTGAAAATATAGCAGAGGAAGGAACACTCCCAAACTCATTCTACGAAGCCACCATCACCCCGATACCCAAACCAGACAAAGATGTCACAAAGAAAGAAAACTACAGGCCAATATCACTGATGAACATAGATGCAAAAATCCTCATTAAAATACTAGCACACAGAATCCAACAGCACATTAAAAGGATCATACACCATGATCAAGTGGGGTTTATCCCAGGAATGGGAGGATTCTTCAATATACACAAATAAACCAATGTGATACACCATATTAACAAACTGAAGGAGAAAAACCATATGATCATCTTAATAGATGCAGAAAAAGCTTTTGACAAAATTCAACACCACTTATGATAAAAACCTTCCAGAAAGTAGGTATAGAGGGAACTTACCTCAACATAATAAAAGCCATATATGACAAACCCACAGTCAACATCATTCTCAATGGTGAAAAACTGAAAACATTTCCTCTAAGATCAGGAACAAGACAAGGTTGCCCACTCTCACCACTTTTATTCAACATAGTTTTGGAAGTTTTAGCCATTGCAATCAGAGAAGAAAAAGAAATAAAAGGAATCCAAATCAGAAAAGAAGAATAAATCTGTCACTGTTTGCAGATGACATGATACTATACACAGAGAATCCTAAAGATGATACCAGAAAATTACAAAAACTAAGCAATGAATTTGGTAAATTAGTAGGATACAAAATTAATGCAAAGAAGTGTCTTGCATTCTTATACAGTAATGATGAAAAATCTGCAAGAGAAATTAAGGAAACACTCCCATTTACCACTGCAACAAAAAGAATAAAATACCTAGGAATAAACCTACCTATGGAGACAAAAACCTGTATGCAGAAAACTATAGGACACTGATGAAAGAAATTAAAGATGATACAAACAGATGGAGAGATATACCTTGTTCTTGGATAGGAAGAATCAACTGTGAAAATGACTCTACTACCCAAAGCAATCTACAGATTCAATGCAAACCCTATCAAACTACCAATGGCATTTTTTCAAAGAACTAGAACAAAAAATTTCACAATTTGTATAGAAACACATAAGACCCCAAATAGCCAAAGTAATCTTGAGAAAGAAAAATGGAGCTGGAGGAATCGGGCTCCTGGACCTCAGACTACACTACAGAGATACAGTAATAAAAAGAGTATGGAACTGGTGTAAAAACAGAAATATAGAAAAGTGGAACAGGATAGGAAGCCCAGAGATAAACCCATGCACATATGGGCACCTTATTTTTGATAAAAGAAGCAAGCATATACAATGGAGAAAAGACAGCCTCTTCAGTAAGTGGTGCTGGGAAAACTGGACAGCTACATGTAAAACAATGAAATTAGAACACTCCCAAACACAATACACAAAAATAAACTCAAAATGGATCAAAGAGCTAAATTTAAGGTCAGACACTACAAATGGTTCTAAAGAACCTAGGGGCAGGACAGGAATAAAGATGCAGCCATAGAGAATGGACTTGAGGACAGAGGGAGTGGGAAGGATAAGCTGGGATGAAGTGAGAGTGTGGCATGGACTTATATACACTACCAAATACAAAATAGATAGCTAGTGGGAGGCAACCACATATCACAGGGAGATCAGCTTGGTGCTTTGTGACCATCTAGAGGAGTGGGTTAGGGAGGATGGGAGGGAGAAACAAGAGGGAGGGGATATGGAGATATATGTATATGTATAGCTGATTCACTTTGATATAAAACAGAAACAAACACACTATTGTAAAGCAATTATATTCCAGTAAAGGTGATAAAAACAAAACTCATAGAGGAAAACAGTGGCAGAACACTCTATGACATAAGTCACAGCAAGATCCTTTTTGACCCACCTCCTATAGAAATGAAAATAAAAACAAAAATAAACAAATGGGACCTAAGGAAACTTAAAAGCTTTTGCACAGCAAAGGAGACCATGAACAAGATGAAAGAACAACCCTCAGAATGGGGGGAAATATTTTCAAACAAAGCAACTTACAAACCATTAATCTCCAAAATTTACAAGCAACACATGCAGCTCAATATCAAAACAAACAAACAAACCAATCCAAAAATGTGTAGAATACCCAAGTAGACATTTCTCCAAATAAGATATACAGATTGCCTGCAAACACATGAAAGGATGCTCAACATCACTAATCATTACAGAAATGCAAATCAAAACCAAAATGAGGTATCACCTCACACCAGTCAGAGTGGCCATCATTAAAAAATCTACATTGTAAAACAATTATACTCCAATAAAGATGTTAAAAAAAATCTACAAACAATAAATGCTGGAGAGGGTGTGGAAAAAGGGAACCCTCTTGCACTGTTGGTGGGAATGTAAATTGATACAACCACTATGGAGAACAGTATGAAGGTTCCTTAAATTCTAAAAATAGAACTACTGTATGACTCAGCAATCCCACTAGTGGGCATATACCTTGAAAAAACCATAATGCATAAAGAGTAATGTACGACAATGTTCATTGCCACTCTATTTACAATAGCCAGGAAATGGAAGCATCTGTCCATTGACAGATGAATGGATAAAGAAGAACTGGTACATATATACAATGGAATATTACGCAGCCATAAAACGGAAAGAAATTGGGTCATTTGTAGAGACATGGATGGACCTATAGACTGTCATACAGAGTGAAGGAAGTCAGAAAGAGAAAAACAAATATCGTATATTAATGCATATATGTGGAATCTAGAAAAATGGTATAGGTGAACAGGTTTGCAAGACAGAAACAGAGACACAGATGTAGAGAACAAGCATATGGACCCCAAGGGGGAAAAGAGGGGGCGGGGTGGTGGTGGGTTGAATTGGGAGATTGGGATTGACATATATACACTAATATGTATAAAATACTTAAGTAATAAGAACCTGCTGTACAAAAAAATAAATAAATAAAATAAAATCAGATGTCAAAAAAAGTTAGGGATAAGAGTATGACTATATATGGTTCATTTAAGGATTAAGTAATATAAATAAGGTAAAATAAACATTACACAGTAAATGTGTACTTTATTAAAAATTTTCTTAACTACCTGAATTTTTGAAAGACTCTTCCATTCTTTTTATTCTCTCATATGGGAACTTCAATCAGGCCCATGCTATACTTTCTTTTTCAGTTCATTTTTTTTCTCAAATCTCTTTTTGCTCCGTCAAGGTAATTTTGGTTTTCAAAATTCCAGTATTTTTCATCTCATCATTTATGTTTTCATTTCTGGAAGTTCTAATTTTTAATCTAAACTTACTTCCCATCTATCTCATTTTTATTATTGTGTTGATTTCTTCTTTTATTTCTTTAGTTAGGCAAGCATATTTTATTTTACCTTTAAAATAATTTTTTTTATTTTTACATTATTCAATGCAAAGTCTATTTATTCTCCCTGTGAGATCCCCTTCATAATTCTTATCCCTTCGTCTGATTTGTATTTATGTTATTGGGAACCCACCTCTAGGAGACATCCCACCATGTGCCTCTCCCTTTCCCTGTCAAATGATTTTGTTCACCTTCAGATGTGGAAATATCCAAATAGACTGATTTTATATTTATCTCTCCCGGGGTTCTAGGAGTCTTGTTGTTCCAGAATTGTTTTTATTTTAATTTCTTATCTGGGAAATCTGACAATGTGTGGTTGGTATTCATTCATATCCCTCACCAGCATGTATCAAAGGCTTCAAATTTCAATTTCTTGAGCAACAAGAAACTAAAAACTAAGTTCAATGGAGAACCCATGGAGACTTTTTACCTTACCACATCACTTAGCTATTGAACCAAGTTTTTCTAACCCCTTTTACTTGAAGGGAACAACACCTGTATGGTATTGATTCATACATAGACCACAGTATCGGCCATGTCTCATACTGGCCAAGACCACTTGTACCTGTGAATTATATAACACAGTCTTTAACCATTTATCCAAGTTCTTGGAGCACATTCATGGTAGATCAAATTCTTAGCACTTTAACTTTCAATTTGGGTTCTAGCTTTGGGGATTACTTTTTTATTTTGAACTCAAATATTTACTTTTTAAACCTTTACTTATTTTGTTATATTTTATGTGGGATTTCTATGTGTTTGGCAGCTGTAGATATGTCACAGTTACCTCAGTTTTCCATGTGTTAGTGGTGAAATCTTCATGGAATATTCAACCTTATCCTTTTTAATACATATCTTCAATTATTTTGATTATTTCTTTCTTCTATCCTATTTGTTCAGTTTCTTCATGATTCCCAGTATTCCTACCCTATATACCTCTAAAATGTTAATACTTCATGTAGGTTACATCTTGATACCTGGAACTTTTACTAGTTTATACTCTATAAAATTTTTCCATACCATGTGCCATTTTATGGGAATAGTTTTTGCTGACCTATGACTTCAGAAAACAACAAAATAATTGCAATCCTTCCAGCAGTTATCCAGTTTTTCATATGCTTCAGACGATATTCTCCTCAAGCAAGGACAGGAAGAAATACAGATGACCCTGTGAAAAAGCCAAGCACAGTAAAGTGTTGAATGTCATCTGAGTAATACAGTTTCAATAAGAAAAATCAAAATTCAGATAATGACTCACCTCTATAGTAACCAGAGTTGGTGACCACATGAGAGAAGCAATAATAAACTCTGCAATATTTAAACTAAAATTCACACCTACTAAATATCACAGAGTTCTAACTGATCTCTACCATAATGCACCACTTAAATCTGGAAATTATGGGTGCCTTTATCTTTTGTCTTGAAAACTTTCCTGTCCTCATTACAATCTTATTCTTTCATTGAGGGGAAAATACTTCCATATTATTCTGTACTCCAAGTTCACAAAAACTTTACCATTATAAACGTTTATTATGTAAGTAAAAGTTAAGGTCAATTGAGGTAGAGACAAACTTCTAATGGAATGATTCTATAACAGAGTTTGCAATCCTCCTTTTATCTCCAGGGTAAGTTAGCTTTATTAATGAAGGAATATTAAAGTTGATGAAGGTGTAACTCAGGCAACAAGAGGTGATAAATTAAGTTCAAGTACTATGAGGTACTATAAGAACATGTAGAAAAAAAATTATCTTGAAGGCAGCTGGAAATGAAGAGCTTTGTAAGAAACTTCAGAAGAGACAATTAAACAGGGCATTCTAGTTAAAGAGTGATTAATATACAGGTGACAACTGAGGTCATGGATAAGACTAACTTATTTACTCTAACGTATTTTTAATTCATATATATTTATTTAATGAGTAAATTTCTTTAAGCTAGATATATTTTTTCATCCTTTAAATTTTTTCTTGATTTCTGAGAGATTTACTTTTTAATTTTTTATATAATTTTAAAGGTTACAATCTATTTACAGCTATTAAAAATACTGTCTGTGTTTAATGACAACATGGATATCCATATAAAAATATATCTAATGTGTACAAATTGGACATAAAATAAACAAACAAAAACAGTTGTGAGTCTATTCATTAGGTATCAGAAAGAGAAATAAAGAAAACAATCCAATTTACAATTGCATTACAAAAAAATACCTAAAAATAAATTTAACCAAGAAGGTGAAAGACCCGTATATGGAAAACTAGAAGACATTAATGAAAGAAATTGAAGAAGACACAACTAAATGGAAAGATAGTCCATGGTCATAGACTGGGAGAATCAGTATAGTTAAACTTTACATAGTACTCAAAGTAATCTATAGATTTAATGCAATTTCTATTATAATTCCAATGGCATTTTTCAAGAAACAGAGAAAATAATTATAAAATTTGTATTGAACCACAGAAACCTTGAACAGTCAAAGCATCCATGAGAAAGAACAAAGATGGAGGCAACACACTTCCTGATTTCAAACTATGTCACAAAGCTATAGTAATTAAAACATAAAACAGACACATGAATGAGTGGACCAGAATAGAAAGCCCAGAAATAAACTCATGCATATATGGAGAATTAATTTACAACAAAGGAGGCAAGTATATACAATGAGGAAAGCACAGTCTATTCAATAAAGTGTTGGGAAACCTAGAGAGCCACATGTAAAAGAATGAATCTCAACCCACTACCTTACACCATACCAAAAAAAAAAAAAAAAAACTAGTTCAAACTGGATTAAAGAATTGAACATAAGACCTGAAACCATAAAATTCCTAGAAAAAAAACATTTGTGGTAAGCTTCTTGACATAAGTCTTGGAAATGAGTTTTTAAATCTGAAAGCAAAGCAAAAATAAATAAGTGAGGTTACATATGAAAAAGTTTATACCCAGCAAGGGAGACTATCAACAAAATGAAAAGAAAACCTACTGAATGGGAGAGGATGTTTGCAAATCATATACCTGATAAGAATATAATAAATATATAAATAAACCATAAGACTCAATAGCACACAAAAATCTGATTAAAAAATTAGAACACTCCCTAACACCATACACAAAAATAAATTCAAAATGGATTAAAGACCTAAATGTAAGGCCAGAAACTATCAAACTCTTAGAGGAAAACATAGGCGGAACATTCTATGACATAAATCACAGCAAGATCCTTTTGACCCACCTCCTAGAGAAATGGAAATAAAAAGAAAAATAAACAAATGGGATCTAATGAAACTTAAAATCTTTTGCATAGCAAAGGAAACCATAAATAAGACCAAAAGACAACCCTCAGACTGGGAGAAAATATTTGCAAATGAAGCAACTGACAAAGGATTATTCTCCAAAATTTACAAGCAGCTCATGCAGCTCAATATAGAAAAAATAAACAACCCAATCCAAAAATGGGCAGAAGACCTAAATAGATATTTCTACAAAGAATATATATGGATTGAGAACAAACACATGAAAGGATGGTCAACATAACTAATCATTTGAGAAATGCAAAGAAAAACTACAGTGAGGTATCACATTACACCAGTCAGAATGGTCATCATAAAAAAATATACAAACAATAAATTTTGGAGATGGTGTGGAGAAAAGGGAACCCTCTTGCACTGTTGGTGGGAATGTAAATTGATACAGCCAGTATGGAGAACAGTACGGAGGTTCCTTAAAAAACTAAAAATAGAACTACCATACAACCCAGCAATCCCACTACTGGGCATATACCCTGAGAAAACCATAATTCAAAAAGAGTCATGTACCAAAATGTTCATTGCAGCTCTATTTACAATAGCCAGGACATGGAAACAACCTAAGTGTCCATTGACAGATGAATGGATAAAGAAGATGTGGCACATATATACAATGGAATATTACTCAGCCACAAAAAGAAATAAAATTGAGTTATTTGTAGTGAGATGGATGGACCTAGAGGCTGTCATACATAGTGAAGTGAGTCAGAAAGAGAAAAAGAGATACCATATGCTAACATATATATATATACATGGAATCTAAAAAAAAAAAAAAAGGTTATGAAGAACCAAGGGGCAGGACAGGAATAAAGATGTAGATGTAGAGAATGGACTTGAGGACATGGGGAGGGGGAAGTGTAAGCTGGGACGAAGTGAGAGAGTGGCATGGACTTATATATACTACCAAATGTAAAATAGATAGCTAGTGGGAAGCAGCTGCATAACACAGGGAGATCAGCTCAGTGCTTTGTGACCACCTAGAGGGGTGGGATAGGGAGGGTGGGAGTGAGACACAAGAGGGAGGAGATATGGGGATATATGTATATGTATAGCTGATTCACTTTGTGATAAAGCAGAAACTAACAACAATAAAAAATGAATCAGGGCTTCCCTGGTGGTGCAGTGGTTGGGAGTCTGCCTGCTGATGCAGGGGATGCAGGTTCGTGCCCCGGTCTGGGAAGATCCCACATGCCGCAGAGCAGCTGGACCTGTGAGCCATGGCCACTGAGCCTGTGCGTCCAGAGCCTGTGATCTGCAGTGGGAGAGGCCACAACAGTGAGAGGCCTGCATGCTGCAAGAAAAAAAAAAAAAAAAAGAATCCGTCTCCCAAGGCAAAAGAAGTAAAAGCAAAAATAAACAAATGGGACCTAATCAAACCTAAAGCTTTTGCACGCAAAGGAAACCATCAAAAAAATAATAATAATGAAAAGACAATGGGAGAAAATATTTGCAAATAGTGTGACTGAGAAGGGGTTAATATTCAAAACATACAAACAGTTCATACAACTCAGTATTGAAGAAACAGAAAACCCGATCAATCAAATTGCAGATCTAAATAAACTTTTTTTCCAAAGAAGACATACAGATGGCCAACAGACACATGAAAAGATGTTCAACATTGCTAATTATTAGAGAAATGCAAATCGAAACCACAATGAGATATCACTTCACACCAGTCAGAATGACTATTATTAAAAAGTCTACAAATAGTAAGTGCTGGAAAGGGTTTGGAGAAATGGGAACCTTAATACACTGCTGGTGGAAATGTAAATTGGTGAAGATACTATGGAAAACAGTATGGAGTTTCCTTAAAAAACAGAAATAGAGCTACCATATGATCCAGTGATGCCACTCTTGGTATATATCCAGAAAAAATGAAAACTCTAATTTAAAAAGATACATGCAGGGAGAGGGGGATGATGGCAGGAGAGTAAGAGGCGGAGATCACCTTCCTCCCCACAGACACATCAGAAATACATCTACATGTGTAACAACTCCTACAGAACACCCACTGAACGCTGGCAGAAGACCTCAGACCTCCCAAAAGTCAAGAAACTCCCCACGTACCTGGGTAGGGCAAAAGAAAAAAGAATAAACAGATGCAAAAGAATAGGGACGGGACCTGCACCAGTGGGAGGGAGCTGTGAAGGAGGAAAGGTTTCCACACACTAGGAAGCCCCTTCACGGGAGGAGACTATGGGTGACGGAGGGGTAACCTTCGGAGCCGCGGAGGAGAGCACAGCAACAGGGGTGTGGAGAACAAAGTGGAGAGATTCCCGCACAGAGGAGCGGTACGGACCGGCACTCACCAGCCAAAGAGGCTTGACTGCTCACCCGCCAGGGCGGGCGGGGGCTGGGAACTGAGGCTTGGGCTTCGGTCAGATCGCAGGGAGAGAACTGGTGGTGTGAACACAGCCTGAAGGGGTTAGTGCACCATGGTAGCCAGGAGGGAGTCTGGGGAAAAGTCTGGACCTGCCGAAGAGGCAAGAGACTTTTTCTTCCCTCTTTGTTTCCTGGTACGCAGAGAGGGGATTAAGAGCACTGCTTACAGGAGCTCCAGAGATGGGCGTGAGCCGCGGCTATCAGCGCGGACCTCAGAGACGATCATGAGGTGCTCAGGCCACTGTTGCCGCCACCAAGAAGCCTGTGTTCAAGCACAGATCACTATGCACACCTCTCCTCATGGGAGCCTGTGCAGCCCACCACTGCCAGGGTTCCGTGATCCAGGGACAACTTCCCCTAGAGAATGCACAGCGCACCACAGGCTGGTGCAATGTCACACCGGCCTGTGCCGCCGCAGGCTCGCCCCACACTCCATGCCCCTCCCTCCCCCTGGCCTGAGTGAGCCAGAGCCCCCGAATCAGCTGTTCCTTTAACCCCGTCCTGTCTGAGTGAAGAAAAAATGCCCTCTGGCGACCTACATGAAGAGGCGGGGCCAAATCCAAAGCTGAACCGTGGGAGCTGTGCAAATAAAGAAGAGAAAGGAAATCACTCCAAGCAGCCTCAGGAGCAGTGGATTAAATCTCCACAATCAGCTTGATGTACCCTGCATCGGTAGAATACCTGAATAGACAACAAATCATCCCAAATTGAGGAGGTGCACTTTGAGAGCAAGATATAATATTTTTTCCCCTTTTCCTCTTTTTGTGAGTGTGTATGTGAATGCTTCTGTGTAAGATTTTGTCTGTATAGCTTTGCTACCACCATCTGTCCTAGGGTTCTGTCCGTCTGTTTTTTTTTGTTGTTGTTTTTTACATAAAAAGTTTTTTTTCTTAATAAATTTTAATTTTAATAACTTTATTTTATCTTACTTTATTTTATTTTACCCTCTTTCTTTCTTACTTTCTACTTTTTCTCCCTTTTATTCTGAGCCGTGTGGATGAAAGGCTCTTGGTGCTCCAGCCAGGAGTCAGTGCTGTACATCTGAGATGGGAGAGCCAACTTCAACACTGGTCCACAAGGGACCTCCCAGCTCCACGTAATATCAAATGGCAAAAATCTCCGAGAGATCTCCATCTCAACACCAACACCCAGCTTCACTCAATGACCAGCAAGCTACAGTGCTGGACACCCTATGCCAAACAACTAGCAAGACAGGAACACAACCACACCCATTAGCAGAGAGACTGCCTAAAATCATAATAAGGCCACAGACACCCCAAAACACACCACCAGATGTGGACCTGCCTACCGGAAAGATCCAGCCTTATCCAGCAGAACACAGGCACTAGTCCTCTCCACCAGGAAGCTTACAGAACCCATTGAACCAACTTTAGCCACTGAGGACAGACACCAAAAACAGTGGGAACTACAAACCTGCAGCCTGCAAAAAGGAGACCCAAAACACAGTAAGATAAGCAAAATGAGAAGACAGAAAAACACACAGCAGATGAAAGAGCAAGATAAAAACCCACCAGACCTAACAAATGAAGAGGAAATAGGCAGTCTACCTGAGAAAGAATTCAGAATAATGATAGTAAAGATGATCCAAAATCTTGGAAATAGAATAGAGAAAATGCAAAAAACATTTAACAAGGACCTAGAAGAACTAAAGAGCAAACAAGCAATGATGAACAACACAATAAATGAAATGAAAAAGACTCTAGAAGGGATCAATAGCAGAATAACTGAGGCAGAAGAATGGATAAGTGACCTGGAAGATAAAATAGTGGAAATAACTGCTGCAGAGCAGAATAAAGAAAAAAGAATGAAAAGAAGTGAGGACAGTCTCAGAGACATCTCGGACAACATTAAATGCACCAACATTCGAATTATAGGGGTCCCAGAAGAAGAAGAGAAAAAGAAAGGGACTGAGAAAATATTTGAAGAGATTATAGTTGTAAACTTCTCTAATATGGGAAAGGAAATAGTTAATCAAATACAGGAAGCACAGAGAGTCCCATACAGGATAAATCCAAGGATAAACATGCCAAGATACATATTAATCAAACTCTCAAAAATTAAATACAAGGAAAACATATTAAAAACAACAAGGGAAAAACAACAAATAACACACAAAGGAATCTGCATAAGCTTAACAGCTGATCTTTCAGCAGAAGCTCTGCAAGCCTGAAGGGAGTGTCAGGACATATTTACAGTGATGAAGGAGAAAAACCTACATTGAAGATTACTTACCCAGCAAGGATCTCATTCAGATTTGATGGAGAAATTAAAACCTATACAGACAAGTAAAAGCTGAGAGAGTTCAGCACCACCAAACCAGCTTTACAACAAATGCTAAAGGAACTTTTCTAGGCAAGAAACACAAGAGAAGGAAAAGACCTACAATAACAAACCCAAAACAATTAAGAAAATGGGAATACGAACATACATATTGATAATTACCTTAACTTTAAACAGACTAAATGCTCCCACCAAAAGACAAAAACTGGCTAAGTGGATACAAAAACAAGACCAATATATAAGCTGTCTACAAGAAACCCACTTCAGACCTAGGGACACATACAGACTTAAAGTAAGGGGATGGAAAAAGATATTCCATGCAAATAGAAATCAAAAGAAAGCTGGAGTAGCAATTCTCATAGCAGGCATAACAGACTTTAAAATACAGACTATTACAAGAGACAAAGAATCACCCTACATAATGATCAAGGGATCGATCCAAGAAGAAGATATAACAATTATAAATATTTATGCACCCAACATAGGAGCACCTCAATAGATAAGGCAAATACTATCAGCCATAAAAGGGGAAATCAACAGTAACACATTCATTGAAGGCAGCTTTAACACTCCACTTTCACCAATGGACAGATCATCCAAAATGAAAATAAATAAGGAAACACAAGCTTTAAATGATACATTAAACAAGATGAACTTAATTGATATTTATAGGACATTCCATCCAAAAACAACAGAATACACATTTTTCTCAAGTGCTCATGGAACATTCTCCAGGATAGATCATATCTTGGGTCACAAATCAAGCCTTGATAAATTTAAGAAATTTGAAATTTTATCAAGTATCTTTTCAGACCACAATGCTATGAGACTAGATATCAAATACAGGAAAAGATCTGTAAATACAAACAAATGGAGGCTAAACAATACACTACTTAATAACGAAGTCATCACTGAAGAAACCAAAGAGGATATCAAAAAATACCTAGAAACAAATGACAATGAAGACACGATGACCTGAAACCTATGGGATGCAGGAAAAGCAGTTCTAAGAGGGAAGTTTATAGGAATACAATCCTACCTTAAGAAACAGGAAACATCTTGAATACACAACCTAACCTTGCACCTAAATCAATTAGAGCAAGAAGAACAAAAAACCCCCAAAGTTAGCAGAAGGAAAGAAATCATAAAGATCAGATTAGAAATAAATGAAAAAGAAATGAAGGAAATGATAGGAAAGATCAATAAAATAAAAGCTGGTTCTTTGAGAAGATAAAAAAATTGATTAACCATTAGCCAGACTCATCAAGAAAAAAAGGGAGAAGACTCAAATCAAGAGAAATAGAAATGAAAAAGGAGAAGTAACAACTGACACTGCAGAAACACAAAAGATCATGAGAAATTACTGCAAGCAACTCTATGTCAATAAAATGGACAACCTGGAAGAAATGGACAAATTCTTAGAAATGCACAACCTGCCAAGACTGAACCAGGAAGAAATAGTAAATATGAACAGACCAATCACAAACACTGAAATAGAGACTGTGATTAAAAATCTTCCAACAAACAAAAGCCCATGACCAGATGGCTTCACAGGAAAATTCTATCAAACATTTAGAGAAGAGCTAACAGATATCCTTCTCAAACTCTTCCAAAATATAGCAGGGGGAGGAACATTCTCAAACTCATTCTACAAAGCCACCATCACCCTGATACCAAAACCAGACCAAAATGTCACCAAGAAAGAAAACTACAGTCCAATATCACTGACGAATATAGATGCAAAAATCCTCAACAAAATACCAGCAAACAGAATCCAACATCACATTAAAAGGATCATACATCATAATCAAGTGGGGTTTATCCCAGGAATGCTAGGATTCTTCAATATATGCAAATCAATCAATGTGACACACCATATTAACAAATTGAAGGAGAAAAACCATATGATCACCTCCATAGATGCAGAAAAAGCTTTCGACAAAATTCAACACACTTATGATAAAAACCCTGCAGAAAGTAGGCATAGAGGGAACTTTCCTCAACATAATAAAGGCCATATATGACAAAGCCACAGCCAACATCATCCTCAATGGTGAAAAACTGAAAAACTGAAAAACTCCTTTGTTCTGAAATCTACTTTGTCTGATTTTAATATAAACATGATAGTTTTCTCTGGGATAGTGTTAGATGGTATGCCTATCTCCATCAATTCTCTGTTAATCTAGTTGTGTCTTTGTATTCAAAATATGTGTTTTTATTTTTAACATCTTTATTGAAGTATAATTGCTTTACAATGGTGTGTTAGTTTCTTCTTTATAACAAAATGAATCAGTTATACATATACATATGTTCCCATATCTCTCCCCTCTTGCATCTCCTTCCCTCTCACCCTCCCTATCCCACCCCTCTAGGTGGTCACAAAACACGAAGCTGATCTCCTTGTGCTATGCGGCTGCTTCCCACTAGCAATCTATTTTACATTTGGTAGTGTATATATGTCCATGACACTTTGTCACAGCTTACCCTTCACCCTCCCCATATACTCAAGTCCATTCTCTAGTAGGTCTGTGTCTTTATTCCCGTCTTACCCCTAGGTTCTTCATGACATTTTTTTTCTTACATTCCATATATATGTGTTAGTATATGGCATTTGTTTTTCTCTTTCTGACTTCATTCTGTATGACAGACTCTAGGTCCATCCACCTCACTACAAATATCTCAGTTTCATTTCATTTTATGGCTGAGTGATATTCCATTGTATATATGTGCCACATCTTCTTTATCCATTGATCCGATGATGCACACTTAGGTGGCTTCCATGTCCTGACTATTGTAAAGAGAGCTGCAATGAACATTTTGGTTCATGACTTTTTTTTTTTTAACATCTTTATTGGGGTATAATTACTTTACAATGGTGTGTTAGTTTCTGCTTTATAACAAAGTGAATCAGTAATACATATACATGTGTTCCCATATCTCTTCCCTCTTGCATCTCCCTCCCTCCCACCCTCCCTACCCCACCCCTCCAGGCTGTCACAAAGCACCGAGCCAATATCCCTGTGCCATGCTGCTGCTTCCCACTAGCTATCTACCTTACTACATTTGTTAGTGTGTATATGTCCATGACTCTCTCTCGCCCCGTCACACCTCACCCTTCCCCCTCCCCATAACCTCAAGTCCGTTCTCTAGGAGGTCTGCGTCTTTATTCCTGCCTTACCCCTAGGTTCTTCATGACATTTTTTTTCTTAAATTCCATATATATGTGTTAGCATACGGTATTTGTCTTTTTCTTTCTGACTTACTTCACTGTGTATGACAGACTCTAGGTCTATCCACCTCATTACAAATAGCTCAATTTCGTTTCTTTTCATGGCTGAGTAATATTCCATTGTATATATGTGCCACATCTTCTTTATCCATTCATCCGATGATGGGCACTTAGGTTGTTTCCATCTCCGGGCTATTGTAAATAGAGCTGCGATGAACATTTTGGTACATGACTCTTTTTGAATTTCGGTTTTCTCAGGGTATATGCCCAGTAGTGGGATTGCTGGGTCATATGGTAGTTCTATTTGTAGATTTTTAAGGAACCTCCATACTGTTCTCTATAGTGGCTGAACCAATTCACATTCCCACCAGCAGTGCAAGAGGGTTCCCTTTTCTCCACACCCTCTCCAGCATTTATTGTTTCTAGATTTTTTGATGATGGCCATTCTGACTGGTGTGAGATGATATCTCATTGTAGTTTTGATTTGCATTTCTCTAATGATTAATGATGTTGAGCATTCTTTCATGTGTTTGTTGGCAGTCTGTATATCTTCTTTGGAGAAATGTCTATTTAGGTCTTCTGCCCATTTTTGGATTGGGTTGTTTGTTTTTTTGTTATTGAGCTGCATGAGCTGCTTGTAAATTTTGGAGATTAATCCTTTGTCGGTTGCTTCATTTGCAAATATTTTCTCCCATTCTGAGGGTTGTCTTTTGGTCTTGTTTATGGTTTCCTTTGCTGTGCAAAAGCTTTGAAGTTTCATTAGGTCCCATTTGTTTATTTTTGTTTTTATTTCCATTACTCTAGGGGGTGGGTCAGAAAGAATCTTGCTGTGATTTATGTCATAGAGTGTTCTGCCTATGTTTTCCTCTAAGAGTTTGATAGTTTCTGGCCTTACACTTAGGTCTTTCATCCATTTTGAGCTTATTTTTGTGTATGGTGTTAGGGAGTGATCTAATCTCATACTTTTACATGTACCTGTCCAGTTTTCGCAGCATCACTTATTGAAGAGGCTGTCCTTTCTCCACTGTATATTGCTGCCACCTTTAATAAAGATAAGGTGTCCATATGTGCGCGGGTTTATCTATGGGCCTTCTATTCTGTTCCATTGATCTTTCTTTCTGTTTTTGTGCCAGTACCATACTGTCTTGATTACTGTAGCTTTGTAGTATAGTCAGAAGTCAGGGAGCCTGATTCCTCCAGCTCCGTTTTTTGTTCTCAAGATTGCTTTTGCTATTCGGGGTCTTTAGTGTTTCCATACAAATTGTGAAATTTTTTGTTCTAGTTCTGTGAAAAATGCCAGTGGTAGTTTGATAGGGATTGCATTGAATCTGTAGATTGCTTTGGGTAGTAAAGTCATTTTCACAATGTTGATTCTTCCAATCCAAGAACATGCTATATCTCTCTATCAATTTGTATCATCTTTAAGTTACTTCAACAGTGTCTTATAATTTTCTGCATGCAGGTCTTTGGTCTCCTTTGGTAGGTTTATTCCTAGATATTTTATTCTCATTTTTGCAATGATAAGTGGGAGTGTTTTCTTAATTTCACTTTCAGATTTTTCATCATTAGTATATAGGAATGCCAGAGATTTCTGTGCATTAATTTTGCATCCTGCTACTTTACCAAATTCATTGATTAGCTCTAGTAGTTTTCTGGTAGCATTTTCAGATTCTCTATGAGATTATCATGACATCTGCAAACAGTGACAGTTTTACTTCTTTTCTGATTTGGATTCCTTTTATTTCTTTTTTTTCTCTGATTCCTGTGGCTAAAGCTTCCAAAACTATGTGGAATAAGAGTGGTGAGAGTGGGAAACTTTATCTTTTTCCTGATCTTATTGGAAATGGTTTCAGTTTTTCACCATTGAGGACAATGTTGGCTGTGGGTTTGTCATATATGACCTTTATTATGTAAAGGAAAGTTCCCTCTATGCCTACTTACTGCAGGGTTTTTATCATAAATGGGTGTTTAATTTTGTCAAAAGTTTTCTCTGCATCTTTTGAGATGATCATATGGTTTTCTCCTTCAATTTGTTAATATGGTGTATCACGTTGATTGATTTGCGTATATTCAAGAATAGTTGCATTCCTGGAGTAAACCCCACTTGATCATGGTGTATGATCCTTTTACTGTGCTGTTGGGTTCTGTTTGCTAGTATGTTGTTGAAGATTCTTGCATCTATATTCATCAGTGATATTGGCCTGTAGTTCTCTTTCTTTGTGACATCTTTTTCTGGTTTGGTATTAGGGTTATTGTGGCCTCATAGAATGAGTTTGAGAGTGTTCCTCCCTCTGCTATATTTTGGAAGAGTTTCAGAAGGATACGTGTTTGCTCTTCTCTAAATGTTTGATAGCATTCACCTGTGAAGCCATCTGGTCCTGCGCTTTTGTTTGTTGGAAAATTTTTAATCACAATTTCAATTTTAGTGCTTGTGATTGGTCTGTTCATATATTCTTTCTTTCTTTTTTTTTTTTTTTTTTAGTTGCAGTATTTCTTTTTTTTTTAACATCTTTATTGGGGTATAATTGCTTTACGTTGGTGTGTTAGTTTCTGCTTTATAACAAAGTGAATCAGTTATACATATACATATGTTCCCATAGCTCTTCGCATTCCCTCCCTCCCACCATCCCTATCCCTCCCCTCCAGGCAGTCCTAAAGCACCCGAGCTGATCTACCTGTGCTATGCGGCTGCTTCCCACTAGCTATCTACCTTACGTTTGGTAGTGTATATATGTCTATGCCTCTCTCGCTTTGTTACAGCTCATCCTTCCCCCTCCCCATATCCTCAAGTCCATTCTCTAGTAGGTCTGTGTCTTTATTCCTGTCTTACCCCTAGGTTCTTCATAACATTATTTTTTTCTTAAATACCGTATATATGTGTGAGCATACGGTATTTGTCTTTCTCTTTCTCACTTACTTCACTCTGTATGACAGACTCTAGGTCTATCCACCTCATTACAAATAGCTCAATTTCGTTTCTTTTATGGCTGAGTAATATTCCATTGTATATATGTGCCACATCTTCTTTATCCATTCATCCGATGATGGGCACTTAGGTGGTTTCCATATCCAGGCTATTGTAAGTAGAGCTGCAATGAACATTTTGGTACATGACTCTTTTTGAACTATGGTTTTCGCAGGGTATATACCCAGTAGTGGGATTGCTGGGTCATATGGTAGTTCTATTTGTAGTTTTCTAAGGAACCTCCATAGTGTTCTCCAAAGTGGCTGTACCAATTCACATTCCCACCAGCAGTGTAAGAGGGTTCCCTTTTCTCCACACCCTCTCCAGCATTTATTGTTTCTAGATTTTTTGTTTGTTTGTTTTCTGTTTTTTGGAGTATACAGGACTCTCACCGCTGTGGCCTCTCCTGCTGCGGAGCACAGCTCCAGATGCACAGGCCCAGTAGCCATGGATCACGGGTCCAGCTGCTGCGTGGCATGCATGATCCTCCTGGACCAGGCCATGAACCCGTGTCCCCCGCATGGGCAGGTGGACTCTCAACCACTTCGCCACCAGGGAAGTCCTTCTAGATTTTTTGATGATGGCCATTCTGACTGGTGTGAGATGATATCTAATTGTAGTTTTGATTTGCATTTCTCTAATGATTAATGATGTTGAGCAATCCTTCATATGTTTGTTGGCAGTCTGTATATCTTCTTTGGAGAAATGTCTATTTAGGTCTTCTGCCCATTTATGGATTGGGTTTTTTGTTTTTTTGTTATTGAGCTGCATGAGCTGCTTGTAAATTTTGGAAATTAAACCTTTGTCAGTTGCTTCATTTGCAAATATTTTTTCCTACCTTGAGGGTTGTCTTTTGGTCTTGTTTATGGTTTCCTTTGCTATGCAAAAGCTTTGAAGTTTCATTAGGTCCCATTTGTTTATTTTTGTTTTTATTTCCATTTCTCTAGGAGGTGGATCAATAAGGATCTTGCTGTGATCTATGTCATAGAGTGTTCTGCCTATGTTTTCCTCTAAGTGTTTGATAGTTTCTGGCCTTACATTTAGGTCTTTAATCCATTTTGAGTTTATATTTCTTTATGGTGTTAGGGAGTGATCTAATCTCATAATTTTACATGTACCTGTCCAGTTTTCCCAGCACCACTTATTGAAGAGGCTGTCCTTTCTCCACTGTACCTTCCTGCCTCCTTTATCAAAGATAAGGTGACCACATGTGCGTGGGTTTATCTCTTGGCTTTCTATCCTGTTACATTGGCCTGTCTTTCTGTTTTTGTGCCAGTACCATAACTGTCTTGATATCTGTACCTTTGTAGTATAGTCTGAAGTCAGGGAGCCTGATTCCTCCAACTCCATTTTTCGTTCTCAAGGTTGCTTTGGTTATTCGGGGTCTTTTGTGTTTCCATACAAATTGTGAACTTTTATGTTCTAGTTCTGTGAAAAATGCCATTGGTAGTTTGATAGGGATTGCATTGAATCTGAAGATTGCTTTGTGTAGTAGAGTCATTTTCCCAATGTCCATTCTTCCAATCCAAGAACATGGTATATCTCTCCATCTATTTGTATCATCTTTAATTTATTTCATCAGTGTCTTATAATTTTCTACATACAGGTCTTTTGTCTCCTGAGGTAGGTTTATTCCTAGATATTTTATTCTTTTTGTTGCAATGGTAAATGGGAGTGATTTCTTGATTTCACTTTCAGATTTTTCATCATTAGTGTATAAGAATGCCAAAGATTTCTGTGCATTAATTTTGTATACTGCAACTTTACTGAATTCATTGATTAGCTCTAGTAGTTTTCTGGTAGCATATTTAGGATTCTCTATGTATAGTATCATGCCATCTGCAAACAGTGAGAGTTTTACTTCTTCTTTTCTGATTTGGATTCCTTTTATTTCCTTTTCTTCTCTGATTGCCGTGGCTAATACTTCCAAATCTATGTTGAATAAGAGTGGTGAGTGTGGGCAACCTTGTCTTTTTCCAGATCTTAGTGGAAATGCTTTCAGTTTTTCACCATTGAGGATGATGTTGGCTGTGGCTTTGTCATATATGGCCTTTATTATGTCGAGGAATGTTCCCTCTATGCCTACTTACTGCAGGGTTTTTATCATAAATGGGTGTTGAATTTTGTCAAAAGCTTTCTTTGCATCTATTGAGATGATCATATGGTTTTTCTCCTTCAATTTGTTAATATGGTTTATCACATTGATAGATTTGCGTATATTGAAGAATCCTTGCATTCCTGGAATAAACCCCACTTGATCATGGTGTATGATCCTTTTAATGTTCTGTTGGATTCTGTTTGCTAGTATGTTGTTGAGAATTTTTGCATCTATGTTCATCAGTGATATTGGCCTGTAGTTTTCTTTCTTTGTGACATCCTTGTCTGGTTTTGGTATCAAGGTGATGGTGGCCACGTAGAATGAATTTGGGTGTGTTCCTCCCTCTGCTATATTTTTGAAAAGTTTGAGAAGGACAGGTGTTAGCTCTTCTCTAAATGTTTGATAGAATTCACCTGTGAAGCCATCTGGTCCTGGGCTTTTGTTTGTTGGAAGATTTTTAATCACAGGTTCAATTTCAGTCCTTGTGATTGGTCTGTTCGTATTTTCTATTTCTTCCTGATTCAGTCTTGGCAGGTTGTGCATTTCTAACAATTTGTCCGTTTCTTCCAGGTTGTCCATTTTATTCGCATATAATTGCTTGTAGTAATCTCTCATGGTCGTTTGTGTTTCTGCAGTGTCAGTTGTTACTTCTCCTTTTTCATTTCTATTTCTCTTGATTTGAGTCTTCTCCCTTTTTTTCTTGATGAGTCTGGCTAATGGTTTATCAATTTTTTTTTTCCTCAAAGAACCAGGTTTTAGTTTTATTGATCTTTGCTATCATTTCCTTCATATCTTTTTCATTTCTTTCTGATCTGATCTTTCGATTTTATTCCTTCTGCTAACTTTGGGGTTATTTTGTTCTTCTTTCTATAATTGCTTTATGTGCAAGGTCAGGTTTTTTTTTTGAGATGTTTCCTGTTTCTTAAGCTAAGATTGTATTGCTATAAACTTCCCTCTTAGAACTGCTTTTGCTGCATCCCGTAGGTTTTGGGTCACTGTGTTTTCACTGTCATTTTTTTCTAGGTAGTTTTTGATTTCCTCTTTGATTTCTTCAGTGATCACTTCGTTATTATGTAGTGTATTGTTTAGCCTCCATGTGTTTGTATTTTTTACAGATATTTTCCTGTAATTGATATCTCATCTCATAATATTGTGGTCGGAAAAGATACTTGATATGATTTCAGTTTTCTTAAATTTATCAAGGCTTGATATGTGACGCAAGATATGATCTATCCTGGAGAATGTTCCATGAGCACTTGTGAAAAATGTGTATTCTGTTGTTTTTGTATGGAATGTCCTATAAATATCAGTTAAGGCCATCTTGTTTAGTGTATCAGTTAAAGCTTGTGTTTTCTTATTTATTTTCATTGTGGATGATCTGTGCATTGGTGAAAGTGGGGTGTTAAAATCCCCTGCTATGGGGCCTCCCTTGTGGCACAGTGGTTGAGAGTCTGCCTGATGATGTAGGGGACACGGATTCGTTCCGCAATCTGGGAAGATCCCTCATGCCCCAGAACCATGGCCACTGAGGCTGCGGTTCCGGAGCCTGTGCCCTGCAATGGGAGAAGCCACAACAGTGAGAGTCTTGTGTATTGCAAAAAAAAAAAAAAAGAAAGAAAAAATAGTCCCCTAATTTGATCGTGTTACTGTTGATTTTCCCTTTTATGGTTGTTAGTATTTGCCTTATTTATTGAGGTGTTCCTATTGGGTGTATAAATATTTACAAGTGTTATATCTTCTTCTTCGATCCCTTGATCACTGTGTAGTGTCCTTCTTTGTCTCTTGTAATATTCTTTATCTTAAAGTCTATTTTGTCTGATATGAGAATTGCTACTCCAGCTTTCTTTTGATTTCCATTTCCATGTAATATCTTTTTCCAAATCCTCACTTTCAGTCTGTATGTGTCCGTAGGTCTGAGGTGCGTCTCTTGTAGACAGCATATATATGGGTCTTGTTTTTGTATCCATTTATCCAGTCTGTGTCTTTTGGTGGGAGCATTTAATCTATTTACATTTAAGGTAATTATCGATATGTATGTTCGTATTCCCATTTTCTTAATTGTTTTGTGATTGTTATTGGAGGTCTTTTCCTTCTATTTTATTTCCTGCCTAGAGAAGTTTTAGCATTTGTTGTAAAGCTGGTTTGGTGGTGCTGAACTCTCTCAGCTTTTGCTTGTCTGTAAAGGTTTTAATTTCTCCATCAAATCTGAATGAGATCCTTGCTGGGTAGAGTAATCTTGGTTGCAGGTTTTTCTCCTTCATCACTTTCAATATGTCCTGGCACTACCTTCTGGTTTGCTAAGTTTCTGCTGATAGATCAGCTGTTAACCTTACGGGGATTCCCTTGTGTGTTATTTGTTGTTTTTCCCTTGCTGCTTTTAATATGTTTTCTTTGTATTTAATTTTTATAGTTTGATTAATATGTGTCTTGGCATGTTTCTCCATGGATTTATCATGTACGGGACTCTCTGTGCTTCCTGGACTTGACTAACTATTTCCTTTCCCATATTAGGGAAGTTTTCAACTATAATCTCTTCAAATATTTTCTCAGTTCCTTTCTTTTTCTCTTATTCTTCTGGGACCCCTATAATTCGAATGTTGGTGCATTTAATGTTGTCCCAGAAGTCTCTGAGACTGTCATCAGTTCTTTTCATTCTTTTTTCTTTATTCTGCTCTACAGTAGTTATTTCCACTATTTTATCTTCCAGGTCACTTATCCGTTCTTCTGCCTCAGTTATTCTGCTATTGATCCCTTCTAGAGTATTTTAATTTCATTTATTGTGTTGTTCATCATTGCTTGTTTGCCCTTTAGTTCTTCTAGGTCCTTGTTAAATGTTTCTTGCATTTTCTCTATTCTATTTCCAAGATTTTGGATCATCTTTACTATCATTATTCTGAATTCTTTTTCAGGTAGACTGCCTATTTCCTCTTCATTTGTTAGGTCTGTTGGGTTTTTACCTTGCTCCTTCATTTGCTGTGTGTTTTTCAGTCTTTTCATTTTCCTTATCTTACTGTGTTTGGGGTGTCCTTTTTGCAGGCTGCTGGCTCATATTTCCCATTAATTTTGGTGTCTGTCCCCAGTGGCTAAGGTTGGTTCAGTAGGTTATAGGCTTCCTGGTGGAGGGGACTAGTGCTTGTGTTCTGGCACTAGAATGAGGCTGGATCTTGTCTTTCTGGTTGGCAGCTCCACGTCTGGTGGCATGTTTTGGCATGTTTGTGGACTTATTATGATTTTAGGCAGCCTCTCTGCTAATGGGTGTGGTTGTGTTCCTGTCTTGCTAGTTGTTTGCATAGGATGTCTAGCACTGTAGCTTGCTGGTCATTGAGTGAAGCTGGGTCTTGGTGTTGAGATGGAGATCTCTGAGAGATTTTCACCATTTGATATTACGTGGAGCTGGGAGGTCTCTTGTGGACCAGTGTCCTGAAGTTGGCTCTCCCACCTCAGAGGCACAGCACTGACTCCTGGCTGGAACACCAAGAGCCTTTCATCGACACAGCTCTGAATAAAAGGGAGAAAAAATAGAAAGAAAGAAATAGGATAAAACAAAATAAAGTAAGATAAAATAAAATAAAGTTATTAAAATAAAAATAAATATTAAGAAAAAAAATTTTAAAGTGAAAAAACAAACACCGATGGAGAGAACTCTAGGACGAATGGTAAAAGCAAAGCTTTACAGACATAATCTCACACAGAAGCATACACATACACATTCACAAAAAGAGAAAAAGTTGGAAAGATAATATATGTTGCTCGCAAAGTCCATCTCTTCAATTTGGGTTGATTCCTTGTCTGTTCGGGTATTCCACAGATGCAACGTACATTATGTTGATTGTGGAGATTTATTCCACTGCTCCTGAGGCTGATGGGAGGGATTTCCCTTTCACTTCTTTGTTTGCACATCTCCTGGGGTTCAGCTTTGGATTTGACCCTGCCTCTGCATGTAGGTCACCTGAGGGCATCTGTTCTTCACTCACACAGGTCGGGGTTAAAGGAGCAGCTGATTCGAGGGCTCTGGCTCATTCAGTCCTTGGGGAGGGAAGGGTACGGATGCAGGGAGAGCCTGCAGCAGCAGAGGCCAGTGTGACCTTGCAGCAGCCTGAGGCGTGCCGTGCGTTATCCCAGGGAATTTGTCCCTGGATCATGGGACCCTGGCTGTGGCGGGTTGCACAGGCTCAAGGGAGCGGTAGTGTGGATAGTGACCTGTGCTTGCACACAGGCTTCTTAGTGGTGGCAGCAGCAGCCTTAGTATCTCATGCCCGTCTCTGGGTTCTGCACTGATAGCCGTGGCTCGTTCCCATCTCTGGAGCTCATTTAAGCAGCGCTCTTAATCCCCTCTCCTCACGCACCAGGAAATGAAGAGGGAAGAAAAAGTCTCTTGCCTCTTCGGCAGATCCTGACTTTTCCCGGACTGCCTCCCGGCTAGCCGTGGTGCACCAACCCCTTCAGGCTGTGTTCATGCCACCAACCCCAGTCCTCTTCCTGCGCTCCTACTAAAGCCCCAGCCTCAGCTCCCACCCCCCGCCTGCCCCAGAGGGTGAGCTGACCAGCCTCTCCGGCTGGTGAGTGCTGGTCAGCACCGCTCCTCTGTGCGGGAATCTCTCTGCTTTGCCCTCTGCACTCCTGTTGCTGTGCTCTCCTCCACTGCTCCAAAGCTTCCCCGCTCCGCCACCCACTGTCTCTGCCTGCGAAGGAGCTTCCTAGTGTGTGGAAACCTTTCCTCCTTCACAGCTTCCTCCCACTGGTACAGGTCCCTTCCCTGTTCTTTTGTCTCTGTTTTTTCTTTTTTCTTTTGCCCTACCCAGGTACGTGGGGAGTTTCTTGCATTTTGGGAGGTCTGAGGTCTTCTGCCAGTGTTTAGTGGGTGTTCTATAGGAGCAGTTCCATGTGTAGATGTATTTCTGTTGTATCTGTTCGGAGGAAGGTGATCTCCGCATCTTACTCTTCTGCCATCTTCCTCAACTCCCAAAATATGTGTCTTGTGGACAGCATATGGTTGGGTCTTGCTATTTTTTATTTTTTTTTTTTGTGGTACGTGGGCCTCTCACTGTTGTGGCCTCTCCCGTTGTGGAGCACAGGCTCCGAACGCGCAGGCTCAGCGGCCATAGCTCACGGGCCCAGCCGCTCTGCGGCATGTGGGATCTTGCCAGACTGAGGCATGAACCCGTGTCCCCTGCATCAGCAGGCGGACTCTCAACCACTGGGCCACCAGGGAAGCCGGGTCTTGCTTTTTTATTCAATATATGTCTCTTTATTTTAATGTGATTATTGATGTGGTTAGATTTAAAATGACCATCTTTCTGTTCATTTTCTATTTGTTCCATCTGTATTTTATTTACTTTGAGCAATCCAATTATAATATGATTTGGTGTAGCTTTATTCTTGATTTTATGCCTTCTCTTTTTGTTTCTTAACTTCTTTAATCTGTGAGGTTATAGTTTTCATCAAATTTGGGGAAAATAGTCATTATTTCTTCAAAATTTTTCTTTCCCTTCTTCTCCCCTTCTGGGCTTCAGTTATGTGAATGTTTAGATTGTTGAAATTGTTCTACATTTCACTGATCCTCTGCCCATTCTGTCTTCAAGTTCACTCATATTTTATATGCAATATGTATTCTGCCAACAATCCCACATAATATATTTTTCATCTTGGACACTGTAGTTTTAATTTCTAGAGGTTTGATTTAGGATCTTAAAAATATTTTCCACATTTCTACTTATTTTCTCAAATATATGAAATAGTTATGATAAGTATTCAAATGTACTTCTCTATTACTATATCATCTGTCTCATTTCTCTATTGATTTTCACACTTTTATTTTTTTTGCAGTACGCGGGCCTCTCACTGCTGTGGCCTCTCCTGTTGCAGAGCACAGGCTCCGGATCCGCAGGCTCAGCGGCCATGGCTCATGGGCCCAGCCGCTCCGTGGCATGTGGGATCTTCCCGGACCAGGGCACGAACCCGTGTCCCCTGCATCAGCAGGCGGACTCTTAACCACTGCGCCACCAGGGAAGCCCTCTCTGTTGGTTTTAATGTGATATTTTTTCTCTTGACTATGGGTTGCTTTTTTCTTTTGTTTTTTTTTTTTTTGCTTATTTGTATGGCTTGTAATTTTTTATTGAATGCCAGGCATTGTGATTGTTAGGCACTGGGTTTTTTTTTGTAATATATATATTCTTGAATTTTGTGCTGGGATGTGAAGAAGTTACTTGGAAACACTTTATCCATTTAAGGCTGGATTTAAAGATTTTGCTGGGCAGTACCAGAACATCATTAAGTCTTTAGCTAATTTTCCTCCATTACTGAGACAAAATTCTTCTGATTACTCTAATCAATACCTCATGACTTATAAAAGTCTCCCCTCTTACCAATGGGAACAGAAAATATTCCCAGCCCTATGTGAGATTCAGAGATTATTCACAGTAATACTTTTAAATGGTTCTTACCTCAGTTTCCTCAAATGTATCCTTTGAAACAGATTAATATACAAGGAGGACCTTCTGCAAATCTCTGGAGTTCTCCTACTGTGTAGTTCTCTACTCTCTCTACTCTGAGAATTTCTTCCCTGATTCTCAGCTCTATCTTCTAAATTCAAAAGACCAATGGGCTTTGCCTGGGTTTCCTCTCCCTGTTATATTGTCCAAGAAAATCTCTCCAGTCAGTAAACTGAAGCAACTGTAAGGCTCACGTCACTTGTTTTCTGTCTCCCAGAGATCATATTTTTTTATTGTTTCATGTCCAGTGTCTTGGAAATCATTGTTTCATTTTTCTTGTCAAGTTTTCTAGTTGTTTGAAGTGAAAGAATAAATCCAATCTCTTTGCTTTAATTTCATCATAAACAGAAATTCAGGGCATGCTATTTTTAATAAACAGAATTTATGAGATTTAAATATGTATGTTACATATAAGAAATAAAAAATAACTTCTTTTGTCTAAAATAACTGTCAAAATATGAGTAAACCATGAAATTAGATTTTAACAAAAAATAATAAATGATACTGATTTGAAATGCCTTCACCAATTGAAATCATGAACCAAAAAAGGACATTTTATTATTCTTCTATTGTTAATTTCATGAAAATATTTTTTCTCTTTTTTCAATATTTTATTAGCAATAAACACATGAATTGGATTGTAATGACTCATTTCATTTTCTGGAAAATTTTATGTTTGATTTTGAAAATATTATTATATAAATTAAATACTTTCTCTAGGTGTGAACTTCTTATGGTCCCCAAGATAACATGTGGGTTTAGGTGCTTTCCTGGTGTGTACTTCATTGCTTGGTTTAAGCATTTGAGGAGTTAACTGCTGAAAATTACCACAAAAACTGCTAGATTCTTATTGCCTGGTAGCAGGTACTAACAGGGCAGAAAGAATAGGTTCTGTCTTTTCAGATATCCCACTCAGAGCGAAGAAGCTCACTTTGCAAGAGAAAAGCTTTATACAATATTGCTAGGGGAACAGAACATAATTATGTATTTCAGTGTAGTGCCTTTTCATGCAAAAACTTCAGAAATTTTGAGTAAATGTTTTTTCTGTGTCTGTTAGGCACCATTCTAGACATTAGAAAAAGAAAAAGTAATTAAAGATACCTTGTCCTTGAGGAACTTATAATCTAACATAAAGCTTAATATTGTAATAGTGTTCTTGTGAAAATGCTTCCATTTTGTTTTTAATTATGGATGACATTTAAAATGGGTTCTTTAGTTTTTCTGTAGATTTTTGTTTTTGTTAAAAAATGAAGTATTTGCAGATTCCCCCACCTTCAAAACTAAATTACTAGATGTACATCAGCCAGAATAAAAGAGCACTGAAAAAAACCGGAGATTCAATTTATTAGAATACTGAGGCTAAATCTTTCCAAATTTTGACTTCAAAGCATTTATTCTTTATTAATTTATCTCCATTCTTCACTTGATTTTCTACAGAAATACTGTAGAAATACACACACACACACACACACACACACACACACACACACACACACACACACACACACATATATATATATGAAAAAAACAAATTCCCTGAAGGTTTTCAGCAAAGCCCTTTTCAAGAAAAGATGAGGAAGGGACACATTTGCAACAACTTACCATGCCCCTCCCTCACCTTTGCAAGGCATGAACCACCTGTCTCTTTGCATGGCTCTGTAATAAAACTTTTTTGTTCCTAATTCCAATGTTTCATTATTGTTTGGGCTTCACTATGAGTTGGGCACATGCACGTGTGTTCAGTAACAATTTTGTTGAGCCAGCCAGGAGTCTGTATCTGTGGTAAGTTGACCCCAGCCAGGACACCTCCTTCTCCAAGTGTTTAGTAGCTGTCAGAGCTCATTTTGTTCTTACAGCTGTCCACATAGATCAGGTCACAGTCAGATCATGATATTCCAACCACAGCATCTTTAACTGGTCTTTTATGCCAATGGAGAATCTACTAAATTCACAGTCAGGCAGAATATCACCATCTCCATCAGTCTTCTGGTTTACCTTTCAGTGCACCTGCTCAGCCACCCAAAAACACACCAGATGTGCCCAAAACTAGAAGCTACAATGTGTGCATGCACCTAACACTGCCATAGCCTTCTTTTTCAGTAACCTCCTCAGCACACTGCCAGGCCTTGCTCAATGACTGCTCTGGTGAAGGGGGCAAGCACACAAATGGGGGCCAGGTCTTGGGGACTACAACCCAGGGAGACTGCCACTGCAGGGAACACTGTGACACTGGCCATTGGTGGGGCAGGACTGCTAACAACTGCACACTAACAGCTCTGCCATTATTACAGTGTTATGTGTTTTTTTTTTTTCACTGCATGTTGTACTTTTTCTTTACTGTACTTCTAACAGTTTTGGATTTTACAATTATTTGTATTAATATTTATGTTCTCTTATTTCCCAAATGAGCATGTAGAGCTCCATGGGAAAGGAGATTATGCAGCCAGTGGGAATGAAAGACAATGCAGCAGCAACTTACATGGATTGATGAATGAGGACTGGAGGGTTAAAGGAACATCACTGGATGCCTAAATAGACATAGGCTTTAAAAAACAGATGGTCCACCACCAGCACTCAATGGCTTGGTACTACTGAGGCTGCTCCCCAAACTTAGAGGCAGTCCTGGGGAATTGGCAAGAAAGTTTTAAATTAACTGAGATTAAGTTTCTGTACCTAGTGAAATAGGACTTCTGAAGAGAAATTTAGTTGATTTATGGAAAAGCTTGAGAAAAGGAGATTTCTTGAAAACCTTAATTTATAAAGTCTGATATTTATATCTATTGTTCCTTCATTATAAGCAATAAGAAAAACAGCAACAGCAATGAAACTTTTGATCATTCAAAATACAGGGGAAATATAAAGTAAGGTACAAATACTAACTCTAATCAAGATGGAGGCATAAGAAGATCCTGAACTCACCTCCTCTCATGGACACACCAAATATAAACCTACATATAAAGCAACTCCTGAAGAATTGAGGGCTTGTTGAATAGCTCCTGCACAACAAACAATAGAGAAACCACATAGAGATGGGTAGGAGAGACAGAGATGTGGTATCAGTGGGTGCCCCACCCCTGATGTAGTGAACTGTATTAGGAAGGGATATCACTGAGGGGCCTGTGTGCAGACTTGCTCAGCCTGGGGCCCAGGAAAAATAAGTGGTTTATAGGGAACCTAGATTATACATGAAGAAAATCACTTTATTAACCCTAAAGCATCTGCCAAAAGGGCAGGGGACCCCTGGAACTCTTTTCAGGTTTGGAGGCACTGGAAAGCACCATTTTTTTTCCCATTTTCCTTCCACCTGATAGTGCACGTGGGAACACAGTCCAGGTGCTGCACAGGCCACCCAAGAATGCTTCAGGCCCCAGCCTACACCAGCTATAGCTATCCCACTGAGGCAGCCCTGCTGTGGCATGCTCCTGAGAACACCTGCCCAAGCCCATACTAACTCTAGCCATCTTACCAAGATGGCTGTAGTGGAAATCAGAACAGCAAAAAGAAAAAAGAATTTTAAAAAATGAGGATGGTTTAAGGGGCCTCTGGGATAATATTAAGCATACTAACATTTACATTACAGGGGTCCCAGTAGTAAATGAGTTAGAGAGGCAGAAAACTTATTTGAAGAAATAATGGTTGAAAACTTCCCTAACCCAGAGAAGGAAACAGATATCCAGGTCCAGGATCACAAAGAGTCCCAAAAAGGATGATCCCAAAGAGATCCACACCAAGATATATCATAACTGAAATTGCTAAAATTAAAGATGAAGAACTTTAAAGGCAGAGAAAAACAACAGATCAAACATAAGGAAACCCCTATAAGGCTATCAGCTGATTTTTCAGCAGAATCTTTGAAGGACTGAAGGAAGTGGCGAAATATATCTAAAGTGTTTAAAGAGAAAGAAAATTCTAACTGGCAAGGATATTATTAAGAATTAGAGGAGAGATGAAGTGTTTTCCAGACAAGCAAAATCTAAAAGAGTTCATCACTAAGCCACCCTTACAGGAAATAAAAGAAAGGTCTTCTTTAAGTAGAAAAGACCATAACTAAAAAAAAGAAAATGTGTGAAAGAAAAAAATCTGACTGGTAAAGGCAAATGTATAGTGAAGACAGTGGATCAGCCACTTAAAAAGTTAAGATGGGGGCTTCCCTGGTGGCGCAGTGGTTGAGAGTCCACCTGACGATGCAGGGGACACGGATTCGTGCCCCGGTCCGGGAAGATCCCACATGCCACGGAGCGGCTGCGCCCGTGAGCCATGGCCGCTGAGCCTGCGCATCCGGAGCCTGTGCTCCGCAACAGGAGAGGCCACAGCAGTGAGAGGCCCGTGTACCACAAAAAAAAAAAAAAAAAAAAAAGTTAAGATGAAGTTTAAAACAAAGACTGTAACACCAGACAAAGGAGGGCATTACGTAAATATAAAGGGGTCAATCAAAGAACAGAATATAGCATTCATGAATATTGATGCACCCAACATAGGAACACCTAAATTTTAAAGCAAATATTAACAAACACAAAGAGAGAAATAGACAGTAATACAAAAATAGTAGGGAACTTTATACCTCACTTACATCAATGAATAGACCTTCCAGACTGAAATTCAGACATTGGCCTTAAACAACACAGTAGATCAGGTGAACTTTATATACATATTATTTCAGCCAAAGACTGAAGAATACACATTCTTTATAAGTGTACATGGAACATTCTCCAGGATAGATCAAATGTTAGGTCACAAAATAAATCTCAATAAATATAAGAAGACTGAAATAATATCAAGCATTTTTTCTGACCACAATGGTATGAAACTAGAAATTAATTACAGGAAGAAACTGGAAAAAATATAAACACGTGGACACTAAACAAGATGGAACTAAACAATCAATGCATCATTGAAGAAATCAAAGAGGAAATCAAAAAATACCTTGAAATAAACAAAAATGGAAGCACACCTTTCTGAAGTCTATGGATGCAGCAAAAGTGATTCTGAGAGGGAAATTCATGGCAATAAAGGACTAACTCCAGGAACAAGAAAAATCTCAAATAAACAATTTAACTTTACACCTAAAGAAATTAGAAACAGAAGATCAAACAAAGCCCAAAGTTAGTATAAGGATGGAAATAATATACATCAGAGTAGAAGTAAGAATCATTAGAGACTACTACAAACACTTATGGACCAACAAGTTGAACAATTTAGCAGAAATGGATAAATTTGTAGAAATATACAATTTCCAAGATTGAATCAGGAATAAATAGAAAATATGAATAGACTGATTACTAGTAATGGTATTGAATTTATAATTTTTAAAAATTCCCAACAAAAATGTCCAGGACTATATGGCTTCTACCAAATGTTAGAGAAGGGTTAATACCTCTCCTTTGCAAACTATTCCCAAAAGACTGAAGAGAAAGGAACGCTTCCAAACTCGTTCTATGAGGCCAGCATTATCCTGATACCAAAGCCAGAAAAAAACTTTATAGAAAGAGAAAATTATAGGCTAATATCCCTGATGATTATATTATAGAAGCAAAAATCCTCAACAAAATATTAGCAACTGAATTTGACAATACATTAAAAGGATCATACACCATGGTCAAGTAGAATTTATTACAGGAATGCAAGGATGGTTCGGGACTCACAAATCAATCAACATGATAAAACATCACATTAACAAAACAGAGGATAAAAATCGTATGATCATCTCAATAGATGGAGAAAAAGCATCTGACAAAATTCAATATACATTTATGAAAAAAAACTCTTAACAAAGTGGGTACAGGGGGAACATACAGCAACCTAATAAAGATCTATATGATAAACCCACAGCTAACATCATGCTCATTTGTGAAAAGCTGAAAGCTTTTCCTCTAAGATCAGGAACAAGACAAGGATTTCCACTATCACTACTTTTATTCAACATAGTTTTAGAAGTCCTAGTCATGGTTATCAGACAAGAAAAATAAATGAAAATCATTTAAATTGGAAAGGAAGAAGTAAAATCAAACTGTCAATATTTTCAGATGACATGATACTACATATAGGAAACCCTAAAGATTCTGGAAAAAAAACCTATTAGAATTAATAAATGACTTCAGCAAAGTTGCAGGATACAAAAATAATATACAAAAATCTGTTGCATATCTATACACTGATGACAAGATATCAGAAAGAGAATTAGAGGAAACAATCCCATTTACAATTGAATCATAAGGAATAAAATACCTAGGAATAAATTTAAGCAGGGAGGTAAAAGTCCTATACAAGGAAAACTATGAGAAATTGATGAAATACATTGAGAACACAAATAAATGGAAAGATATTCTGTGTTTATGCAATGGAAGAATTAATATTGTTAAAATGTCCATACAACCCAAAGAAATCTACATACAACTCAAGTCAATACAATCTTTTTCTAAATTCCAATGTTATTTTTCACAGAAATAGAGAATACAGTCCTAAAATTTGTGTTGAACTAGAAAAGACTCCAAATAGTCAAAGCAATCTATGGTACTGGCACAAAACAGACACATAGATCAATGGAACAGAATAGAGAACCCAGAAATAAACCCACATTTATATGGTCAATTACTCTACAACAAAGAATATCAACAGAGAAAAGAGTCTCTTCAATAAATGGTGCCAGGAAAACTGGACAGTTACATGCAAAAGAATGAAATTAGACAACTTTCTTACACCATGTACAAAAACAAACTCAAAATGGATCAAAGACTTAAATGTAAGGCCTGAACCCATAATACTCATAGCAGAAAACAGGCAGTATGCTTTTTGACATCTGTCTAGCAATATGTTTTTGGATATGTCCCCTAAGGCAAGGAAAACAAAAGCAAAAAATCAAATGAGACTACATCAAACTAAAAAGCTTTTGCACAGAAAAGGAAGCCATCAACTACATGAAAAGGCCACATCCTGCATGGGAAAAGATATTTGCAGGTGAAATGTCCAATAAAGGGTTAATATTCAAAATATATACAGAACTCATACACTTAATATCAAAAAACAAACAAACAAAAATGGACAGAGAACCTGAATAGAAATTTTTCCAAAGAAGACATACAGATGGTCAACAGGCGAATGAAAAGATGCTCAACATCACTAATCATCAGGGAAATGCAAATCCAAACCACAATGAGATAATATTTACCTATTCTATTCTAACAGGTGTGAGTATTCTAACTTCATACCTGTTAGAATAGATAGTATCAAAAAAACCAAAAAAGTGTTGGTTAGGGTATGGAAAAAAGGAAACCCTGGCACACTTTTGGTGAGAATGTAATTTGATACAACCACTATGGAAAACAGTAATCAAAAATTTAAAAAGATAACTGCCATAGGACCCGGCAATTCCACCTTTGGGTATTTATCCTAAGAAAAAGAAAATCCTAGTTCAAAAAGATATATACACTCCTATGTTTGTTGCAGCATTATTTGCAATAGCCAAGATATGGAAGCAACTTAATTGTCTATTGATAGATGAATGGATAAAGAAGACGGGGTATATATACATACAGTAGAATATTACTCAGCCATAAAAAATGAAACATCACCTTTTGTGACAACATGGATGCTATGCTAAGTGAAATAGAGAAAGAAAAATACCACATGATTTCACTTATATGTGGAATCTAAAAAAAAAAAGAACAAACATAAAAAACAGAAACAGACTCATAGATATAGAGAACAAACTGATGGTTGCCAGAAGGGAGGTGGGTATGAGGGTAGACAAAATAGGTGAAGGAGATTAAGAGGTACAAACTTCCAGTTATAAAATAAATAAATCTTTAGTCTGTAATGTATGGCATAGGCAATAAAGTCAATAATGTTGTAGTAACTTGGTATGGTCACAAGTGGTAACTAGACTATCACAGTGATCATTTAGTAATGTATAAAACTAGCTAATCACTACGTTGTACACCTGAAACTAATATGGAAATAGCAAACTCAGATATTCAGATTTCATTCCTTCATTATGCCATTTAATGAGGTCCCTGCTGTATTTAGTTGTGTAAATACTGTTATTGCAAAGTCTGAAGATTGTGGCTGTGTTTTTATACATGCAAACACAATATCTTTATTCCAACAAATGTCCTCAGGGTATTGCAGTTTGTTCCTTGCTGGTGTTTCCATTATTTACATAGAACAGAATTAAAGGGAGTGGTAGAAAAAGGAATCTTTTAAAATATCAAGTTCACAGTAATTTTAGCACTTTGGGGGCAAAGAGAAACCATATAAATAAATTTAGAATTGCTTCCAGATACAGACCTATTAGATAAGATTCACTGAGGTCATTTATTCCTCCTGTGACACTTTAGAGAAGGACACTTACTGCTCTAAATTTTCCCCAACTACCATTATATTTTGTCTATTAAAATTATAGGGAGACTTGTAGCTGCCTTATTTAGATCATTTTTGATGACTAATATTTCAGGGATGGCTACCCATAGCATTCACTAGTTTAACAAATATTTATAGAACACCTATACTATATCAGGCATTGGGCTACATTCTGAGGATACAATAGTAAGAATGAAGCTCAGAGTAGAAAAGGAAGTGTTATATAAAGGGAAAGTCATGTCTTGCTTATCTGTGCTACTTACTGAGATTTTTCTCCCCTACAGAGTAGATGTGAATTTGACATTGTAAGGAACTGTTTTGCTCTCTATGTCTGCAATATGAACTGATTAAAACTATATACTCAAGCCAAGTGATCACTAGGGAACAGCTGAAAACTGTGGAAGAAATGGTATACAGAGATGACAAGGAGCTTTAAAAGTTACTGATGATTTCAGAGCTATTAGTAGACTGGTATGAGACTGATTTTAAAAGGGTAGTACATAATACACTTCATTCCCCCAAGCAGAATGCCATGGCCTTATCAGAGCTTGAAGACTAGATTTAAATTCTGATTCCCAGGAGAACAGTTGAAAAAGGAACATGGAAAATCTCTGTCTTAGACTTTAAATTAAAAAAAAAAATTGACCTTACACTTAAAAGGGTAAAATAATTTTAGTAGTTGTTGTGTTAGTTCTAGTCACCAAGGCAGAGGAAAACCTTGATAATCACAATTGGACCAACTCTTATCTACCCAAAATGTAGTGGTACTTTTAAGCTTGGATGAAGAGGCTATTTTCTAAAGTGAAACAGGCAAGAGCCCTGCCAACCCTGGAACAATAATGTTTTAATTTAACTTTTCAGAGTACAAGGGTGCAAAATGGCCTTATCATGAAATGATGAAGTTGAAGATTACATGTTAGACTGTATCTGCAAAGAAAATTTACAGCTAGTAAATGCTGAAGTTAAGAGGCTTGAGATGTTTTTGGCAGTCAGAAGGGGGCCTAAGAATAGAACCATGATAGTCATAAAACCCTAAAAGTAAAGGTCCTATTTGCATCCATTTCTCTCTTTGCTAGAAGTTACAAGGACTACATGATAATTTTGCATAGAGAGAAGTCATGGCATGAGTTGGCAGTGGGAAAATCCATCATCATTTGCTTCCTTTAAGCAAAGATAATATAACTATTAATACTCAGAGTCTATCAGAAGTTTATCTTAGGACAAACTGAATGCCCTCTGATCTTGAGGTCCAGGAAAAGAGATGAAGGGAAAGGTATGAATGAAGTCTTTTAGTGGGAAAAGAAAACTTACTTATTATCTACATTTACTTGGCAAACTACAGGCTGTCACCAAATCTTTTTCCCCATTCTTCATGGATATTTAGCAGACCAGGTTACGTTTCCAGCCAGTCTTTCATCTATTTCTAGTCATGTGAACTAGAAGTTTTTCACAGTAGCATGAGTTGAATGGCATGTGTAAAACTTCTTCACTAGCTTATTAGGAAATTGTTGCCTGTAATTCCTTTCTAATTCCTTTACTTCTTTTTTTTTTATAATAACACATGTGTTTTGTTAGTTTTACTTTTTAGTTTCTAATTTTTTTTAATATCTTTATTGGAGTATAATTGCTTTACAATGGTGTGTTAGTTTCTGCTTTATAGTAAAATGAATCAGTTATAAATATACATATGTTTCCATATCTCTTCCCTCCATCCCACCCTCCCTATCCCACCCCTCTAGGTGGTCACAAACCACCAGTTGATCTCCCTGTGCTATGTGGCTACTTCCCACTAGCTATCTATTTTACATTTGGTAGTGTATATATGTCCATGCCACTCTCTCACTTTGTCACAGCTTACCCTTCCCCTTCTCCATATCCTCAAGTCCATGGTCTAGTAGGTCTGTGTCTTTATTCCTGTCTTACCCCTAGGTTCTTGATACTAATTCCTTTACTTCTGAGCTAGAACCCACAACCCAACTTTAATCAGGAAAGCAAGAGAGTACAAAGAATTGTGCATGATAAAGAGAAAGGCGTCTGAATCCGTGAATGACCATTTGGAGCAGAGCAAACTCTTGAAAGGCTGACATTTTCAACCTGAATCTAGTACATGAGAGAAGAATGAACTTCCATCATTTTTAAACTACTGTATTCTGTACGGGTATTTGTTTTAGCTGTTTATTTGTTGCCTTAATTCATTTATGTATCTGGCCTTTGGCAGCCTAGGAAATAGACTGTTTACTTAGCCATGTGCTTCTTCTTGTCATAAATATTATAATTTTGTACAGAGATCTAGGACATTCTTGCAGTTGAAGGGGAGGGCACAGATGACAATTATGGTTTTATTGTTGGTGGTTGTTGTTGCTGCCGGTGTTTTTGAGGGCAAAAGATATACTAGTTACTAAGTTATTGTTTCTCCACTCCAAGCCCACTCTTTTATCCTCTACTTTGTTCTCGCTGGATCTCCTTTGCCAGCTGGCTTCATGTTAGGCCCCTGCAAAAGAGTCTCTAGAAGACTGGAAAGCCAGAGGAGGGACCGGATGTTGATTTTTCCTCTTTCTGTTTGTCTTTCTGTTATCATCACAGTGTCTTAGCAATGCTTCTTTTTCATTTGGCAGTATCTGTTTTTTCCATTGGTGCCATATTTAGAACAGAGTTTTTCCCAACAATTGTAACCAAATTTATCTGTTCCCAGTCAGAGACATTAGCACCAGAAAGCTGGCACCCTCCCTCTCCTCTTCAGAGCTCTGGTCCCAACCCCATTGTATCCCTCCTCTGAGCTCAGAGACAGCAACACCAACTGAGGGGCACCTCTTCTTCAGAGGTCTGGGTTTCAGAGATTTTCTTCTATGTTTCTAAGTATTAATAATTCCAACCTCTTCTCTTCCCCTACACCAGTATATGCACAATTAACTACTTCCTGCAGCTGCTAAGTTCATAATATTCTAGTCCCCACTCTTAGCGCCTTTACAATTCTCTAATACTTGATTAACAATTATTTATATAAAATTCTTTATGTTAAAATAACTGGTGTGAATCTGTCTCCTGATTATAGCTTAACTGGCACAAGAGAATAATGACATTATAACATTATTGGCATCTTATGCCATGACAAATAGGCATGCATACATATTATAAAGAATGTTTTATGAATAATAGTTAATCTTCTAGTCAAAACTAAACACAGGAGTAAAATGGGGGTCACAAACTCAAGTGCCCATGCAGTTCAGGTGGTTAAGGTAAATGATTGAGGCAGACCAGATATAAGGAAAAAAACAGCAGAAGAATGACAATGATGGCAACTGACACACATCCTCAGCATCAGAGAGCCAATAAAAAAATGGAAGCCACTATAAATAACTGGACAAGGTGAACCCATCAAAAGACAGCAGCAACTGCTTGTGTCTGTACAGTTATTACCACATGGAGACAAAGATCTATTGGTCCCAAAACTTTGGGTGTTGGAAAAGAAGAAAACTTTGAATTTTCATCTGTATCTTCTGATTTATAAATGTTTTCACTCATTCAACTTTTGGGAAAACACTCTGAGGGCCAGAATAAACATGACTTTAGGCCTAATCTGATCTATATGTATCAGTTTGTGACTAATGGAGAAAACATTTTGTATTACTCTGAACTGGAGATCTTATCAAGTCCTAAGCTAGAGGAACAACAGAAATTCTTGGAAAACTTTTGAACTTGGAGAGCAGAGAGTCTTATTTCTTACTTGCTGAGTAGATTAAAAGGAAGCTTTAGGACTCCTGAGTAGAAATGTCTGGGTAGTATGTTTAGGTAGAAGAAATTTAGGAAGGGTCAGAGAGCTTCCTACAGGAAAGTAAAGTGGCTTCTATGCTCCCTGTAAATTAGTAAATTAAATTACTAACTTAAGTAACAAATGACAAAGGACTTGAGAGAGTTCCACAGAGTTGTCTGAGCCCCATTGTGGCAAGAAATGCAGAAACATCTGAAAAGTTTAACTTAAGAATTTGAGGGAAACTCAGAAAATTGAATAGACCTTGATATCATGAATGATGAATAATTCAACAGTAAACAACATGACAAAATACTAAAAACAGGACATGAAGATATACTATTGGATACCAGCATGGATAACTGGTAATATCAAGATCTGAAAGCCTTCTACCCATGAAAACTTGGTTACATAAGACCCCAGGAAATCAGATGCTACTCATTGGAAGACAGGGTCTCTGAAATGACTGAGAATAAGTTTCTGTCACCTTACAAAATACTACTTGTTAAAAATTCAATGAAGTTCGAAAACTAAAGGTAATTACGGTATTGCATAATTGAGTTTGCTTTCTGAGATTCATATATGCTATAAATTGAAAGTAAAAACTTGGTTTTCTAAATTTGCACTGAAAAGAAATGAGATATATCTTTAGAAGATTTTTATGTGGCTGACTTTCAAATTTATATCTCTAGCCCTGACCTCTCCTTTCAGCTCTAGGTTCTTACCTCTAATTACCTTATTTGACATCTTGCCTTATTTGTAAAACAGTTTAATCCCTACATGACCAACACCAAACTTTTCATCCTGCAACATCTCCCAAACCTATTTCTCCTTTAATACTTTCTCTTTCAGGAGTGTAACAACCACTGAGTAGTTGCTCGAGTCCAAAACATAGGAGACATTATTTTTTCCTTTTTTTCCCCACATAACCCTCTCTAATTCAGTCCAACAGTAATAATGTGGACTGTACCTCCAAGTATATCCTGTATCTGTCTACTTCCCTCTGTCTCTTCTATGACCACACTAATTCAATCCCCATTGTCTCTTTTTTTTTTTTTTTTTTTTTTGCGGTACGCAGGCCTGTCACTGCTGTGGCCTCTCCCGCTGCGGAGCACAGGCTCCGGACGCGCAGGCCCAGCAGCCATGGCCCACGGGCCCAGCCGCTCCGCAGCATGTGGGACCCTCCCGGACCGGCGCACGAACCCGTGTCCCCTGCATCGGCAGGTGGACTCTCAACCACTGCGCCACCAGGGAAGCCCCCCATTGTCTCTTGATTGAACTTACTGCATTAGCCTCCCAACAAGTGGTATGCTGAGCCAGGGCATACGAACTCATGAATGCCAGTTAAATTTTCAGAAATTTTGATAGCCAATATGTGTTATGTTGTTAGCTTAAAAACAGGCATGATTTGGAAGTATTTACACCATGAAAATCAGCAAACAAATGAGGGCTTTTCCTTCCTTCCAGGAAGCAAGTATTAAACATTAAACATCACTATTCCTGTTTCCACATTTGCACCCCTATAATCCATTTACCTCACCACAGACTTTGTAATCTTTTAAACAAATGAAAAAGGTCTTATATCTGCTTTGGTTAGCATTCTCTAATAGTTTCCCATTAAGCCTTCAAAAATCCAAAATTCTTAACAAGGCCCAAGAAACTCTATTTGATCTGTTCTCTCCCTACTCCTCTGACTCCAACTCCTACTACCCCTGCCTCATTTCCTATACTTCAGATATGCTGGCCTTCCTTCTGTCTCTCTGGAATATCAAACTATTTCTGACTTGGGGTAGGTACACTTGCTGTTTTCCCTTCCTGGAATAGTTTTCACTTATATCTTCATGTGGTTTATCCCTTCTTGTCACAAAGGTCTTAGTTAAAATGTCATTTTTTTAGCAAGGACTCTGAACCGCCCAACCTACCTTCACTAAATCATGCTTTATCACAGATTTCTGTTTTTTCTTCACAGACTTTACCACTACTTAGAATTATCTTATTTATTTATTTGTTTACTATTTGTCTCTCTCATTAGAATATAAGTTCTATGAAAGCAGATGACTGTTCTAGGCTCTCTCTTCAGTACCTAACAAATGATTGGTAGTCAACAATATTTTTTAACATAAAAATATTCTATTCTTACCCTGAATTCCACTATGATCAAAAGTTGTTTTTGTTGTTTTGCTTTTGTTGTTTGTGTGTTTGTAAACCCATAGAGCCTTAACTTGGGGAAATAAAGGTATGCTGAGTAATTAACAGTTTTTCCTCCACAAGTATAAAAATCACTAAACAGTACTCTTTCAGTAAAATTCCAAGTCCTAGAAAATCACAGCACTGCCATACTAATTTCCTCCACAATCCAGCATAGTTAAAAGGCTGATAGAAGCCTTGAAACATGAATTTAGCATTTGCCACTTTGGACTATAACATCTGTTTATTTTCTCTTATTGAATTAGACCCAACTTCCTTCAGGGCAGGGGTCATACTTTTAAGCATTTTATATTCCCAATACTGGTCCAATGCCTTCACACTGTAGGGCTTCACATATGTTTGTGGAATTAAATTGTATTTGTGATATTTATGGGATTTATTGGAGGTAGAAATAATAGAACACTTTGTCATATTTTGGAAATGAATCTACAAATGAGAAGCAGAACAAAGTATAAATTTAAACACATGGAAGAGGAATGATTTGAACTGTTAAGAAATATCTATATTATACAAACTGAATGGGTATTTATTACAAATGAGGTGGAAAATTAAACTTATAAAAATATGTTTTAGAGGTTATGCTGGTTTTTTCCTGGAATTAGAGGACTAAAATCATAATCAGTAATAAAACTTCACCACAAAAATATCTTCCAAGATGGTAGGATCAAGGGAAGACCTTCTTGTTTGCAGGGTATTGTTATGCTATTTGAGGCTAGGGGCTGGGGCTGAGCTGAAGCATATAGGAGGTAGTCAAGGTTAGGGTTTGTAAAAGGAGGAAGAAAAGGAAAGAAAGATACTGGACACAGGGAGACTGAGAAGGGACTGGAGAAAGATCCAAGGAGTATTTCTTGTTGTTTGCTATATAATATGAGATGAAGATCCTGCCCTTCATCAATCCTCTAAAATTTTCAACACATTAATGATTCTGAGATAGTAGATTCTTTAGGGAGGTTAATATCTAGGTTTTATTCCTCTGTATGAATTCAGTAACTAGAAATAGTTTTCTTTACCTAAAGCCTAGGCAGTAACTGGTAATCTCTTAACCCAATCCCACTCCTCTATCCTCTTCAATTATATCACTGACATAGCTCTGTGAACAAGAGCAATAACCTCATGTAACCAGATCCATAGATATTTTTCTGGGCTCTTTCATTTGATTCTGTTGATTGTCCTTTTGTTTTACACTCTTTTCTCTTGATTTCTCAACCATACTCATACACACAGGTGTGTATGTCCTTCTACAACCCTAAGTCTCTATTTTTCAGTTTCCTTTCCAGAAAGCTGCCTGTTTAAAGAGCATACATTGTTTCACATTGGTCTTAGAATAAAGATCAAAATTCTAAATAAACCCTATTAAGCCCTCACTGATCTGGCCCATGGCAATCTCTGAAGGCTGATCTTCCCCTATTTTCTACCTTGCTCTCTGCCCTTTTGCCATACTGGCCTTTTAAATTTTTTAAATATCCATGTTAGTGTAAGTTCATGTGCCTGATGCACAGTGAGGCCAAACAAACTGAAACGTCGTAGTTTGGAGCAGAGAAAGGCTTATTACAGGGCCATGCAAGGAGACAGGTGGCTCAAGCCCCAGAAAACCTGGAGCTCTCTGAAGGTTTCAGAAAAGCATTTTTAAAGGCTGGGGAGGGAGGAGGGTCTCAGGGTACCCAATCAACTCATACATAATTCTCTGATTGGTTGAATATGATGTAACAGGGTGGTGTCACAGGGGTTAACATTATCAGTCCTTAGGCACCAGGAGGCCAGAGGCTATGTGCTTACGGTCATCAAGTAGTTAACATCTTCCATTTGGTGGGGGGGTTTACATCTGTAAAGTAACTCAGGAAATGTGCATAAAATACTGTTATCTAGGTTCTTCAAAGAGGAGCTAAAGCAGAGGACATGGTGGAAGGCCTGTTCAGGGAAGGCCCTATAGGGTCCTGCTTGGTTATATCCACATGTTACTTCTTGTCACAAGAGTCTTTTCCTACACAATTTCTTCTTTCTGGAATGCTCTTTCCTCCACTCTTCACATATTTGCCCTCTTTTCATCCCCTCTTGAAATCTCAGCTCAAGAATTGATTCAGCAGGGAAGCTTTCTCTGACCCTACAGTCTAGAGCAACTTCCTTTGTTAAAAGACTACGATTATCTCTTTCAGAGCATGTGTCTCAGTTTATATTTGTATATTTATTAGTATGATAATTTGTTGAAGGTCTGACTATTCAACTAGGTTGTAAACTTCTTGAGAGAGACCTGTCAATTTGGAATTCTATCTTATCACTGAGTTAAGTGACTGGCACAGAGTAGGTGCTCAATAACATAAAATGCTTAATTCTTCTCCTAACTCCCTGACCTCTCATTCTTTATCTCTTTAGCCAAGTTAATCCTCCCCCTGATCATTAAATGAATTAGCTCCTCAAGGTTTCATCTTTGGTCCTCTTCCATTTTCATTTCTTACTCTTCCTAAGATGATTTCATTCAATTTAATGGATTCAGTTATCACTTATACAAAGATCATACTAAAATATATCTGTTTCATCTAATCAAACCTTTTCTGTGAGTTCCAAATCCATTTACTCAATGACTGGCTTCACCTTCCGGGCTGAATATAATAATAAATCAAACTTAACATGTCTAAGACTAACCTCATGATTCTTCTACTGTAAACCTGTTATTTCTCCAGAATTTCATCTAATTGTGCTAGTTAAAAACATGGTAGCTCTGCTTAGGGAAATAACTGCAAATATCTTTAGTTCTGTCTAGATTGAAGTTATAGTTGATAACAAAGGTCAGACAATGGAATGGAAACTATTGACACAATTGCTTTTGAGTGTGTAAAGCACTGGCTAGCCATCATCATCAACTTAGCTGGATAATGAAGGTCAGTAAATATTTATTTTTCAGTTGCCATTCTTATTGATATGTAGGTGGTTTTTAATAAATATTTTGATACTAATCATTTGTCAGCTGTGTATATTTTTTAAATTAATTAATTAATTATTTTATTTTTGGCTGCGTTTGGTTTTCATTGCTGTGTGCAGGCTTTCTCCAGTTGCAGCGAGCAGGGGCTACTCTTTGTTGTGGTGCCCGGGCTTCTCATTGCAGTGGCTTCTCTTGTTGCAGAGCATGGGCTCTAGGCACATGGGTTTCAGTAGTGTGGCACACAGGCTCAGTAGTTGTGGCTTACAGGCTCTAGAGCACAGGCTCAGTAGTTGTGGCACACGGGCTTAGTGGCTCCACAGCATGTGGGATCTTCCTGGACCATGGCTCAAACCCATGTCCCCTGCTTTGGCAGGCAGATTCTTAACCACTGCACCACCAGGGAAGTCCCAGTTATGTATATTTTTAAAAGACTTGAGATTTGTCAGATTCATTGAACAATAGCGCCTCAGTTTATGAGACAGCTCATGAGAGTTCCATATAAATATTAAATAAGGGTTAATTACAATCAGGAGGTGTTTACATATATTCCTCAGGTAGTTTAAAGGTCAGTTAGGACAAGCACAGTTACCCTCAATTTCTCTGGTTAAAAAAGCAATAGATTACTAAAAATGTCACTTACCCAAAATGAATATTTATGATAGATGAATTACATAGTTTTATTTAGTTTACAACTTGGGCTCCTCTTAGAAGAAAGTCGGTGGGAAATATCCCTCCATGAGAGAATGAGATCATTGTACTTGATCAGACTGCTCAAAGACAGCAAGGGAAATGAGAAGAAGGAAAAGATTACAGCTGAGAGACATGTGGACCTCTTGGCCACATTTCACCTCATTCTTTACTGCAAAGTGAATAAAGAAAGGCTTATGTACATATCAAGGTATATTTCCTGTCCTTTTCAATAAATTGAGAGGAATAAATCCACTCAGTCACAAATTCATGAGCTCTTAAACTTTCATCTGTTTAGATTGTTGTACCTTGAGAAAAGAGGTGTTTTCTGTCCTTTACCAGGTCCATGTAAATGCCACGGAGTTCTTGCTAATTATCATTACAAAGTTTGCTCTGTCTGGTGGGAATAAAACATATTGAATTTTAAAACCTCAAAAGTGTTAAAAATAAATTGTAAATGTGATCTTGGTTGTTTCAAATTTTCCATACTTTTCCAAGGCTTTAGTATAAAAGCACCCTAAGGCCATCAGATTAAAATTAACCAAAGCCTTTGCAAAATTTAGTGTTCTATGGACACAAGGAGGAGTAGGTTCCAGCATTAATCCACAGGTTTCTAGGAGTCTGATGGGAGGGAATGGAGGCCAATATAGCTAGGTCTGCCTCCTGACATTATTCTGTGGCAGAGGGGGGCAAGTGTTCTCTGTGTAGGTCTTTTACAGGGAAGACCCATTAGTGATAGTAAAAGTGAATATGCCTGGTACAAGGTAGCACATAAAAACCAGAAACTACAAAAATTTTCACTGTTTTAAATGGGATCCATTTAAAAGGGATCCCTTATGGGAATGCTCATTTTATCTTAATGACAAATTATACCATTTAATCAGTATTATCAATCACTTGGTTTGTCTCCTACTTCATCCAGTGTTCTTTATTCATTTCCTTTGCTATTTCACCCTCTTCTCCATGACTTATAATGTTGGAATAGGCCAAAGTGCTTTCTTTGAATTTTTTTTTTTCTCTTCTCTAGCTGTGCTTACTCTGTGGGTGACCTCATTCCATCCTGTGGATTTAAATGCCATCTATGTCGAATCTGCAGTCCAGAACTCTGTTTAATACTTAAGATTTGTTTACTAAACTGCCCAGGGGCATCTCCACTTGGATGTCTAAATATATCTCAAACTCAGCAAAATCAAAACTGAACTTCTGATGCTCCCCTCGACCACTCCCCGGTCCCAACCTGGTCTCTTACAGGCTCTTTGATCACTATTGATGGCCACTCCATCCATAATTACTATTACTACCCTGCTCTGATCCACTGTCATTTATTATTTGGATGATTGCAATAGGTCTCCTAACAGAACTTCTTGCTAACATGTTCAATCCCCTAAGTCAAGGCAGAGCACAGCAGACAGAGGGTCCTTTTACTATGTAGGTCAGTTTACAGCACTCAGATCATGTCTCTCTTTTGCTTAAAACCTTCCAGTGGCTCCCCATACACCGGCCTACTAAGACTTACATCATCTGCTTCCACTTCGCCTCTCTGACATCATCTCTTCCTTGCTTTACCTCTCTGACCAATTTCTCCTCATTTATCCTACTCCAGCCACAGCAACCTCTTTGCTTTTTCTCAAATATTCAAGTAAACACATACCGTACAGACTTCACGTTGTTATTTTCCTCTGCCTGGAACAGTCTTCCCTCAGATATCCACATACGTAATTCCACATCTCTTTCTCAAATGTCACTTTGTCAATGAGATGTATATGATTATGTTGAAAAGAGTAGCCCACTTCCACTAGCCTACCACTCCTGTTCATTCCCAAGCCCTTTCACCCTGCTTTAGCTATTTTTCCCCCATAGCATTTACCAACTTCTAGTATACAGTAAAATATATACATATATAAAATATATATATATATACAGTAAAATATATTTTATTTTATTCTCTATCCCCATTCCCATAGTAGAATATAAGCTCCATGAAGGAAAAGGTCTTTATCTTTTTTAATTGATATATTTCAAGCACATAAAATAAAGTTTGCCTCAGTGCAGGGGCTCAATAAACATTTGCTGAATGCTGACTTGAAATCTTATTTATATAAATTATTTAGATTCAGTTGTACCACTTAATATCTAGTTCTCTCCTAAACTGTGTACTCAATAAACGCTAGTATTATGCCTGTCTTGTTCACTGTTAAACAGGTTAGTTTTAAACCCCTAATACTAATTCTGATAACCTTTTTATTTTATTTTGTTATTCATTTCATGTCTCTCTTTCTTTTACTTATATGTTCATGCATTTGTTACATTTCTCTCTGACCAGTTCACAAGCTGCTTGAGATCAGGACCTACTACATATTTCTTTGGATCTTAATTATATAATATTTCTGTTCCTTGGGTTAGGATTGCATGGTCAAGTTCAGCAGTAACTTAGATGTCTAAAAATCTTATCCCATGCTGATCCCAGTTATCCTGGAAAAAAATTATGTCATTACCGGAGCTATCAAATATTCCAATTACCTTAGAAGGACCCTAAAATATATAGATAAAATTGTTCTACATCACTTCTACCAGAGTTATGAAACAGCCCAAGAGCAGGAAAAGCCTCTGAAGGAACTCAGTATAGAGTGATAGCCTTGGATAAGTCTAGAAGGAGACAAGGGTACAGGTATATAGGCCAAAGCAAATGAAAGTCTGACAAAACAACCTGTAGTTTCAGCAAAACACAGCAATTAGGCAAAAACAAGGGGGTCCCACAGCAAGCCTTATCTATCCTAGTCTGACAACTCCCTTGAAAAACTGAGTTTAAAATAGTAGAACTCTAAGGATGTTCTGTTTTAAATTCAAATCTCCAAGAATGCCTGCCAGTAAAACTCAGATTCATTAAGGAGAAGGTGATATGTTGATGTTTGTAAAATTCCACCATAATCATCATTCATTCTCATTATTTTCTTCCTGGAGGAACTAGGAAGAAACACTAGCTTTGACAGAAAACTGAAGACTTGAAGGAAAATTGGATAGAAGACTCATTTTATAAAGACTTGAATTGCCTGCAGGTTACTGCTTACCTAATTTGAAGTAATAATTTAAGGACAGAAAACTATCTCATTATCTACAACTTTACATCAAATTATTCTTGAAGATGCTAAATTATTTTCTATTATGAATTTTGTAAATTAATGTTTAAGTAGCATCAAGAAAAAGGTGATATTTCAAAGAGAAATTTTATTGGATTTGTTCGTCTTCAGTTAATGAACCTGTGTGAAAGAAATGTTAATAGAATATTCTCTTCTTACAACTCTGGAGCAAGATTAAAGAGCCGTTTAATAACTCCTTTCAGAGAGCTGTCCTTTTCTGTGCCCTTGCTCAGTTTGAGTCAGGTTTCTCTCTTGTTCCAGCAGAGAACAATTCTTCTACAGTCTAAGTACAGAAAAGAGGACTAGAAAAACTTCAGGGTAAGCTTGCTATACAATTCTAAAATGCTCCATAACATTTAAGAATGGCAACACCTGCCCCTCCCTTCTCCTAGGTCATTATTTAGGCTTTAAAGTAATATAATATCAAATAGCTCTCTATTGGAAGGGTTATTTAGTTGGAGAGGTATTCATTCTGTTTGTCACAGGTAAGGGGGGAGGGAATTACATTGCCATTTTAGAAAATGTTTTATTACAGAGAAGAAAATGGTGTCTCACACAGGTCTAGGCATTTTTATTACAATTAAACCTCTTACCCCTTTCCTATTTCAATGTGACATTCATGCCTACCTCCCAAGTACAGACTTGATTCTTCATCACACATAGCCCCTTATATATTATGTTTCTTGCCAACACAAGAAAACCATGTTGATTGATTGAATCATAAAAAAAATCTGTTGTTATAATAAGGAATTCTTCATTCCTTTATAAAAAAAAAAAAAAACAACTGTACATTTAAGTTAGTGTTCCATTTTGAAGCAGTGGGTAAAACAGGTGACAACTTAGGCAGACATAATTTCAATCATCCTCACAAGATAAGTAGTCCTTCATTTACCTGTGTCACATTTACCCACAATTATAAACCAGACACAAGTATATTACTAGCTTAAGCTGGCAGGGCTTGCAATGTCCACAAAAGTCACTTACTAAAAGCAATTCTGGAAAAAGTGTAATAAAAAATTATTACTAACACATTTTCATAAAGTGCATCAAATCAACTAATGTGTCACTTTACAATACGTTGTGAGAATGGGAAAATGAACAGATGAGTGAGTTTTTATGAGAGAGTCAGGCCAAAATATGCCAAAAAGTTAGTCCACAATCAAGAAGACAAAGTCAGTTGTGACAGCACTAGAGTGGGGCCTTGCTCAGTCAGGAAGTAACATGAAGGAACTTGGATACATGGTGCTTCAAGGAGAAGACACCGAAACAAGAGAATATTCCCAAACAAGTGATGGAACCATATTTAAGATTTCACTTAGTTTTATTCAGCATTAGTGTAATAACTTGGAATTTATAATGTGCTGTTACATACAATGTATCATATTACATCCATAGCCACATTGTAAGAAATGTAGGCAATATCATCACCCCAAAGAGCAGAGGTCATCATTCCAAATTATTAACGAAGAAATTAAAGTTCAAAGAGGTATTTTTCTTGTCTATAACTTATTAGTTTATTAAAAAGTCATTTTTTGAGCATATGGAACTGTCATGGGCTTTGAAAGTAGAGTACTGAGCCATAGATATAATCCCTTCTCCCATGGAAATGATGTGTTAGTGGAAGATTCAGATAATAAGTAGACAAATAAATATTTTTATTCTTAACTGTAATTAATGATATACAGAAAACAAACAGTATGTGATGGAAAGTAACTTCAGATATCCTTGTGAGGAAAAACATCTTTAAAGGGATGATATACCACTGAGACCTGAAGGATGACAAATTATTAACCAGTCAAACTGTAGAAGTTTCTTCCAGGAAGATAAAAAAGCATATGCAAAGGCCCTGTGATGAGAAAGAGATTAAGATGTTCAGGAGATAGAATCTGTGAAGTCATGGAGGTCAACCCAGGCCCTTTTAAATGTTACCCATAAATAACTCTGAAGCAAATAAAATATAATCCAAAATCCCCCAAAGGAAAGGTTATAAAATGGGCCTTACGTATAGTTGGAGACTATAAGTCTCCAGTGGTTACCATGGGTTGTGATCAGTTTCCGGCCTAACTAGCCATTAGTGTCTCAACTAATTTTACTGAAAATACCTCACCAGATTTTATAGTCAAAATGCTTCAGTTAATGGAATTTTCTGGAATCTAGAAAAGTAAGATAGCATAGTGATCAAGAGCACAGTCCTTGAAGGAAGAGACCAAGATTTGAATACAAGTTCTGTTACTCACTGGCTATATAACCTGATGAAAGTTACATGGTCTCACTGAGCCTTAGTTGTATTTGCATAAATTCAGAATTGAAGTAGGGATTAAATGAGAGAAGGCAAGTAATGCACCTTAATATAGAATTTTGTCAGAGAAAAGTCTCTGTCTGATCTAACATGAATTCTTTCTATTTCATTAAATGAGTCTGAGCTTCTAAATTTCCCAGATCATTCTTGCCCCAATATGGCTGCTTCTGAAAAATCATTTTCTTCTAACATGAATCTTATTCTCAGTCTTTGGCTATGCACTTGTTCAGCTTAATTTTTCATTTGTTCTGCACAGAACCACATAGGAGAATGGGCTGGTCAGGTAGCTACCTGCAGAATCAATTTTAATTACTATTTTATCCTAGGGAATACATGTCTTCACCAACTTTGCTTAACTATCATATGAAAATTCATGTTTTGAAAGTATTTTTAGTAAGATTTTTGAAGAAGAATGTTCTCATTGAGAATTCATTAAAAGCAAAGTAAAATAACAACTAAAATTGCACCGTTTTTTTTTTTTTTTTTTTCGCGGTACGTGGGCCTCTCACTGTTGTGGCCTCTCCCGTTGCGGAGCACAGGTTCCGGACGCGCAGGCTCAGCGACCATGGCTCACGGGCCTGGTCGCTCCGCGGCACGTGAGATCTTCCCGGACCGGGGCACAAACCCGTGTCCCCTGCATCAGCAGGCAGACTCTCAACCACTGCGCCACCAGGGAAGCCTGATATCATTCTTAATGTCTGTATATATAATGTAAATTATATATTATTTTCAATTATTAAAGGTAATTTTAATAAATTTAATAACAAAGAAGGAATTCTAAATTTGAGTGATGAGAGAAAGAATGAGAAATTGCAAAACACAAAGAATAAGATTCTACATTACGCTGTGTGTGGTATACAAGTAGGCATTGATGACTTCTGTAGAGTATGATTTTATTTTACGGAACCATAGTATTTCTCAAATCTGATAATATTTAACATTCTAAATAAGATTTTAGGTATCACTAAGTTCAAGATTGTATGAAAAACACTGAAAATTTTGTATAATACTTAAAGCCATTATGCTAAAATTTTGAGTAGCTCTTGGCAACTGAATTATGATATCATTTATATAAGCCAAATTTATAAGTCTGAGAAAGAGGGTGTGTAGCCGCAATCCATAATTCACATATACTTTCAAACATGTTAAATCAAGTATATCAGTGCTCATACCATGTTTAAAGTTGTTTCTCCACTGATGCAATGAAGAGTTTAGCACTATTCATAAAGCTTAATACATTTTATTATATAGGGAAATTTATAAATTATGTTAAGTTTGAACTTCAGTTACTTAAGATGCAACAGGTCACCTAGTATCTAGTTTGTTTTCCACATTGGTAAACTAATTTAATAATATGAAACTCCCTTCACTTTGCAATGTGTAGAGACTTTCGGTGGCACATGGCCTGAAGTACTTAAATAATAATACCTTTGATCTACTTTGGGAGAAGGGAAAGGTTTTTCAAATGATGTTACATAGGAAATGTTTTGGTGTCCATATTTCTGCTTAATCAGAAAAGAATATTAGTGCTAAAAGTATCATAAAACATTTCTTCTATGACCACACAGTTATAGAAATCAGCATACCAACATAGGACTCAGAGTAATTAGATTAAAACAGTTGGGCACAATTCTTCTGAGAATATAACTAAAGCAGAAAATAAGCATTTTACAGAGTATTACAAAAAGTTTTCTTAGCTGGACGGAGACTTGTAATTGTCCTGCATTTGGTCCTCCTTTAATCATTTGGTTCTCCTTTAAGCCCACACGATTTACTTACACATATTTCACGTATTAGGTAGATGCAGGGAAATATTAATAAAAAGTTTGTACTTAATGTTCAAAATAAGGACTGATATGAATGTTATACAATATTTTATCTTGTTTAAATTTTTCTCAAGATTTTAGAGTTACATACTGTATTACAAATGAATAGTTTTCATCTCAAAATCCATCACTCAACTTTTCCTTATCTCCATTCCTATGGCCCTTACTCACTACTCATGGGTTGGACAAATGTCACCCCTGTGGTGGCATGGATAAATGGGATAGGTTGGAATGACTTCCTTCAAAAAGTCTGTCTAAAAACCAGAACTAGAATCAATTATTCAAACTGAATTAGGAATCTTAAGGTCTACCAACTGGCCAGGAGGCCACATTGGAGACACAGTCAAACTCCACCCCTACTGATGTAGTTCCCACCTGGGGGGGTCCCCAGCAATTACAGACAAAACTTTCCAGAGGCACCATGTGCATCCTTGGGACTTTACTTTTTGTGTGGAAGACAGGTGTTAATTTGTTTTACTCTCAAAAACACCATGAATTGTACCTTAGGAGTGGTCATATGAGACATTTAAGTGTTTAAGGAAACACCGCTAGTAGATTACATAGCTCTCAGATGACTGTGGGGGCCTCTGAAAAATGAGTTACCATTAGTTAATTGGAGAAGCTACCTGAAGGGATAATAGACTTTGTTATTTATGCAAACTATGTGGACAATTATCCCTACAGTGTGGTCACCTAATTAGAGAAGTTGGTATGAAATTCATTCCTGACTTTAGCAAAGGTGGTCAATAATACAACCTCAGTCATGGAAACTATCAGGTCAGCTCAATTCACTGTTATGGATAGACATTTTCAGACCAAGGCAGAGTCTGTGCAATTGCTATACTCTTCTATACTTGGATTAATATCTCAGACCAATTAGATAGGTCAGTACAGAAACTGAAAGAGAAAGATACCTGACATTCTAAGATAGACTCTAATGGTTTACGAGTTTTGTTCTGCGGCTGGATCTGGGACCTTGGGAGGCAGGGTTGAGCTCAACACAGAAAGCAAACATCTCTTGCTTGAATTGGTAGTAGCCTTAATTAAATGCTTTAGGAGACTAATTAAACAGATTTAATCCTAGCCTCTGTCAGATTAATCAGAGTTATGAACAGAGTGGCATACTTGTTGGAAAATTTGCTGGAAGCCAAGAAAATATAGAAAAGAAGGGTGTATATTATTAAGAAACAATACCCCTGTTTGTCTCTCACATTTCCACATAACTTGCTAGTGATGTACTGCCTCTCCTTTTTTCTGGACTATCTCTTCAAGGGTGTTTGTATCATGAACAGCCTCAGAAGATAGTGTCACCCTCCAGCAAGCTTACAGACTTGGAAGATAAAGATGGTTTCTCTACCCAGAGTAAAAATTATACTAGGGACATGCTTACTCTGTAGTGTAGTAAAGATAATTTTTCCCTCTGGGGTAAAATGACAGGTCTTCTTACTGCCCATTATAAAAGATCTTGTTTCCCTGATCTTGGAGTTCTTGTCCTATAACATAACCCATTGTTTGCCCAGCATCCATCTGGACCCATGTGTATTGGCCTTCTGATATTTGGGGACATGGGGAACTGATGAAAATATGCTAATACTTAAGCTGCCCATTGTGTCATAGTAATAAACTTCTTTCCCTCTGACCTGGGAATCTTGTATCTTTAGTCAACATCCATGAATGTATGACAGGCTAATATGTTAGAGTGGATGTAGGGTAATATATAAGACACTTCACAGTTTTCAATATCTAATAGAGACAATACTCAAAAAAAACCACAAAAAACAAAAAAAACACCCAAAACCCAGGGTCTTAATATCCTATAGAACATAATCTAGTTTTATATCTAATTTAGAAATGTTATTTTGGCATTTTTTCCATTAGTTTTGTAACCCCAGTTTGTAAAATTCATTTCAATCATCTCCTATTCTGCTGATTATTGCCTTAATGATTACAATAAAAGAGTGACATGTACTCACTACGCATGCGAGAACTATGTTTTTAACAATTTGAGGATTTTGCTTTTACAATAGTATAAGCTCCCTAAAGATAGGCTCGATGACTTCTACTTCTTTTCTATCTCTTCCAGAGTACTTTGCAAAAGCTTGTATGAAATTCTGATATTTTATAATTGAATTTTAGATTAATGAACATCATACTTTATATTTTAAATGAATTTTTTAATGTCTTAAGTCCTTCTAAAGAAATCTGACAAGTTGTTAAGCAAACAATAAATGTATATAGACATAAAACATCAAGGACATGGAAAGGAAAAGAAAAAGAATACCATGTAGCTTACAGAGATATTACTATTATTCTCTAAATGGGTAAATGAATGAATGACTAATGTATGAGTGAATGATTTAATTCTGTGACATCAGTAGCTGGAATTAGAGATTTAACCACCAGCTATTAACCATTCTTATATAATTCCAGTTTTTCTGGGAGCTGATATCATGTTCCTTTTTTTATATATCCAGTGGGTTTTTCTTTTTTTTACAGTAAAGCTAACCACACTCCAAAATATTAGCTTGTATAATAAAATACGATTATTTAAATGTAATTAATGTTTTCTAAAAGATCATAGATTATAACTGAATGCATTGCATCAGAGCATATCAGAGAATGATATGTTCTTCTAAACATAGGAAAGTATATATATACACACACATATATATACTTTTTATATGATTTTATTCTTCTTTTATCTATTCTTTTATCACCCATAGTCATTTTGTTTGTATATCACAGGATTTCAGCAACCCAGTAGAATTCTCAACTCATCTGAGAACTGTGTTAATGAAGATTTGATTAATTAGGTTTAGAAGAACATAAATGTTTGCTTCTCTGCATAGTGAATTTTAGTTTTTTGAAGCTAAGTCTGGCAAGAATTTTTGAAAGTTTTGAAAAATGATATTTTTTTATTCATTAAATAAAAATGAAGACATTTGCTAATAATCATGAAGGAAAGGGCACCTGAGGAAAATGTTGACAGTTTGTCAAAGACATGAATTGGAAGGACGTTTAGAAAAAATGAAAGAAAGAACTTCTATATTAAGATATATACTAGAGGTTTTTCCTTTTTCAAAAAGTAAACATAACTTCAAATAATTTTACTATCAAAGCAGGAAAAACAAGATTACATAAAAATTTTAAATTAAATTAAAAATTAGTCTGGGCTTCCCCGGTGGCGCAGTGGTTGAGAGTCCGCCTGCCGATCCAGGGGACACGGGTTCGTGCCCCGGTTCGGGAAGATCCCACATGCCGCGGAGCGGCTGGGCCTGTGAGCCATGGTCGCTGAGTCTGCGCGTCCGGAGCCTGTGCTCCGCAACGGGAGAGGCCAAAACAGTGAGAGGCCCGCGTACCGCAAAAAAAAAAAAAATTAGTCTGGCCACAGAAATCTTAATCATCAGAACACAATGAAGGTATATGTCTAGATCTTTGAGGAGAAAAATTTATAATCCAAGATACACCAAGTCATGTTTTTAAATCATGAGAAAGCAAAATAAATAAATAGCCATTTATTTAAAGTCTCAGTGTACTCTTCTTTAAAGTTAAAGCTCAAAAATGTAATACCACCTGCTGATAATTAAAGGGAATGTTTGTTAAAGATCAAAAACAGGGAAATTATAGAAAAGAGCTGATAGTAATTTATAAGAGCAGAACTGATTAGAGAGGGAATTCAGAGGAAAACTGAATTATATTAGAGGAGAGGCAAGAAATAAAGTAAAGAGGAGAGAAAATATGTGAAGTTTTAAATTCAGGAGAAATTTGAAGATACACAAGTCTCTGAGAAGTTTTGGACAAACAGAAAATACAGATGAAGAACTTCAGAGGATTTACATTCTTGAAGCCACAAATGTGCGATGAAACAAAGACAACTTTCAAGCTTTATCGAATTAAAGAGAGCAGCAGGAGGACACCTGGCTTGTGGGTATGGAAAAAGCAAGAAAGTCAGTGTGGCTAAAACTAAAAGAGCAATGGGGTACTCTTAGGAAGTGAAGTCAAAGACAAAATAGGGGGCCAGATCCTGAGTTCTGTTCATCTTTGTTAGGATTTTGATCTTGCTCTGAGACTGGTTTTAGCGGAGAAATTACATCATCTAAATTAAATTGGCTGCCTCATGGATACAAGAACATAGATGTGCAAGGGTAGGAGGAAAGACATGAAGAAAAATGTTATTGTAATAAAATAGTTGAGAACTAATGGTTGCTTGGACCAGAGTGATAGCAGTAGAGATGGTGAAAATTAGTTTGATTCTGTGTATATGTTTAAAACTACAATCACCTTCTTTTATTCCTGAAATTTCTGACAAACACTGTGTATCTACTACCCAGGGATTTTCAAACAATATATATAATCATTTCAAAACTAATCTTGTCATATCCATCATAATTTTCCTAATAAATGGTGAGTTTTGAGAGTTCATATTCTGTAAACCAGTTACCCAAAGGGAGCATAAACATTGTCTCAAATCAATCTGTTCTTTAGACTTCCAGCTTCCGCTTATGACAGCATAGATTTCAGACCAACATTCCCAACAATAGCAGTTATAAAGCGGTCAAAACATGCAGACACACACACACATACACACACACATTTATCACTGTTTAAAATTCTGTTTAAAGATACTGGAGAACACCCAATAGAAGGTAAGAACTAGAAGGAATATGATTATTGAAAAAGAACCAAACTGTGTAAGATCCATAGTATTCTACCTTTTCCCCTGAGGGCACACCAAGATTGCAGTTAATGTATAATAGAGCTCCAACAAAAAGCGCCATATTTACTGAGCTGATGATATGATATTTACTGCCAAAGAGGCTGGAAATTGAAGGGAAATTGCAGAAAAGGAGACAATCTGGGTACAAACTCTCTTTAATTCCTTGGCTGACTCTTGAACTACACATGTAATGCATAAGACTTATAGGACTCCAGCAGAAAGAAATAGTGAGAAGACTAAAAAGAATTGAACAGATATTTCAGCAGCAACCAAAGTTTGTAGTTCAGTTCCTTCTAAGGTACAGGGGATTGGCTAACAACTCAGATTTCCATTGAAATCTGGAAGGGCCACACTCATGTCCAAGTACCAGAAGTAGTGACTATACAATAGGGATATATATAGATATAGATAGATATAGATATATGCTAGAAGAGTCAAAATCCAAGTCTTCATATGATCAAGGTCATCTGCTAGTAACTTAATAACTTGCTAAATATGTTTTACAATATCCATATATAACTTAAAAAATTGCTAAGGATGCAGAGAAACAGGAAAAATGTGACCCATTGTTAAAGAGAAAGTATTGTCAATAGTAACAGACTCAAAAATGATCAAGATATTGTTATTGTATGAGGAGGGCTTTAAACCAGCTATGATAAATACACAGTTAACCCTTGAATGACATGGGTTTGAACTGCACGAATCCACTTATATGCAAAGTTTATTCAATAAACACATCCTATAGTACTACATAATATGTCGTTGGTTGAATCCACAGATTCAATCCATCCGGATTCGGGGGAACTATGTATACAAAAAGCCAACTATACGTGGAATTTTTGACCGTGCAGAATGGAAGCCTGTAAACTGCTTCCCCACCTCCTCCCTGCCACATGGTTCAAGGGTCAACTGTATTAAAGAGTCTATAAGAGAAGATGGATATAATGCATTAAGATATGTCAAATTTAAAGAAAGAAGTGGAAACTTTTAAAAATAGAATTAATTCTTTTACAGCAGTTTTAAGTTCACAACAAAATTAAATGTAAAGAACAGAGTTCCATGTATCCCTTGCCCACACATATGCATAGCCTTACCCACTATCAGAATTCTTCACCAAAGCAGTACATTTGCTAAAATGAACCTACATTCACAGGTCATAATCACCCAAATTTCATAGTTCACGTTAGGGTCATTATTGATGTTGTACATTCTGTGGGTTTGGACAAATGTAATACCTACCATTACAGTATCAGACAAAGTAGTTTCACTGCTCCAAAGATCCTCTGTCCACCTATTTACCCCTTTCTCCTTTCAAAGGCTTGGCAACCACTGATCTTTTTACTGTCTCCATAGTTTTTCCTTTTCCAGAATGTAATGTAGCTGAAATTGCACAATATGTAGCCTTTTCAAATTGGCTTCTTTCATTTAGTAATATGCAATTAAGTTTCCTCCGTATCTTTTCATGGTATTTTATTTATTTATTTATTTATTTATTTATTTAATTTATTTTATTTTTGGCTGTGTTAGGTCTTCCTTGCTACAAGCAGGCTTTCTCTAGTTGTGGCGAGCAGGGGCTACTCTTTGTTGCGGCGCATGGGCTTCTCATTGCAGTGGCTTCTTTTGTTGCCGAGCACGGGCTCTAGGTGCACGAGCTCAGAAGTGGTGGCACACAGGCTTAGTTGCTCCATGGCATGTGTGATCTTCCTGGACCAGGGCTCGAACCTATGTCCCCTGCATTGGCCGGCAGATTCTTAACCACTGCCTCACCAGGGAAGTCCAGTTCACTTCTTTTTAGTGCTAAATAATATTCCATTGTCTGAATGAACCACAGCTTATTTACCCATTTTCCTACTGAAGGATACCTTGGTTGCCTCCAAGGTTTAGCCATTATGAATAAAACTGCTATAAACATCCATGTGCAGGCTTTTATGTGGACATATGGGTAAATACTGTCAACTACAAATTGGCATTTTCCACTGGCACTTACGATCTACCTCTACAAGGATTAAATCATGTGCTGCTACAGCTGCTGACTTTCAATACCCCTTGAAAAGAGTTCAGGTGGAGAGCAGAAATGAAGCACTCTGTGCTCTGGGAAAAACTGGCAGAACAGGTCTTCAGATAGTTAGATATTTTCAAGAGCCAATTTTATGAGCCCAATTCTTGTATCTCCTCATATTTAGAAAAGCACTAAAATCCTTCATGATGACCACTGCCCCTTGTGACTAGCAGTAACCTTCATGAGACTAGCAGAAACTTTCTGCAAAAAATATATGCTTGAGTGTATGTACTCCCCCTTCACCAAAATCACATATATACTGACCTTTCCCCTTGCCTCTTAGGAGTACTTTCTCAGAGTTATCTGGGAGGCTGTCTCCCGGGCTGCAGTCCTCATTTTGCCCCAAATAAAACTTAACTCTCAACTCTCACGTTGTGCATTTTTTTTGATACTTATGGTGACCATGAATAAGGGACCCAGAGTGGACTTCTCTCCTTTACCTGAACTCTATGAAGAACCAGAGCCTTGGTACCAGCAGAGGCCCCTTGTGCCCATCCGCCTCTTCAGAGAGTCCAGACGAATTTGGGTAAGTCTCTCCTGGTTCTCGATCTCCCATATTGGTTGATGATCCTGAGTTTTATTTGGTGGTGTAGCAGGTACCTGCCTCCTCCCAGTTGAAAGATACTGGGGGAGGGGGCCTAGTTGAAAGATACCAGGGAAATACCCACCCAGTGGAAAGATACTGGGTGGGGCTTGGTTGAAAGATACCGGGGGTGGGGGGGCCCTGGTTGAAATACCAGGGTTTGCTCAGTTGTAGGAGACTGAGTGGTCTGTGCTGAGCGATTAGGTAAGAGGCTGATCTGATGCTTTTCCTCAATTCGGCTGCCTTAATAGAATTTGTCAGGATAAAAGTGAAGATATACCATGAAAACTTTGCTCTGAAGAAAAGGGACAAGACTCCTCCTGGCCGATTACGGCTTTCTCAGGTGACTGAGAAATTTACAGGAGTGTGGAGGCAGAGTCTTCATACTGTGCAGTGGTCCCATAGGGAAAACCACTCATTAATTAAAAACGCTTGCTCGTCCAGGGGTCCTGGATAAGAATTGGCCATTCAGCGATCGGAGCACCTATGGTGGTCTTAGACGACCAAAGGGAGAAACTGAGACAGATAAGAGGGCTGAAACGACTCTGGGGCGATGCCTAGAGGAGCTAAACTCACAAGCAGCACACTGGCCCGCAACACAATTTCACTAGTAAATTTTATCCCTGACAAATTCAACCTTAAAATGGGAAATAGAGCCTCTCAAGCATAGCAACAAGCGACTTCAGAAAGCCAGTCTCTGACTAACACCTCAGCCAGGATTATGTACATACAAAAACTCATACTTGCAAGTACCTACTTAATTGGGGAAATTATACTAAAGGAGATCACAACCTAAAATGACCAAATTGAGGTTCTTTTGATATTCCAAAATTAATATTTTTGCATGCACAGTTAGAGAAAAACAGCCTGCTGTAAGGTCAGACTGAATGGAATGCATACTTTGATTGGTATCTAGAAGCTTCTAAAAGAGGAAATGATAGAGTAACTTCTTTGCGGGAAATCAATAATTAATTTCTTGAAACTATATTAGACCAACTTTTCAAAACCATTAAAAAGAAAGAAAAGGGGGTATCTACAAAAATTATGAAGCTTCAATTATGCCAATTAAATACACAATGTCAGTCGAAGGTTAACCGACACCATTTAATTGCCAACCAGTAGAGAAAGATAGCTTGAAGGAAAAAAAAAAATTCTCTTCAGAATTCTGACCCTAAGGGAATAAGTCCTACTAGGAGAACCTGATTTTCTCTCCCTGTGCCTTGAGACCAGAGCTCTCAGGGATACTTATCTTATCTAGACCATCTCTAATTCCTGAGATTGAGAAAAAGAAAAAAAAAAGAACTGGAAGAAGCCTTTAAAATTGTTTCTTATTCCAACTGTTATTTATAAACTAATGAGTTTATATTATGATATCTGATTCATGACTAAGTTTAGAAAATGCAGCTAGATTTCTTAATGTGTCTGTCTGGATACATGTATGTCTCAGCATGTGTCTTTTTCTTTGGATAATATTGCTGTAGTTAATTTGTAAATGAGCTTTATTTAATTGGCTTAAAGAAAAGTAAGCACTTACAAATTAAACAATTCTAAATACAAGAGAAATTAAGCTAAATAAATTTCAGGTTCACGTGAACCTGAAATATTCAGTATTAAATTAATATCTGGTATTAATGTTTGTTGATCTAATTAATATAGACATGATTTTAGAGTCATCAACATTAAGTATAATACTTTTATTGTGCCTAGGTGTAATATAAGCTAAATAAAATCTTGTTATATCTGTTACAAATTTGTCAGCAAGGAAAGTAACTTGATGTGAAGAAACTTTTAAGGAAAGAAAATATAAATGAGATAAGAGCTTTTAGATAAACTCTATTAAGAATAATTATGCTTTAGGAATGTCTATCCAAAATAGTCTCTCCAGATTCTGGTAACTTGAAATTCTAGAGTTGTGCTAAATTAAGTGGTGGAAGCTTATTGAATAGCTAGGTCATTACCAAATAAAATAAGATACTGAACCATTAATTACTGAACACTGGCTTCCTCTTAGAAACCGAAGATAGTTTGGACTATTAATGAGTATGTTTGGTGCCATGCTCTCTAAAGTAAGCACATGTTTTTAGAAATTATCACTGGTATTTATGTTCACCAATCTACAGAATGCTAATATAAAGGACAGTTCATTGTTGCTTAAGGAAAGTAGGATGTGTGTTTTCAGTAGAGATGGCATGAGTAATAGAGTTGAATTTTATTAAGGGAAAAGGAAGTAGGTCTGACTTACAGGTGGCTGTGATGGATACAGAAAGTGACAAAAGTGTTTGTCGAAAGTAGACTCCAAGAAAAGAGTTTTGTGCATGGTCAGGATTAACTAAGTTTAAAATAAATTTAATTGAGTAAATGAACTTTAAAAGTAAGCAAGTGTAAAACTTGAATTTGGCTTCTCTCTCTCTTAAGAGGACAAGATTTCTTAAAATGTTGAACTGCCTTTGATAACAGATTTCAAGTTTCTTTACCTTTTAAGTGATCTGTTCTGTATTTGCTTTTGAAATCTTTTATTGTTACTTTGGTTAAGTGAATAACTTTTTTCACAGTAACCTGTGATCCTATCTGACTGAGTGTTCTAAACCCTTTTTGATATGTTTTGACAAAACTTCCTAATTCTAATGAAGTCCTTTTTACCTCTAGTTAACTTTGGAATGCTTCAAAGGACCCCTGAAACATCCCAAAGAGAGATATATACTAGGTTAATTTTGTACATTAAGTTACATGGGAAGTATTGTCAAATGAGTAATAAATCTTCTTAGGTTTTAGTGCATGGTAAATGTTATTAATATAGATATTCTAGAAATTATATGGAGTTCCTAAAATTCTGATATGTTCTGGTAAAATGTTATCAGTCATAATTCTAGTTATTATCTTAAAGGGTTGTATGTTACAGCAGTAACCAAGTTTCTTTGTCAGTTGCATTGTAATTACATTCTGAATGTGCCTTCTTAAGTCTTTTGTCAGTAGAGACACTTAACAGTTTCATTTTAATGCTTTTGCAAAAATGCTTCCTCTTCAAGAAGATTTATAAAAAGGACTCTTGGATAAATGTAAGTTTCTGACTTTCAGACCATAATACTGAACTGGGTAAGAAATTAAGAATCCTAATGAGAAACCTGATGGCTTCATGAACTCTTAACAAAAAGAATTAGTTACACAAGACTGAGTGAACTGGTGAACATGGTTATATATTTTTATGGTTTCTATTTGAAAAATAACTGATTTAAATCTGTGTTTTCCAGGTGTAAGGAAAACCTTCCTCTCAAACTAATTATGACTTACAGTAATTTGGTAAATTATACTTTGTAAGCAGGATTGAAACACTTATTTTTATCTCTATCTGCTCCCTCCAGAGGTTGGAACCTCTTAGGTTCCCAGCAGCTTTATCAGATAAATTAGGAATGTTACCTCATTAACAGGTATAGAAAACTTAAGGCATTTTGGGGACCTTGAAAAGGGAGGAATTCACCTAAATTTGTTAGGTGAAATCTGTGATAAGCCCTTGGCATGACTTTCCTAGCCCTGAGAAGTCTTTTAAAAGTCCAGTCTGAGACTCCTTATAAAGTTTCAGTCAGCAAAAGCCTACATGATCAATTATAGTTATATAAATAATTAACAAGTTTATTGAGACCAGATTTATTTTGCAAACAAATTAGTCTTAATTTGGTTATATTTGGTAGCAATGAGGGTAATTTTAGAGAGAAAATGTTTCAATGAATGTTGAATCCCAGTTTTGTTAATGGAGGTCTATATTTACTAACTTCCCGGACAGTCCCTTGCTGTTACATTATATTAATGTAAAGTTAAATTGAATTATTAAAAGGACACTCTAAGTTTGTTCCTAAAGCGTATCTCAGTAATCTATCTTAGTATGAAGATCAGATGTCCCACGACCTGCAGCCAGGGAACTATGTATATTGGAAAAGACATCATTTAAAAGATTCACTACAACCCAGATGGAAAGGCCCTCACCAGGTACTGTTAACTAGCTCATGTGTAGCAAAACTAAAGGGAATTCACTCTTGGATTCATATTTCCCACTTAAAAAGGGTCCCTGCACTGGACTGGTGTATAGAGAGGACTGCTGACCTCAAACTCACCTTTAAATGATGCTCAAACTGAGGAAACTACACTTACACCGGGATGAGAAGACGACATCAGAAGTAGACAGCTTACCCAAGATGCTGGACCTGACTCATATGATCATTTATAATGTTTTCTTGACTTCTTGGATCTTTGCATATAAATCAAATGTTTTTTATATCATGGACACAATCCTATGCTAGTTTTAAAAATTAATCCAGTTGTTGGGTTTGTGGCCAATTACCTGTGTCTAATACTTCTGGATTACCCTGGTGGATTTCCCTACTCCAAGGCTTTAATTGGATGGCCCTTAGAAATTTATTTTAGAAGAAAGAAATTATAGTCCTGTTCAGGGGATCCCCTCACCTAGACAATTAATAATACCTGCTCTGACACTGGCCATAAAAAAAAAAGAATTTTCCTCTAAAGTTACTCAAGCTCAATCAGAGCAACAAGCAAAATTTCAGCCAAGGAATAAAACCTCCCACAATTATGGGATGGATTTATGTGGTTAACAACAGTCTATGGTCATTTACATTTTAACGCCTCCCTTTATCTTGGAAACAATTAAGTTGTACTAGGATAACCAGCCTAGTAACACTAGGAAATTGGGCTGGGAGCCTTATGGACAGTCTCAAAGTATAATTTACCTGAAAGGTAAAGATTGGTACAGAACAGACTAAGTCAGACGACTTGAGGATATACTGGGCTGCACCTAATGGAAGTTCCTGGCTTAATTTTCACTTATGACTTTGGTAATACTGCTAGTTATGTTACTTGTAGTTTGCCTGTTTTGCAAGATTGTTGTTTCTTGCATTACCAAATGTGTGACTGAGCCTCCAAAAAAACACATAGTTTTATATAAGATCAATGATTGTAATAATGTAACTCTAGATATGGGAAGATGCATCAAGACAGAATTTTTTCCTGGACCATAACAGACTAGGAATACAGGTGGTCCAGAGACCTTTGTTGATAAGACCCAGCCCAGTAATAACACACTGAGTGTCCTATCAGTGAAATCTTTGCCACACCTAGGAATGAGCCTTCCTAGCACCATGGAATGAAATGGTCATGAAATGCCTCCCAAAGCATGGTTGAATTTATGACCATGAGGGGGCCCTGTCAACTACAAATTGGCATTTTCCATTGGCACTTGCGATCTACCTCTACAAGGATTAAGTCATGTGCTGCTGCAGCTGCTGACTTTTAACAGCCCTGAAAGGAGTTCAGATGGAGAGCAGAAATGAGGCACTCTGTGCTCTGGGAAAAACTGGCAGAACAGGTCTTCAGATAGTTAGATATTTTCAGGAGCCAATTTTATGAGCCCAATTCTTGTATCTCCTCATATTTAGAAAAGCACCAAAATCCTTCATGATGACCACTGCCCCTTGTGACTAGCAGTAACCTTCACAAGACTAGCAGAAACCTTCTGCAAAACATATGTGCCTGATTGCAAGTATTCCCCCTTCACTAAAATCTCATATATACTGACATTCCCCCCTGCCTCCTCGGAGCAGTTTCTCAGAGCTATCTGGGATGCTGTCTCCCGGGCTGCAGTCCTCATTTTGCCCCCAATAAAACTTAACTCGCAACTCTAACTTTGTGCATTTTTTTAACTTGATAATACCGACGAGTATAATTGCTAGATCACATAGTAAAAAATATGTTTAGTTTTGTAAAAAACTGCCAAACTCTATTCCAAAGTGGAATTACCATTTTTCATTCCCAGCAGCAATGAACAAGAATTTATTTTCCTACATCCTTGTCAGTATTTAATTTTGTTAATGTTTTGGATTTTAGACATTTTTTAACAGGTGTGTAGTGAGAAAACTTTTTTTAAAAGGGGACAAAATGAACAAATGGAAATACTAGAAATAGAAAAAAACCGATATCTGAAATAAGAAAATTAGACCAACTAAGGTAATGGTGGAGTAGTTTGATTGGAATTATCCTCCCACAGAATAGAATTATAAAATATGGGCAAAATATACAAAACTAAACCACTATTTGAAGGCAATGAAAAATGAACAAAATCAGGCAAAATCTGTAAAAACATTGTGATGATTAATTTTATGTGTCAGCTTGGGATTCCCAGACAGCTGGTAAAACATTATTTCTGGGGGTGTCTGTAAAGGTGTTTCTTGAAGAGATTAGCATTTGTTGGTTTTTTTTTTTAATTTTTTTTGGAGTAAATTGATTTACAATGTTGTGTTAGTTTCAGGTGTACAGAAAAGTGAATCAGTTATACATATACATATATCCACTCTTTTTTAGGTTCTTTTCCCATATAGGTTATTACAGAGTATTGAGGAGAGTTCCCTGTGCTATAGAGGAGGTCCTTATTAGTTATCTATTTTACGTACAGTCGTGTGTATATGTCAATCCTAAGCTCCCAATTTATGAGATTAGTATCTGAATTTGTAGATGAGTAAAGAAGATCACCCTCACCAATGAAGGGTGGACAACATTCAGTATGCTAAAAGCATTAAGGAACAAAAAGGTGAAGAAAGGACTAATTTGTTCTTGTTGCTTGACCTGGGACATCAACTTCTTCTGCACTAGGACATGGATACTCCTACTTCTTAGATTCAGATTCAGACAGGTTTTCAGGCATCAGACTAGGACTGAATTACACCACCAACATTCCTGGTTCTCCAATTTGCAGATGGCAGATTGTGGGACTCCTCAGCCTCCATAATTGTGTTAAGTCAATTCATATATCTATTTATATCTTTATCTATATCTATATCTTTGTCCTTCTGGTTGTTTCTCTGGAGAACCCTAATACATGCATCTATCTTTGAAAGTCAGGAATTGTGCTTGGGGAGATTTAAGAGTGTGCAGCTTTTTACTTTAGGTCACTCATCAATTTACTCACACTAAGAGGTGGCAGAAAAGTCATAGCTTTACTTAATTGTGGTTCATTAGGAAAGAGCTCAGGGCTGGCAGAGAAGTCAAGAATTAAGGTGAAGGAGTCCCATTGCACGTGAAAATGTCTACAAGATAGACTATTTACTGGACCATAAAACAAGTCTCAGCAAATTTCCCAAGATTGAAACCGTACAAGAATGCTCTCTGAAATAAAGAAATTAAATTAAAAACCAATAAGATAGATAGGCAAACCACAAATATTGGGAATACACTTTTAAATAAAGCATGCATCAAGGAATAAGTCACAAGAGAAACCAGAAAATGCTTCAAACAAAATGATAAGGAGAATACAAAATATTAAAATTTATAAAATTCAGTTAAAGCATTATTTAGAGGAAAACTTATAGCTTTAAATGTTTACATTAGAAATGAAGACAAGCTTAGATTTAATGATCTAAGTTTCTATTTTAAAAGCTACCAAAAAAGGAGCAAATTAAACACTTAGAAGTAATAAAAAGCAGAAATCAATGAAATGTCCACAAATGAAGAATTCTTTTTTAAGAATTTAAAAAAAACTTTAAAGTTTTTAAAATAATTATAATAATAAAATTAATTGCTCTGAAATAAAAGAAGCAGATTCCTAATATCATGAAAAAGAGTAAGTATCCACCCCACAGCTATCAAAATAATAATAAGAATATATTACAAATGCCAAAAAATACAGCAACTTAGATGAACTGGATAAATTCCTTTCAAAACACTGCTTAGCAAAACTGATAAATATATGTTACCCTAGAGTTTTCAAGGAAATTGTATTTATTTTCAAACCCTCCACACAAAGAAACTATGAGGCATATACAGCCTTATTAGTAAATTCTATCAAATATTTTAAAAGGAAATAATAAAAAATTTATACACACAATCAGAAAATAGAGAAATAATACACATTCTCAATTCATTATGTGATGCCAGTGAGGTTCTGACACCAATCCCTGGCAAAGACATTACATGAAAAGAAAATTATGGACTTAGCAATGTTAGCAACGTGTAAAATCGATAGTACAGCATGACCATGTAGGGCCAAATCTCAAAGGAGGGGGGGATTTTTACATGAGTATAGAAACGTATTGATTGGAACTGGCAATTAAGAACTAAGTAACATGAAGATATCTTAGTATGTAGAAACTTAATATAAATATCTAAGACCATAAAATACAAGGTTCTTAGCATTTTCTTCACTTGCTAAACACTTAGCATAGTTCTGAACATATAGAAGGGGCTCAGTAAATGTCTATACTTCAGTGAACTGGTTAAAAGTTTATTTCTTGTCAGTTATAAAGACTTTCATGTTTCAAATGCCAACCATCTGACATCAATGATCAGTAAAGTCACCTATGGTCCCCTTTGAATTTACCAATGATAGAAATATTACTGTAGGAAAGAAAAATTGATTATTATATCTTTAAAAAATCAAATATAGGGGCTTCCCTGGTGGTGCAGTGGTTGAGAGTCCGCCTGCCGAAGCAGGGGACACGGGTTCATGCCCCGGTCCAGGAAAATCCCACATGCCACGGACTGGCTGGGCCCGTGAGCCATGGCCACTGAGCCTGTGCAGCCGGAGCCTGTGCTCTGCAACGGGAGAGGCCACAACAGTGAGAGGCCCGCGTACCGCAAAAAAAAAAAAAAAAAAAAAAAAAAAAACAAATATAAATTTTTGATAAGATGAATTTAATACATATGTACTTTAACTGTAATATCAAACGAATCCTTTTAATAGAGAAAAGAGAGTTTGTGTTAAAAAAAATTTTTAAGAGGGTTATTTTAAATTTTTCCATTACTAAAATAGTTAAAGTACATTTAAAAATTTTAATATTTGAGAAAACTTTAGTTTTGTCACCATTCTAACAAAACCATAGATGGTTGATGCACTTCCTTCCAGAGATTTAAAATTAATAATTATTTACATAATGGTTACTAACTGTACATAGAAGTGTTTCATATGTTAAAAACATTTATTGTAAATGCAAAAAAATTATTTAAAAGCCTTTACAATAAAATGTTTAATTTAGAGAAGTATATGCATTTAGAAAGAGATCTACTAACTTGCTCATTGGTGCATTTGAACATAGTGCACTTTGAAATAGAACATTTATATAAGAGCATGCTATAAGTAAATAACCAAATACTTAAACTATTTTAAAATATAATAGGTGTTTTAGATTGATCAAAGTTTTAATCCAGCCAGAGAGCATCTTTTTTTTTCTATCTTTAATTTCAGTTAACATCATAGACTGATTTTGTTACCTGCTGAGCTACCAAATTAGTATTTGAACAGCCTTCAGATATCATTAAATTTAGTTTAAAATATTTAATACTTCACTATAAAAAAAAGAGTCTGTACACGTTTACTTTTGACAATCAAGAGGTCCATCTGCTCTCTAGAATTTGAAAACTTGAATGATCGCTACTAGAAAAATGACTTCAAATATAGGCCTTGTGGTACACAGAATTCCAAGATGGCTTTCAAATTTCCCCACCCCTGGTGTACACACTCTTTCTCCCAGTAATTGAATCAAACAGTAGTATAAGTACTGGTGTGAAGTCATTTTGCAGATATAATTAAGGTCTGAAATCAGTTGACCTTAAGATACAGAGATTATCTGTGTGGACTGATCCAATTAAATGAGCAGTGTTTTCTCCAGCTGGTCACAGAAGGAGAAATCAGAGAGGCATGCTCAGACTGGCTTGGAAGAAAGCAAAGATTCATGTAGTGGACTGCTTATTAGCCCATATGTGGACTACATATGAGACTTGCTATGGGCAAAGAATTATGGGCAGCCTCCATCAGTTGAGAGAGGTTCCAGGCTGACAGCCAGCAAGAACACAGAGACCTCAAACAGATGACTACAGGTAACTGAATTCTGCCTACAGCCAGTTACTTGGAAGAGGATCTCAAGCATTTAATGAGAATATAGTACACCCAACACTGATGTCAGCTTTGTGAGACTCTGAACAGAGAACTGAATTAACCATAACCAGATTTCTGCCCTGGGTGAGCTAATAAATAGGTGGTTTGATAAAAATGATAAGTCTTATATACAAAAATTATAGCTTTTCTTGAACTTACCAAATTTTATTTAAATTTTGTTTCAATTATTTTATGAGATACACTTATCATGCTTCTTTCCTTCCCTTCATTCAATATCCATACATGTAAAGGCCCAGACAAAGTGTTTAACACCCTTCAAGTGACCAGGAAATAACTGTTATAACAAAGTTTGCCTGGTGCTATGTTAGGCTTTCCAAGACAAATCTGACTAAAATTCAGTCTTCTCTTTACCTGTCACCACACAAGTACCAAATGTTTTGAACATCTATTTTATTTTTTATCTTTTATTTTTTTAAATTAAAGTATAGTTGCTGTACAATATCATATAAGTTAGAGGTGTACAATATAGTGATTCACACTTTTAAAGGTTATACTACTTTTACTATTATTATAAAATATTGACTATATTCCCCGTGTTGTACAATGTATCCTTGTATCATATTTTATACCTAATAGTTTGTACCTCTTACTCCCCTGCCCTATATTGCTCTTCCCCTTTTCCCTCTCCCCATTGCTAACCACCAGTTTATTCTCTATATCTGTGAATCTTCTTCTTTTTTGATTTATTCACTGGTTTGCTGTATTTTTAGATTCCACATATAAGTGATATCGTACAGTATTTGTCTTTGTCTGACTTATTTCACTTAGCATAATGCCCTCCAAGTCCATTCATGTTGCTGCAAATGGCAAAATTTAGTTCTTTTTCATGACTGAGTAATATTCCTCTCTCTGTGTGTGTGTGTGTGTGTGTGTGTGTGTGTGTGTGTGTGTAATATATAATGTATATATATTATATAATACATACATCTTCTTCATCCATTTATCCATTGATGGACACTTAGGTTGCTTCCATATCTTGGCAACTGTAAATAATGGTGCTACAAACATCAGGGTGTATGTATCTTTTTGAATTAGTGCTTTTGTTTTTATCAGATATATACCCAAGAGTGGAATTGCTGAACATTTTTAATAGATGTACTACTGCCATTTCTATATGTGGCTCTCCTCAGATTCCTAAATAAAATTCTAGAATGCCATGTATCATCCATTTCATTTTATTTTTGAAGAAATCTTGTTACTTCTTCCTAGCTTTAAAGTTATATAAGACTAGCAAAGATAATTTTAATGTCACTTCTAATTCTAGAGTCTGAGTGAAAATATGTTTTTAAAAAATGATTTTATTTAAAAATTCAGTTGGTGACCATATAATTGGAATGTTGTGAGTAAGTTGTACAATGGACTGATTTTTCTTTGAAAAATTCCCAGATGATTGCATAACTTTCTTTTAAATTTTTTCTTCCCTATATGATTGGCAGAGTAAAGAGAATTCAACATAACTGTTCATGTTGTTATGAAGTATAGAAGTTAGTTGCGAGTTAAGGATCTAGTTAGAAAGACCTGCATTAAATTCCCTGCTTCATATTTTCCTACCTGGTTACTTTTGACAAGTTACTTACCTTCACAAAACCTGTTTCTTTGTCTGTAAAATGGGCATAATACAAGTACCTATCTCCTCACATGGTGAAAAAAGCTCCTGAGGCTTGGATAAGTATAGTGATTGACAATGTTAAATAACTAATATGTAGAAGAACTGGTACTAATACTCTGCTCTTACTTAAACTTACAGCACAGTGAAATGAGTGAGGGGGAGGTCAAGATGGCAGAATAGGAGGACCCAGAGTTCACCTCTCCCCACAAGTACATCAAGAATACATCTACAAATGGAACAATTTGCACAGAGTACCTGCTGAACACTAGAAGAAGACCTGGGACAACTAAAAGGACAAGAAAAGATCCCAGCATAACCAGGTAGGTTGAAACAGAGAAAAGATAGAAAAAGGAAAGAGGAAACAGGATGGAACCCGCACCCCTGTGGGGAGCTGAAGGAGAGGAGATGTTCCTGCACCCACGGAAGCCCTCTCACTGGTGGGGAGATCAGTGAAGATAGAAGGGGAGCTTTGGAGACTATCGAAGGAAAGTGCAGCAGACAGAGCCGACTTACACGGATGGCCCGTGCCACACACCTACGAGTCCCAGCCTGAGATGGGGATGCCCTACAGTGCTGACAGGGGCTGAGTACTGTAATGTGGGGTTTATAGAGCAGACCTGGGGAGAGGACTGCTATTGGCTGCACAGAGACAGCCTGAGGGGATGGGAGTGATGAGCTCCACAACCAGGAATGCTCCTGGAAAAAGCCCGGACTGCCATAGAAGCGAGTCACCATGGTTGAGTGAGGTGCGAAAGGTAGGGCTGCCATCACAGCCTCTCTCCTCACACACCAGTCCCTACCTCCGCAGGCATTAGGAGGGGTTCCCACCAAAGAGAGTGCACACGCCCCAGTCAGTGCTGCCTTACCCGCCTCCTGCCTGAGCAAGCATGCATGCCCCAGTCGGTCACCACCACTTGCCAACTCCTGCCTCTGCAGTTACTAGAAGGGGCTCCCACCAAATACAAAAATAAACTCAAAATGGATTAAAGACCTAAACATAAGGCCAGATACTATAAAACTCTTAAAGGAAAACATAGGCAGAACACTCTGACATAAATCAGAGCAAGATCTTTTTCAATCCACCTCCTAGAGTAATGAAAATAATAACAAAAATAAACAAATGGGATCTGACTAAACTTAAAAGCTTTTGCACAGCAAAGGAAACCATAAACAAAACGAAAAGGCCACCCTCAGAATGGGAGAAAATATTTGCCAATGAGTCAAATGACAAGAGATTAACCTCCAAAATAAATAAACAGCTCAATATCAAAAAAATAAATAACCCAACCAAAAATTGGGTCTAATATCTAGGAATAAACCTACCTAAGGAGACAAAAGACCTGTACGCAGAAAATTATAAGACACTAATGAAAGAAATTAAAGATGATGCAAATAGATGGAGAGATATACCATGTTCTGGGATTGGAAGAATCAACATTGTGAAAATGACTCTACTACCCAAAGCAATCTACAGATTCAATGCAATCCCTATCCAACTACCACTGGCATTTTTCACAGAACTAGAACAAAAAATTTCACAATTTGTATGGAAACACAAAAGACCCCGAATAGCCAAAGCAATCTTGAGAATGAAAAATGGAGCTGGAAGAATCAGGCTCCCTGACTTCAGACTATACTACAAAGCTACAGTAATCAAGACAGTATGGTACTGGCACAAAAACAGAAAGATAGATCAATGGAACAGGATAGAAAGCCCAGATATAAACCCACACACATATGGTCACCTTATCTTTGAAAAAGGAGGCAGGAATGTACAGTGGAGAAAGGACAGCCTCTTCAATAAGTGGTGCTGGGAAAACTGGACAGGTACATGTAAAAGTATGAGATTAGATCACTCCCTAACACCATAAACAAAAATAAGCTCAAAATGGATTAAAGACCTAAATGTAAGGTCAGAAACTATCAAACTCTTAGAGGAAAACATAGGCAGAACACTCTATGACATAAATCACAGCAAGATCCTTTTTGACCCTCCTCCTAGAGAAATGGAAATAAAAACAAAAATAAACAAATGGGACCTAATGAAACTCCAAAGCTTTTGCACAGCAAAGGAAACCATAAACAAGACCAAAAGACAACCCTCAGAATTGGAGAAAATATTTTCAAATGGAGCAACTGACAAAAGATTACTCTCCGAAATTTATAAGCAGCTCATGCAGCTCAATAACAAAAAAAAAAAACCCAATCCAAAAATGGGCAGAAGACCTAAATAGACATTTCTCCAAAGAAGATATACAGACTGCCAACAAACACATGAAAGAATGCTCAACATCATTAATCATTAGAGAAATGCAAATCAGAACTACAATGAGGTATCATCTCACACCAGTCAGAATGGCCATTATCAAAAAATGTAGAAACAATAAATGCTGGAGAGGGTGTGGAGAAAAGGGAACACTCTTGCACTGCTGGTGGGAATGTGAATTGGTTCAGCCACTATGGAGAACAGTATGGAGGTTCCTTAAAAAACTACAAATGGAACTACCATATGACCCAGCAATCCCACTACTGGGCATATACCCTGAGAAAACCATAATTCAAAAAGAATCATGTACCAAAATATTCATTGCAGCTCTATTTACAATAGCCCGGAGATGGAAACAACCTAAGTGTCCATCATCAGAAGAATGGATAAAGAAGATGTGGCACATATATACAATGGAATATTACTCAGCCATAAAAAGAAACGAAATTGAGCTATTTGTAATGAGGTGGATAGACCTAGAGTCTGTCATACAGAGTGAAGTAAGTCAGAAAAAGAAAGACAAATACCATATGCTAACACATATATATGGTATTTAAGAAAAAAATGTCATGAAGAACCTAGGGGTAAGACAGGAATAAAGACACAGACCTACTAGAGAATGGACTTGAGGATATGAGGAGGGGGAAGTGTAAGCTGTGACAAAGCAAGAGAGAGACATGGACATGTATACACTACCAAATGTAAGGTAGATAGCTAGTGGGAAGGAGCTGCATAGCACAGGGAGATCTGCTCAGTGCTTAGTGACCATCTGGAGGGGTGGGATAGGGAGAGTGGGAGGGAGGAAGATGCAAGAGGGAAGAGATATGGGAACATATGTATATTTATAACTGATTCACTTTGTTATAAAGCAGAGACTAACACACCATTGTAAAGCAATTATACTCCAATAAAGATGTAAAACAATAAATAAATAAAATTGGGTCTATTAGAAGATCTAAATAGGCATTTCTCCAGAGAAGACATACAGGTGGCCAAGAGGCACATGAAAATATGCTCAACATCACTAATCATTACAGAAATGCAAATCAAAGCTGCAATAAGGTATCACCTCCCAGTGATCAGAATGGCTATCATCAAAAATGTCTACAAACAATTAATACTGTGGCAGAAGGGACAAAAAGGAACCCTCCTACACTGTTGGTATGAATGTAAACTAGTACAGCCACTATGGAGAACAGTATGGAGGTTCTTTAAAAGAAACTAAAAATAGAACTACCATATGATCTAGCACTCCTACTCCTGGACATATATCTGGAGAAAACCATAATTTGAAAGATACACGCACCTCAGTGTTCATTGCAGCACTATTTACAATAACCAGGACATGGAAGCAACCTAAATGTCCATCAACAGAGGAATGGATAAAGAAGATGTGCTACATATATACAATGGAATATTACTCAGCCTTAAAAAGAATGAAATAATGCCATTTGCAGCAGCATGGATGGACCTAGAGATTGTCATACTGAGTGAGGTAAGTCAGACAGATATCATATAATATCACTTATATGTGGAATCTAAAACAAAGGGTACAAATGAACTTATCTACAAAACAAAAATAGAGATACAGATGTAGAAAATAAACATATGGTTACCAGGGGGTAAGTGGGAGCATAAATTGGAAGATTGGGATTGACATATGCACAGGATATATAAAATAGATAACTAATAAGGACCTCCTCTATAGCACAGGGAACTCTACTCAATACTCTGTAATAGCCTATATGGAAAAGAATCTAAAAAAGAGTGGATATATGTTTATGTATAACAGATTGACTTTGCTGTACACCTGAAACAAATACAACATTGTAAATCAACTATACTCCAATAAAAATTTTAAAATATAAAAATAATAAAATAATAATAAAACAAATGAGCATCTAAAACATTTAAAGCACAGTGTCTTTTTTCCTTTTATAATAAATAATCCATTTTACTTTCATATTCATAGTAAATAATAATTGTTAATTAAAATAATTTTATTAATGCCTATTTATGTCATACAAACTCTAGGGTCATGATTGAAGTGTGTTAGGAGCTTTTATTATTCCTTCTATGGATACGCAGTCATCTGACCACTTAAGAGAGCTATAGTAAAGTAGAGATGACTTTGCTTCTTGGTCCTAGAGTCAAGTGTATAGGTAAAGACAATGACAAAGAAATTACCTCTATGTCTCTATTAGTGAAGAGATGTGGAGCTTTAAGCACTGTAGTGTTTCAGAAATGCAGCCCTCTCAGATAACTTCAATAATTGGGTTTTCAAAATGATGATACTACCCAAAGCAATCTACATATTTAATGCAATCCTTATCAAAATACCCATGACATTTTTTACAGAACCAGAACAATCCTAAAATTCATGTGGAACCACAAAAGACCCCAAATTGCCATAGCAAACTTGAGAAAAAGAACAAATCTGGAAGTATCACCCTCCCAGATTTCAGACTATAATACAAAGCTATAGTAGTCAAAACAGCACAGTACTGACACAAGAACAGACACAGAGATCAATGGAACAGAATAGAGAACCCAGAAATAAACCCATACATCTATGGTTGATTAATCTGTAACAAAGGAGGAAGAATATGCAATAGAGAGAAGACAGTGTCTTTAACAAGTGGTGCTGGGAAAACTGGACAGCTACATAAAGAACAATGAGATTAGAGCATCACCTCACACCAGATACAAAAATAAACTCAAAATGAATTAAGGATGTAAGTGTAAGACCTGAAACCATAAAATTCCTAAAAGAGAACATAGGCAGAACTCTCTTTGACATGAATAGTAGCAATATTTTTTTTGGGTGTATCTCCTAAAGCAAAAGAAATAAAAGCAAAAATAAACAATTAAATTAAACTTAAAAGCTTTTGCATAGCAAAGGGAACTACCTAGCAAACAAAAAGACAACCTATGGAATGGAAATAAATATTTGCAAATAATATGACCAACAAAGGGTTAATAGCCAAAATATATAAACAGTTCAATATCAAAAGAAATAACGAACCCAATCAAAAAATGGGGAAGACCTGAATAGACAGTTTTCCAAAGAAAACATACAGATGGCTAATAGGCACATGAAAAATGCTCAACATCACTAATTATTAGAGAAATGCAAATCAAAACCACAATGAAATATCACCTCACAACTGTCAGAATGGCTATCACCAAAAGCCTACAAATAACAAATGCTGGCAAGGATGTGGAGAAAGGGGAACTCTCATGCATTGTTGGTGGGAATGTAAATTGGTGCAGCCATTGTGGAAAACAGTATGGAGGTTCCTCAAAAAACTAAAAATAGAATGACCATATGATCCAGCAATTCCACTCCTGGGTATATATCCAAAGAAAATGAAAACACTAATTAGAAAAGATACATGCACCCCAATGTTCATAGCAACACTATTTACAATAGCCAATATAGAGAAGCAACACAAATGTCCATCAGCAGATGAATGGATAAAGCAGTTGTAGTATATGTACACATATACTACATCTGCTTTATCTATAGCAGTAAGCCAGTCAGTAATATTGTATGGAATATTACTCAGCCATAAAAAATAATAAAATTCTGCCACTTGCAACAATGTTCATGGACCTAGAGAATATTATGTTTAATGAAATAAGTCAGAGAAAGACAAATACTGTTTGATATCACTTATATGCAGAATTTAAAAAAATACAAATAAATGTATATGCAAAACAAACAGACTCACAGATATAAAACAAACTAATGGTTACCAGAGGGGAGAGGTAAATGGGGAGGGGTAAATTATGGATATGGGATTAAGAGATACAAACTACTATATAAAATAGATAAGCAGCAAGCATATATTATGTGACACAGGGAATTATAAAAATTATCTTATAATAAACTTTAATGGAGTTTAATCTGTAAATATACTGAATTTCTATGGTGTACACATGAAATAAACATAATATTGTAAATCAATTATAGTTCAATAAAAAATTTTGAATAACTAAATTGGGTTTTCAGAAAATAAATTAGTTTTAATAGAATGTATTTTATGTTCCTTAATTAGGAGAGATTGTCTAAAATTTAGAAAATGTCTGTGAATATTATACATGTTAAAAGTAGGAAAAAAACTACACAGAAATTTAAATAGGTACTAGATAAGATTTTAATATTGTTTGAATCAAAATTGCCACTGGAGATCTTTCTGAAATTGTTCCATGAAAAAAAACATTACCCAAGGAAAGAAAACAATTGATTAATCACTCACAATATTATAGGTATTTTACCTACATTAATTTAATATTCACAGCAACAACAAAAGCTTGTGTCACTTTCCTTAAGTTTTTAGATGTTCAGGAAATGTTACATACCTGATAAGTGTCAGAATGGGGTTTTCAATCCCATTTAATATGACTTCCAAGTCCATGCTCTTTCCACTTCACCAAGTTTCCAAAATAACCATGCCCTTTCAGATACAAAATGATGCAACTCTGAGAATAAACTAAGCATACTGACAGATAAAGACTGTTTTCTGAAGAATGCTTTAAATAGAAGGACATCTAAGAGAAAAATTGAATTTCAATGAAACAATATATTCCTCCCGAATTTTATTTCCAACTTTCAACTTTTGGTCTCAAACAGATATTTTAAGTACAAAACAAGGTGGTCTCTGACAGTCAAATTGTTACTGACCAGGGTTTTTGGCCTTCCTTAATCAATAGAAATTGATAAGAGGTCAGACAAGAAATTCAGGCAAGGGTTTAATGGGGCTCCTACTGCAGCAGGAGAGTGAGAACAAGTAAAATGTTTCCTTGCTTGTTCCCTGAGTGTGGGGGCAAGCTGGTTCCTCATATGGGGTGAGGGTAGAGGTGGATCCAGGGGTTGGGCCAGAGGGGTGGCTTAGATGGTCTGCCCACCCCTTTGGTGGTGTTGGGTGCAGGAGGCATGTGCACTATGCTACTTTTGCTCCAGTACCCTGTTTTTGCTCCCGGCTCTTCAGAAGTGACTGTTGGGTTTTTGGTCTTTTTTGTATCTTGTTGTCCATAATTTGCCCCAACTGTGCATGTGTACAGTTATGTTTAGTCCCTTATAGTTTCTTTGTATTCTGTTGTATTCTGTTGGAAATGTTTATCCAGGTGCAAGCACTGCAGCAAAGTGGTCCATGTCCCAGGTCCCAGCCTGTCTCAAAATGGCATAGGAAACCCAATAAAGAATTAACATTTGAGTCAGCTACAGGCTATCATCTGTGTGCTATTTTAAAATAATACAATGTTAATATAATCTGTAAATTTATATTACAGATAAGTACAGAGCCTTAGTGCTCTGTTGTCTGTGCTTAGTCATGCTGGCTTGGAACTTTGTCAAAAGAATGTTGCCTATAGCCTAAAAATATATGATAACCCATTTTCAAGGATCTGCCTCCCAGGCTTGACCTTTAAAGGTATAATGCATTCCTTCATATAGAGACAAAAAGTTGCAGAACAGAGAATAACATTTGTCTTGTTGGAGGTTTACAGGAACATCTTGACGACTTATGTGGCCAACTACAAGAACAAAGGATTATCACATTCCCTCTGAGGTTTGGCAGGCACCAAGAAGTTTACAACAACCAGCAACATCCCCTCTCCTTTTAATATAAAAGAAGCCTGAATTCTAACTCTGGTAAGATGGTTCTTTGGGCCTCTAGTCCACCATCTTCTCAGTCTGCTGGTTTTCCAAATAAAGTTGCTATTCCTTGCCCCAACACCTGATCTCTCACGAGCAGTATGAACTTGGACTCAGTAACACCCTCACACATGGTAAAAAATTATTCCTAACTTTTTTAGTTAACTCCTTTGGCTAACTACATTTAGAATCTAAATCATCCTGGCAGGCTCCTTAGGAGGTTCTGCAGGGTAGAATCAGGGGTTTATATTTTTGTGGTGATGGCAAGTTACATGCAGCACCTTCTCTGATTTTTTTGCTAAGACATCATAAAATCTGATGTATTCAGAGGGGTATAATTTTGAGATCTCAATCAATCACTTTTCTAGGTATTGAAGCAGTTTCAGATATCCTTTGTGAAAAGAATCTTGTTTTTGCTTACATTACCAAGAAGGGAAGATGCCATGTGCAGATGAAATCCACCAGAAAACATGATCCAGGCTACACAGCCACCATATTGGAAAATCAACACTGCCCATGGTCATGTGGTTCCCACAATATAACAATGTTTCCTAAATCAGCAACATAAGATGTAAACAACCAGAAAGTAAGATCTTATGTCTGCTTTTTAAAGCCTAGCAAAAGCCTAGCTAAAAGACATAATATTTAGAATAAAATTTAGGAAAACTACAGTTCCAAAATGAGGTGATTATGAGCCCCATCTGGCAAGTTTTTAAAAGACCAATTCCTGGGCCTCACTCACCATCTATAAAATTAGAATATCTCTTTGATGGACCTGGGAAACTCTTCTATTTAATGTTACCCAGGTGAAACTGATGATCAGTCAGATTTGAGAGCAACCCTTTAAGAACCCTTCTCTAGATATAACAAATTCTAGCTTGTTAGTCTTTGTATTTGAAACACAATGGTCTAGCTCTTCAGAACATCCTCTTTTCTGTCCTGTCATGTCTTCAACTACAATGAAATTATCCCTCTAGAACAATCATATGAAATCTACTTCTACATTCAGAGTAAAACTGTAATAGGAAAGAACAAATCAGACTCCATATCTGTTACTTTTACTTTAAACTTTGTATTCTACTGTTTGTGCTACAAGTTAATCACTAAAGGGATGTTGCCTGTAGCTTAAAGTATACAAGATGGCCTATCTCCTAGAACACTGCTTCCCATGCCTGAGCTAAAATACCTTTGTTTAGCTCACAGGAAACATCCTGACTAGGCCCATCTGTGAATGGCTTCTTCAGGAAAGAAGAAATTAACATATCACCTCCAGAATAAAGCAGAAACCAGGAAGTATTTGCAACAACTTATCACCTTTTTTTACTTTACATCCTCACCTCCCCCTCTTTGTTCTGTAAAAGAATCTCACACCCAAACTTGGGCAAAATGGTTCATTGGGACTCTAGTCCACAATCTTCTCAGCCTGCTGGCTTTCTGAATAAAGTCACTATTCCTTGCCTTAACAATTTTTCTCTTGATGTATTGGCCTGTCGTGTTGTTGTGTGGTGAGCATTAGAACTTTGGACTTGGTGATGAAACTATCCATTATGCTACTTAATATCCATAATATGAAATTTTGAGACTTTTTAGAATATGATATCAAAAATAATTATCTTTTTTGCTGATAAACTGACATGTTTCCACCTTTTGTATAATAAGAATGATTATATTGCTTCTTGGCTCCTTTTTGTTTGATTTGTCAGGTATCTCAGACTTAATTTTTATTCTGAGACACAGAAACTTTACATTTTAGGACTGGTATTTTGCTTTCTCTTTTTTTCTTATTCCTGAATACCCCATTTACATCTCCATTCATTGACCTTATTATACAAAGCATCTGTATAACAGCTTGAATTTTTAGAGTTTCTATTATATATCAGTAACTATGTTAAGTGCTTTATATAAAATATTTCATGCTTATGTCTTAGTCTGTTCTGTTTAAGCTGCTATAACAAAATTCCAGAGACTGTGTGGCTTATAAACAAAAATTTATTTCTCATCTTCCTGGAGACTAATAAGTCCAAGACCAAAGCACCAGTAGATTCAGTGTCAGGTGAGGACCCTTTTCCTTGTTCAGATAGGCACTGCCCTCATGTAGTGAAAAGGGACAAGGGAGTTCTCTGGATCTCTTTTATCCAAACACTAATCCTATTCATGAAGGCAGAGACCTCCAAATTAAACCACCTCCAAATACCATCACAATAGCAATTAGGATTCAGCATATGAATTTTTGGGGGGACACAGACATTCAATCTACAGCACATAACAAACCTTAAAGATAGATATTATCATCAACTGATCTTTCAAGTGAGAAAATTGGTTTAAATAAAGAAATTAAATATCTTTCCCAGAGTCATGCTCTTAGTAATTAGCACATATACAGCTTGAATACAGAACCAGTTCTCTTGTCTGCAGTTGTATCTTCCTTTTAAGATGATTCTTTTTTTGTCTTAAATAATTTGGTAAGTGGGAGGGGGAGGGGGAAGGAAAAGACGAAGCAGAAAAAGAAAGAGCAATTTAACAAGTGATGCTTTGTATATGATTGTTAATGATTTTACGATGTTAGGCTCTGACATAATCTATGCTCCATATCTGAAATACAAAAATACAAAATATAACAGTAAAATAATTCAGTTTTCACATTCCTCAGGAAATGATCTCCATGAGAAACATGAAAATTCTCTCTCATTCAAGACAATAAACAAACTAGACTATTTCCATATTATACAATTGAATACATCTTTTATTATTATTTCTAAATACCACTTTTCTATTACAGAGAAACTGTTTTCTACAATAAAGTATAAAATGCATAAGAAATATAAATAGTACTTATCAAATAATGTAGAAATTCTCAAATGTTTACCTAAAGCTCCCATAGTTTTTAATCTAAACACTACTAATTATAAATTTATACCTAATTTACTGTTATTTCTGGTGAATACTGATTAAATTATTTCTCAACAAATACTAAACAGAATCTAAAATGCTTAAATCTTGCTCAAAAACGGGCTAGAGTGCTGCTTGACAACTGGCCTGGGCTACTAGAGGAAGTTTCAGCTGACACCTACTGACTCCTACCCTTTATTAAGCACCTTGCTAGGAACTGTGAAGAAGAGGATGCTCTAACAATCTAAAAAACAAGAAGTGGATGATTACAACACAGTGCAATTAAGTGTTATTATAGAAAAATGCACCAGCCATGTGGTTGACAGGGTCTTCGTGCTCCAACCAAGTGTCAGGCCTGTGACTCTGAGGTAGGAGAGCTGAGTTCAGGACATTTGTGCACAAGAGACCTCTTGGCTCCATGTAATATCAAACAGTGAAAGCTCTCCAAGGATCTTCATCTCAAAGATAAAACCTAGCTCCACTCAATGACCAGCAAGCTACAGTGCTAGACACCCTATGCCAAAGAGTTAACAAGACAAGAAAAAACCCCACCAATTAGGAGAGAGGCTGTCAAAAATCATAATAAGGTCACAGACACCCCAAAACACACCACCGGACACAGTCCTGCCCACCAGAAAGACAAGATCCAGCATCATCCAACAGAAAACAGGCACCAGTCCCCTCCACCAGGAAGCCTACACAACCCACTGAACCAAACTTACCAACTGGAGGCAGACACCAAAAAAAATGGGAACTACGAACCAACAGCCTGTGAAAAGTAGACCCCAAACACAGTAAGTTAAGCAAAATGAGAAGACAGAGAAACACACAGCAGAGGAAAGAGCAAGGTAAAAACCCAACATACCAAACAAATGAAGAGGAAATAGGCAGTCTCCCTGAAAAACAATACAGGATAATGATAGAAAAGGTGTTCCAGGTCTTGGAAATCAAATGGAGAAAATAAAAGAAACGTTTAACAAGGACACAGAAGAGCTAAAGAGGAAACAAACAATAATGAACAACACAATAAATGAAATTAAAAATGCTCTACAAGGAATCAATAGCAGAATAACTAAGGCAGAAAAACAGATACGTGACTTGGAATATAAAATAGTGAAAATAACTACCACAGAGCAGAAAAAGAAAAAAGAATGAAAAGAACTGAGGACAGTCTCAGAGACATCTAGGACAACATTAAACACACCATCATTTGAATTATAGGGGTCCCAGGAGAAGAGAAAAAGAAAAGGACTGAGAAAATATTTGAAGAGATTATAGTTGAAAACTTCCCTAATATGGGAAAGGAAATAGTCAATCAAGTCCAGGAAGCACTGAGAGTCCCATACAGGATAAATAGAAGGAGAAACATGCCAAGACACATATTAATAAAACTATAAAAAATTAAATACAAAGAAAAAATATTAAAAGGGAAAATAAAAAAACAAATAACATAAAAGGGAATCCCCATAAGGTTAAAAACTAATCTTTCAGCAGAAACTCTGTAAGCCAGAAGGGAATGGCAAGACATATTTAAAGTGATGAAAGGGAAAAACCTAAAACCGAGCTTACTCTACACAGTAAGGATCTCATTCAGATTTGACAGAGAAATTAAAACCTTTACAGACAAGCAAAAGCTAAGAGAATTCAGCACCACCAAATCAGCTTTATGGCAAATGGTAAATGAACTTCTCTAGGCAGGAAACACAAGAGAAGGAAAAGACCTACAATAACAAACCCAAAACAATTAAGAAAATGGTAATAGGAACATGCATATTGATAACTACCTTAAATGTAAATGGGTTAAATGCTCCCACCAAAAGACATAGACTGGCTGAATGGATACAAAAACAAGACCCGTATATATGCTGCCTACAAGGAACCCACTTCTGACCTAGGAATATAAACAGATTGAAAGTGAGGGAATGGAAAAAGATATTCCATGCAAATGGAAATCAGAAGAAATCTGGAGTAGCACTTCTAATATCAGACAAAATAGACTTTAAAATAAAGATTATTGCAAGAGTCAAAGAAGAACACCCCATAATGATCAAGGGATCAATCCAAGAAGAAGGAACGTAAATATTGTAAATTGTAAATATTTATGTATCCAACATAGGTGCACCTCAATACATAAGGCAAATGCTAACAACCATAAAAGGGGAAATTGACAGTAACACAATAATTGTAGGAGACATTAACACCCCACATTCACCAATGGACAGATCATGCAAAATGAAAATAAATAAGGAAACATAAGTTTTAAATGATACATTAAACAATATGGACTTAATTGATATTTATAAGACATTCCATCTAAAATCAACAGGATACACTTTCTTCTCAAATGTTCATGGAGCATTCTCCAGGATAGATAATATCTTGGGTCACAAATCAAGCCTTGGTAAATTTAAGAAAATTGAAATCATATCAAGTATCTTTTCCAACAACAACGCTCTGAGAATACATATCAATTACAGGAAAAAAATCTGTAAAAAATACAAATACATGGAGGCTAAACAATACACTACCAAATAACCAAGAGATCACTGAAGAAATCAAAGAGGAAATCAAAATATACTTAGAAACAAATGATAATGAAAACAGGATGACCCAAAACCTATGGTATGCAGCAAAAACAGTTCTAAGAGGGATGTTTATAGCAAGACAATCTTAAGAAACAAGAAACATCTCAAATAAAAACATAACCTTACACCTAAAGCAAGTACACAAAGAAGAACAAAAAAACCCAAAGCTAGGAGAAGGTAAGAAGCCATCAAGATCAAGTCAGAAATAAATGAATAAGAAATGAAGAAAACAATAGCAAAGATCAATAAAACTAAAAGCATGTTCTTTGAGAAAATAAGAAAAATTGATGAACGATTAGCCAGACTCATCAAGAAAAAAAAGGAGAAGACTGAAATCAATAAAATTAGAAATGAAGAAGGAAAAGTAACAACAGGCACTGAAGAAATACAAAGGATCATAAGCGATTACAATAAGCAACTATAGGCCAATAAAATGGACAAACTGGAAGAAACAGACAAATCTTAGAAAAGTACAACCTTCCAAGACTGAACCAAGAAAAAATACAAAACATAAACAGACCAATCACAAGCAATGAAATTGAAACTGTGATTAAAAATCTTCCAATAAACAAAAGCCTAGGACCAGATGGCTTCACAGGCAAATTCTATTAAACGTTTAGAGAAGAGCTAACATATATCCTTCTCAAACTCTTCAAAATATAGCAGAGGAAGGAACACTCCAAACTCATCCTATGTGGTCACCATACCCTTATAACAAAACCAGACAAAGATGTCGCAACGAAAGAAAATTACAGGCCAATATCACTGATGAACATAAATGCAAAAATCCTCAAAAAACTACTAGCAAACAGAATGCAACAACACATTACAAGGATCATACACCATGATCAAGTGGGGTTTATCCCAGAAATACAAGAATTCTTCAATATATGCAAATCAATCGATGTGATACATCTTATTAAAAAACTGAAGGAGGAAAACCATATGATCATCTCAATAGGTGCAGAAAAAGCTTTCGACAAAATTCAACATCGATTTATGAAAAAACCCTCGAGAAAGTAGGCATAGTAGGAACTTACCTCAACATAATAATCACCATATATGACAAACCCACAGCCAACATCATTCCTAATGCTGAAAAACAGAAACCATTTCCTCTCAGATCAGGAACAAGACAAGATTATCCACTATCCCTTCTATTTTTCAACATTGTTTTGGAAGTTTTAGCCACAGCAATCAGAGAAGAAAAAGAAATAAAAGGAATCCAAAATGGAAAAGAAGATGTAAAGCTGACACTGCTTGCAAATGACATGATACTATACATAGAGAATCCTAAAGATGCTACCAGAAAACTACCAGAGCTAATCAATGAATTTGGTAAAGTATAGGATACAAAATTAATGCACAGAAATCTCTTGCATTCTTATACACTAATGATGAAAAATCTGAAAGGGAAATTAAGGAAACACTCCCATTTACCATTGCAACAAAAAGAACAAAATACCTAGGAATAAACCTACTGAAGGAGACAAAAGACCTGTAAGCAGAAAACTATAAGGCACTGATGAAAGACATTAAAGATGATACAGGCAGATGGAGAGATATGCCATGTTCTTGGATTGGAAGAATCAACATTGTGAAAATGACTCTACTACCCAAAGCAATCTACAGATTCAATGCAATCCCTATCAAACTACCACTGGCATTTTTCACAGAACTAGAACAAAAAATTTCACAATTTGTATGGAAACACAAAAGACCCTGAATAATCAAAGCAATTTTGAGAAAGCAAAGCAGAACTGGAGGAATCGGGCTCTCGGACTTCAGACTATATCACAAAGATACACTAATCAAGAGAGTATGGTACTGGCACATAAACAGAAATATAGATCAATAGGACAGGATAGAAAGCCCAGAGATAAACCCACCCACATATGATAACCTTATCTTTGATAAAGGAGGCAAGAATATACAATGGAGAAAAGACAGCATCTTCAATAAGTGGTGCTGGGAAAACTGGACAAGCTCCATGTAAAAGAATGAGATTAGAACACTCCCTAACACCATACACAAAAATAAACTCAAAATGGATTAAAGACCTAAATATAAGGCCAGACACTATAAAACTCTTAGAGGAAAACATAGACAGAACAGTCTATGACATAAATCACAGCAGGATCCTTTTTGATCCACCTCCTAGAGAAATGGAAATAAAAACAAAAATAAACAAATGGGACCTAATGAAACTTAAAAGCTTAAAAGCTTTTGCACAGCACAGGTAACCATAAACAAGACATAAACAAGACAAAAAGACAACCCTCAGAAATGGAAAATATATTTGCAATATATTTGCAAATGAAGTACCTGACAAAGTACCTGACAAAGGATTAATCTCCAAAATTTACAAGCAGCTCATGCAGCTTAATATTAAAAAAATCAAACAACCAAATCCATAAATGGGCAGAAGGCCTAAATAGGCATTTCTCCAAAAAAAGATATAGAGATTGCCACGAAACACATGAAAGGATGCTCAACATCACTAATCATTAGAGAAATGCAAATCAAAACTATAATGAGGTATCACCTCACACCAGTCAGAATGGCCTACATCAAAAAATCTACAAACAAATTCTACAGAAGGTGTGGAGAAAAAGAACCCTCTTGCACTGTTGGTGGGAATGTAAATTGATACAGCCACTATGGAGAACAGTATGGAGGTCCCTTAAAAACCTAAAAGAGACTACCATATGACTCAGCAATCCCACTATTGGGCATATACCCTGAGAAAATCATAATTCAAACAGAGTCATGTACCACAATATTCATTGCAGCTCTATTTACAATAGCCAGAACATGGAAGCAACCTATGTGTCCATTGACAGATGAATGGATAAAGAAGATGTGGCACATATATACAATGGAATATTACTTAGCCATAAAAAGAAACAAAATTGAGTTATTTTTAGGGAGGTGGATGGATCTGGAGTCTGTCATAGAGTGAAGTAAGTCAGAAAAAGTAAAACAAATACTGTATGCTAGCATATATATATATGGAATCTAAACAGAAAAAATATTCTGAAGAACCTAGAGGCAGGACAGGTATAAAGATGCAGATGTAGTGGATGGACTTGAGGACACGAGGAGGGGAAAGTGTAAGCTTGGATGAAGTGAGAGTGTGGCATGCACATATATACACTATCAAATTAAAATAGATAGCTATTGGGAAGCAGCCACATAGCACAGCGAGATCAGCTAGGTGCTTTGTGACCACTTAGAATGGTGGAATAGGGAACATGGGAGGGAGATGCAAGAGGGAGGAGATATGGGGATACATGTACATGTATAGCTGATTCACTTTGTTATAAAGCAGAAACTAACACATCATTGTAATGCAATTATACTGCAATAAAGGTGTTCAAAAAAATGGGCTAATCATATAACTGTACGACCAGTATAATTACTTCAAATTAATATGATAGGCCAGGGTATAGTCATTCCAGATCGCCCTTAGAGAATTATTGTTTTGGCACTGCAGAGGTTCAAACATCTGTACTTAATACTAAACATGAAACTAACAAAAAGTAATGCATCCAGCATCAGTGCAGAAAGTGGGCCAAAAGAGAAAAAATTTCAAGACTAAAAGCTATCCATGCTTAATTATTTTTTGTAATTTTCATTCTGTGACTTATAGAATGAAAATCCCTTATAGTCTCCTTGTGTGCTGTATTCTCTATTTCCAGTACAAATTACCATTGTGTCTTTGATTTTTTTAAACATCTTTATTGGAGTATAATTGCTTTACAATGCTGTGTTAGTTTCTGCTGTATAAAAAAGTGAATCAGCTATATGTATACATATATACCCTTATCCTCTCCCTCTTGCACCTCCCTCCCACCCTCATTATACCACCGCTCCAGACGGTCACAAAGAACCAAGCTGATCTCCCTGTGCTATGCAGCTGCTTCCCACTAGATAACTATTTTACATTTAGTAGTGTATATATGTCATTGCTACTCTCTCACTTCGTCCCAAATTACCTTTCTCCCACCACCATGTCCTCAAGTCCATTCTCTACATCATTAGTGTATAGGAATGAAAGAAATTTCTGTGCATTAATTTTGTATTCTGCTACTTTACCAAATTCATTGATTAGCTCTAGTAGTTTTCTGGTAGCATCTTTAGGATTCTCTATGTATAGTATCATGTCATCTGCAAACACTGACAATTTACTTCTTTTCTGATTTGGATTCCTTTATTTCTTTTCCTCCTCTGATTGCCGTGTCTCAAACTTCCAAAACTACGTTGAATAATAGTGGTTAGAGTGGGCAACCTTGTCTTGTTCCTGATCTTATAGGAAACAGTTTCAGATTTTCACCATTGAGAACGATGTTGCCTTGGGGTTTGTAATATATGTCCTGTATTATGTTGAGGTAGGTTCCCTCTATGCCCACATTCTTGAGAGTTTTTTTAATCATAAATGGATGTTGAATTTTGTTGAAAGCTTTCTCTGCATCTATTGAGATGATCATGTTTCTTATTCTTCTATTTGTTAATATGCTGTCTCACATTGATTGATTTGCATATATTAGAGAATCCTTGATTCCTGGGATAAACCCCACGTGATTATGGTGTATGATCCTTTTAATGTGCTGTTGGATTCTGTTTGCTAGTATTTTGTTGAGGATTTTTGCAACTATGTTCATCAGTGATATTAGCCTGTAGTTTTCTCTTTTTGTGACAACTTTGTCTGGTTTTGGTATCAGGGTGATGGTGGCCTTGTAGAATGAGTTTTGGATTATTCCTCCTTCTGCTATATTTTGGAAGAGTTTGGGAAGGGTAGGTGTTACCTCTTCTCTAAATGTTTGATAGAATTTTCCTGTGAAGCCATCTGTTCCTGGGCTTTTGTTTGTTGGAAGATTTTTTATCACAGTTTCAATTTCAGTGCTTGTGATTGGTCTGTTCATATTTTCTATTTCCTCCTGGTTCAGTCTTGGAAGGTTGTACTTTAAGAATTTGTCCATTTCTTCCAGGTTGTCCATTTTATTGGCGTATAGTATCTTGTAGTAGTCTGTGATGATCCTTTGTATTTCTGCACTGTCAGTTGTTACTTCTCCTTTTTCATTTCTAATTTTGTTGATTTGAGTCTTCTCCCTTTTTTTCCTCATCCATCTGGCTAATGGTTTATCAATTTTTTTATCTTCCCAAAGAACCAGCTTTTAGTTTTACTGAATTTTGCTATTGTTTCCTTCATTTCTTTTTCATTTATTACTGACCGGATCTTGATGATTTCTTTCCGTCTGCTAACTTTGGGGTTTTTGTTGTTGTTCTTCTTCTTCATCTTTTTCTTTCCCTAATTGCTTTAGGTGTAATGTTAGGTTGTTTATTTGAGATTTTTCTTGTTTCTTGAAATAGGATTGGATTGCTATAAACTTTCCTCTTAGAACTGCTTTTGTAGCATACGATAGGTTATGGGTCATCATGTTTTCATTGTCATTTGTTTCTAAGTATTTTTTGATTTCCTCTTTGATTTCTTCAGTGATTTCTTGGTTATTTAGTAGCATATTGTTTAGCCTCCATGTGTTTGTATTTTTTACAGTTTTTTTTTTCCTGTAATGATATCTAGTCTCATAGCATTGTGGTCAGAAAAGATAATTGATATGATTTCAATATTCTTAAATTTACCAAGGCTTGATTTGTGACCCAAGATATGATCTATCCTGGAGAATGTTCCACTACCACTTGAGAGGAAACTCTATTCTGTTGTTTTTAGATGGAATGTCCTATAAATATCAATTAAGTCCATCTTGTTTAATGTATCATTTAAAGCTTCTGTTTCCTTATTTATTTTCATTTTGGATGAACTGTCCATTGGTGAAAGTGGGGTGTTAAAGTCCCCTACTATAATTGTGTTACTGTAGATTTCCTCTTTTATGACTGTTAGCATTTGTCTTATGTACTGAGGTGCTCCTATGTTGGGTGCATCAATATTTACCATTGTTTTATCTTCTTCTTGGATTGATCCCTTGATCATTACGTAGTGTCCTTCCTTGTCTCTTGTAATAATCTTTATTTTAAAGTCTACTTTGTCTGATATGAGTATTGATTTCCATTTGCATGGAATATCTTTTTCCATGCCCTCACTTTCAGTCTTTATGTGTCCCTAGGTCTGATGTGAGTCTCTTGTAGACAGCATATATATGTGTCTTGTTTTTGTATCTATTCAGCCAGTGTGTGTCTTTTGGTTGGAGCATTTAATCCATTTACATTTAAGGTAATTATCAATATATATGTTCCTATTACCATTTTCTTAATTGTTTTTGTTTTGTTATTGTAGTTCTTTTCTTTCTCTTGTGTTTCCTCCCTAGAGAAGTTCCTGTAGCATTTGTTGTAAAGCAGGTTTGGTGGTGCTGAATTCTCTTAACTTTTGCTTGTCTGTAAAGTTCTTCATTTCTCCATTGAATCTGAATGAGATCCTTGCTGGTTAGAGTAATCTTGGTTGTATGTTTTTCCCTTTCATCACTTTAAATATGTCCTGCCAGTCCCTTCTGTCTTGCAGAGCTTCTGCTGAAAGATCAGCTGTTAACGTAATGGGGTTTCCCTTGTATGCTATTTGTTGCTTTTCCCTTGCTGTTTTTAATATTTTTCTTTGAATTTAATTTTTGATAGTTTGATTAATATTTGTCTTGGTGTGTTTCTCCTTGGGTTTATCCTGTGTGGGACTCTCTGCTCTTCCTAGACTTGATTATTTCCTTTCCCACATTAGGGAAGTTTTCAACTATCATCTCTTCAAATATTTTCTCAGACCCTTTTTTTTCTTCTTCTTGGACCCCTATAATTCAAATGTTGGTGTTTTTAATGCTGTCACAGAGATCTTTGAGATTGTCCTCAATTCTTTTCATTCTTTGTTCTTTATTCTCCTCTGTGGCAGTTATTTCCACTATTTTATCTTCTAGGTCACTTATCCATTCTTTTGCCTCAGTTATTCTGCTATTGATTCCTTCTAGAGTAATTTTAATTTATTGTGTTGTTCCTCATTGTTTCTTTTCTCTTTAGTTCTTCTAGGTCCGTCTTAAATGTTTCTTATATTTTCTCCATTCTATTTCGGGGATTATGGAATCTTTACTAACATTACTCTGAAATGTTTTTCAGGTAGATTGCCTATTTCCTCTTCATTTGTTAGACACTCAGAAAAAGAGAAAAAGGAAAAAATATTTTTAATTAAAAAAAACTAAAAAGAAAAAAGAAAGAGAGCAACCAAACAAATAAACAAATCCACCAATGAAAATAAAAACTAAACTATGATAAACATAAAACCAGAAACAAATTATATACAGAAGGCAAATCCCAAATCTACATTTGCTCCCAAAGTCCACTGCCTCAGTTTTGGGAACATTTGTTGTCTATTCAGGTATTCTTCAGATGCATGGTTTATCAAGTTGATTGTGGGGATTTAATCTACTGCTCCTGTCACTGCACAAAGAACTTTCCCTTTCTCTTCTTTGTTTGCACATCTCCTGGGGTTCAGTTTTGGTTTTGGGCCTGCCCTGGGTATAGGCCACCCTCAAGAGTCTGTCCCCCACCCAGACAGGAGGAGGTTAAAGCAGCAGCTGATTAGGGCACTGTTGCTTACTCAGGCTAAGTGAGAGAGGGGTATGGTAGTCATAATTGGAAAGCAGGGTTAGCCTGCAGCAGCGGAGGCCAGCATGACATTGCAACAGCCTGAGGATTTCCATGTGTTCTCCTGGGGAATTTGTCCTTGGATGTTGGGACTCTGCCAGTGGTGTGCTACACAGGCTCTTGGGAGGGTGTGGATAGTGACCTGCACTTGCACACAGGATTCTTGGTGGCAGCAGCAGCAGTGTTAGTGGTTCATGCCTGTCTCTGAAGTCCAAGCTGATAGCTGTGGCTCATGACCATCTCTGGAACTTGCTTAGGCAGTGCTCTGCCTTCTGTGGGCACACAGGGAAGGAATCCCTTCTCCTCACACAGCCTGAAACTATGGTCTCTTACCTCTTTAGCAGGTCAAGAGCTTTTCCCAGACTGCCTTCCAGCTAGCTGTGACACACTAGCCCCCTTCAGGCTGTCTTCACGCAGCCAGTACCAGTCCTCTCCCTGGGGTTTGACCTCCGAAGCCTGAGCCTCAGCTCCCAACCACCACCCACCCCAGTGGGTGAGCAGACAAGCATCTCAGGTTGGTGAGTTCTGGTCAGCACTGATCTTTGTGCAGGAATCTCTCCACTTTGCTCTCTACAGCCCTGTTGCTGCACTCTCCTCTGTGGCTCTAAAGCTTTCCCTCTGCCCTCCCCTCATTCCCCACCAGTGAAGGGGCTTCCTAGTGTGTGAAAACATTTCCTCCTTCACAGCTCCCTCCCAGAGATTCAGGTCCCATCCCTATTATTTTGTCTCTGTTTTTTCTTTTATTTTTTGCCCTACCCAGGTACGTGGGGAGTTTCTTGCCTTTTGGGAAGTCTGAGGTCTTCTGCCAGTGTGCAGTAGGTGTTCTGTAGGAGTTGTTCCACATGTAGATTTATTTTTGATGTATTTGTGGGGAAGAAGATGAGCTCCACATCTTCCTCCTCAACCATCTTGAAGGTCTCCTGTGTCTTTTATTCTTGACAGGAATTCCCTTGTGATGCATGCACCACTCTATATTGTTTTATCTGATGAATTTCAATTGGCATCACTTTGTACTCTAGTTAGTGTTTCGTACATTGTTCCATGTTTGACTATGAAAGAGCAGCAAAATTAAATTAAAGAATATGAAATCAAGGAAATAAAGTAATCCTAGACATTAAGATTGTACCATCTACTAAGTAACAATCTGTTTCCTTACAGTATTGGTTCTGACTATATAAACTTACATTGCAAAAAGACAATGAATACAGGTCTAGTATGAACAAAATTCCATGCATGGGGGTTAAGGAAATCCTGAAAATTATGATGTAATGAACAGTTCCTTTTTAGTCATTACCTAATTACTATTTTTTCATATAGAGAGACACTAAAGCTCCTGTTATATTAACATAAAAATTTAGCTGTTTTTTTTCTCATGAAATCACAGATCTTTGAATTATAAGGCATTATCTAGTTTAATATGAAACATTTAAATGTTGGCATCCCATCATACTGCCTAAAATTTGGCATTATGTATTACAGCATTCCATAACAGAGGTCTGCCTGATTTTAAATCCTTTTTTTTGTAAAATTCACCATTCCAGATTATTTGATTGAGGTATTAATACTTCCAGATTATACTCTTTGAGATAGGGCATACTAAAAAGAAATAGCTTCACTACTTCTAAACATTTAGCAACAGATCATAAACTATATTTGAACTAGTTAGCAAATTAGACAATCAAGCACTGGCTCAGAACTGAATAAAGATATGCTTAAAACATACAAACAAACAAACAAATATCAACTTGACCCCCAAAACAAACAAATCAAATGATGTCTTCCTTGCTATCCATCTCTTCTAACTCATAACACAATAAAATATCACATATGTAGGTGGTGGGTAGGGAAGAAAGATAACAGCTTGAAAAATCATTATATTTTTCCTAATTTATTTTTTATTTTTTAAATCAATATATTTTCAAAACTTAAATCTAAAATTATATTAAAAGTAAATATATTATGACCAACTGGAGTGTATCCCAGAAACACAAGGTAGATTACTATTCAAAATTCATTGATATAATTCACCACAATAATAGACTAAAAAGAAAAAAAAAGAACATATAATTAAGTGAAGAATCCAAATTCCATTTCGGCAAAATCTAAACTCCATTTCTGATAAAAACTCTCAGTAAACTTGGAATAGAAGTAAACATCTTATACTTGATGAGGATGTCTGATCTTGTCACTTTTATTTAACCTTATACTGAATAATATAACCAGTGAACTAAAGTAATAAAATGAGGTAAAAAACATCAAGACTGAAAAGTAAGGAATAAAACTATTTGTTCCAGATATGATTATGTATTGTAGAAAGTCTTTCAGAATCTACAAAAGCTACTAAGGCTAAGAGGTGAGTTTGGTATGTTTACAAGTCAATATAGTAGGGGGAAAATTGGTACTTCTATGTACCTACAATGAAGAATTGGAATTTGCAACTAACAAAATAAGATCTCCGATATCATAAAATACATGAAATTTTTAGCTACAAATTTGATGAAAAATGTAGAAGACCTATACACTGACAACTACAAACCATTGCTGAAAGAAATTAAACAAGGGGAAATAAATGGAGAGATATACCACATTCATGGATCAGAGGACTTAATATTGTTAAGACTGTCATTTATCCCTCAATTTTTCTGCAGATTCAGAGCATAATAAATGGAAATCCAGTAGGTTTTTTAAATTAACATACTGATTTCACAATGTGTATGAAATACAAAGTACCTAGAATAGCTAAAACAACTTTGAGAAACAGAAATAATTTTGAAGGACTTGCACTACCTAATTTAAAAATTATTATTAAACTTCAGTAATACAGATAGCATTGCATTGATGTGAAATTGAGAAATAGATAACTGGAACAGAATAGAAAGTCTAGTAACATGATTTCACATATATGATCAACTGATTTTGAACAAAGTGCAAAGGCAATTAAATGGTAAAGGATAGGCTTTTAAACAAATAATGTTGAAACAATTGAATGTCTATATGTAAAAAAAAAGAACCTCTATCCATATCAAACACTATATTTAAAAAGTTAATAAAAATGGATCATAGATCTAATGGTAAAATCTAAATCTATAAAACCTCTAGAAGAATATAAAAAAGGAATCTTTGTGACCTCTTATTAGTAAAAGATTTTTTAGCTCTGACAACAAAGTTAAACTATAGAAAAACTGATGAATTGTACTTCATCAAAATTAAACACTTCTCTTCAAAAGATAGAGTCAAGAAATTGAAAATAAAAGCCAAAGATGCAGAGAACATATTTGCAAGTCATATTAATGAAGAACATGTATCTAGTATACATACAAAACACTCAACATGCAATAATAAGAAAACAAACAACCCAATAAAAACAAACAAAAAAGTCAAACTGATTTGAAGCAACACTTCACCAAAGAAAATGTACCGTTAGTAAATGGGCACTTACAAAAATATTCAACATGATTAGTAATTAGGGAAATGGAAATTAAAACCACAATGGGATAACACTACACACCCATTAAAATGGCTAAAATGAGACATGTTAAGACATTAAAACAGGAGAACAGACTCCTAAAATGGCAAATCCAAGGCAGTAATTTACATGGTAATCAGAGGGATAGAAGAAATTGTGTGTCAAGGATGACAAGGAGAAAAAAGAGACTGGAAGTACATGAGTAGAAGGGAATAAAACTCATTTACCCCAGATGAGACCTTTGATTCATTTGATATTTCTGCTAGGGCTGTCCCAAGATAGATTGACAACAATACTGCTATATATTACTTGATGTAAATCTAAGATATTTTCAGAAAAGCCTTGAAACCTGAAAGGAAATTGTGTGTGTGTGTGTGTGTGTGTGTGTGTGTGTGTGTGTGTCTTTCTGTTTAATTGACAACTTCTACCTTAACATATCTACCCATTGGTACAGAAACAATTTTGTGGAAACTTGGCATTTTCCTTTATGTTAAACAGATTCTGATATAGTATGTAAACTGATAAACCAGAGCTTGGCATCAGAATTGTTTTGTGTGTCCTATACGATTACTAAATTTTACCCCAGCATATAACTTGCATAGAAACTACTCAAATTTTAATACATACTTGTAATTTATACCCTGCTGATTTACAAAATGAAGCAGAGGAAACTCAATCTAAAAAATATCATTTTAATTGAATTAACTAGAAAGAAGAGAATGAAGAAAACATATACTAAATAGATTGAATTATTGAATATAAAATGTATCTGTTTCCTAACACTCAAAATGACAAATAAGATATTTTTATTCTTAGCATATAATGAAAGTAAACATCAGATTTAGAAAAGAGAATATTTTATTAATACAAATTTCTAAAAGTTCATCACATGTGACACAACTTTTTATAAGTAACATTGAAACTGTTGATATCTATTTTCAGCAATGGGATATAGTTTCTAAATTGTGTCTCTTTTAAGGCCCGCAAACCTAATTATATCATGTATTCTTCCAAAAGCATTTTGTTAAGCTCATGGTAAACACAGACTCTCTTGCTTCTTATTGGTGAAAGACCTCGTGAAATGGTTAGGACAATCACATGCTTTGACTTTCCCAGACAGTTCCAATTCTGCCTGTTGCCTTAGCTTACTGATTAATAGCAACCTTTCACTTTCAAGAGGTGTCAGACAGGATGATAAATTATATGGTCACCCTTATAAATAGCTTACTTGTAAGATTTGGTGGCAAATATCATCAGACACCAAAGAATCATAACTCCATAGTCCTTAGAATTGTTAAATATTAGGCCTTTTTAAAAACTGAGTTTATTTTCTCTTAATTGATAACAGTCAAGTACAGGAAAACACAGAAATGTCATGTGAAAAAATACTGGAAAATCCAAAGGGTAATGATATGAATTATGGCTAAAGTTTTCCATGTGGAAAATTCATTCATAAGAACTTTGAGGATAAATATGCATTTCTTCACATATGTCAAGAATATCATTTCATTGACTCATTTTGAGTTTTATATTTTAGTGGCTAAGAAGATTTTAAGTCAGAGCCACAGTGACAGAGAGGTAATTGGTGCCTTGGCACAGGATAGGAAGTTCACATAGCACAACAGGAAGGCTGTTGGCAACAGAAGACAGCAGGAGCTGTAGAAATCTCACATCAATAAAAATTTATGAGGTCAGCAAACAGTTGAATGGTGTTTGTTGACCTAACCTTTTATGTTGGTGTGTGTAAGTAAAAAAACAAAAATACTGGTTTCTTTTCTGAAACTTCAGTTGTGTAATATGTACAAATTTCACTTTTCCACAGATGCAGTCTACCTGCATATTAGGGTATGCCTTTAAAAGGATACTTTGATTTCCTGTTCTAAGACATATAAATGGACAAGTATTGAAGTGTTTCCCTATGCATGACCTACGTTCTGATGCAGTACCAGCGTTCAGGCTATGGAGGGTCACTATTGGTGGGATGGGCCACAGAAGACCGAGATAGAGAGCTGGTACTGAAGTCCAGAGACAAATATGATTTGAAGTTCTAAGGGAAAAGTGTGCCCAAGAGAGGAAAAAAATAAGTAAGAACTAAAATCACTGTGTAAATGAGTCAAACATGATTAAGAGTAAAAATAAGAGCAATTCATGGGCATTAAAGTTCAATTTTTGTATAACGGGGGGAATCTCTCATGATTCCAAAATGCTGAGTAAGACCATATTTTTAAGGCAACAAAGGCCTCATTTTCAAAAATTGTTTTCTCATCAAAATGAGACTTACTAAGCACCCAAGTGTCTTAATTAAACTATATGTGATCATTCTTATTCTGTTTAATAAGGAAAATGAACTGTTTTGTTTTTCTTCCTTTGCTACATTACACATGTAAAAGGCTTTGTCCACCTACTGCAATCAGGGCCTATTCTAAACCAGCGTTTGTCATTTATTGAATATGTACTATGTTCCAGGCACTGTTTTAGGCAATGATGATAAATAAAAGCAAAATAGAAAAGGTACATCTATTACAGAACACATGTTATAGAGAAAAATAGAGACAATGAATAGGATAAATAAGTAAAATATATACATGCAAAATAATGATGATCATCAAGAGAAAAAAAAAGGGAAAGGGGTAGGCGCTAACATTTTAGATTGGTTAAGGAAGGCCTCACTAAAAATATGACATATGAGTAAGGACAGGAAGGAAATAAGTGACAAAGTACTCTGAATATCTGAGAAAAGTGCATTACAGCCTGGGCACAGATGGTGCAAAAGCCTCAGGTGAGAGGTGCTTGAACTATTAGGGGAACATTTGTATTGAAAGCACAAGAATAGGAGAAGGGGGCAGAGAGGTAACTGTGTAAAATGTGTGAGAGATTATGAAGAGATTTGCAAGACAAAGAAATAACTTGGCTTTTACTCTGAGTTAGATAAATAGCAGTTACAGTGTTTTGAACAGAAGAGTGATGTGATATGACACATTTTAATAGGATCTCTCAGCCTGCTCTATTGGTTTGAGATGGAAGTGAGGGAAAAGTGGAAGCAAAGAAACCATTATAAAAACAAATTAAGAGTTGAAAATGTCTTGGGCCAGGATGGTAGCATAGGACATGGTAAGAAGTGATCAAAGTCTAGATATGTTTTAAAGCATAGCTGTATTTGCAGATGTGAATGAATGTGAGAGAAATAGAGGAGTCAGCATATATCCATGTTTTCTGGACTGAAATCAATTAATAAGGATTGGGAAGATTATAGACAGGGAAAATTTGGAAGGAACTCAGTTTAGTACATATTAAGTTTGACATATCCGTTAACTATCATAATAATCTCTGTCAGTTTCAGAGCTAGAGAGGCTAGAAAAGTCTTACTTCATCTACATCAGACCTCAGCTGTTGTCTCTCAAGCAAGATGCATACTTTGCATGGTCCACATCTGACTATTCTGTGTCGATATAATTGTCCAAGATACCCATAAGCCATAGTGGGAGTATGTTTGGGAAGCTCCTGAATTTGTGCTGGAAGCAAGAATGTGTTGGGGTGGAGGAATAACTGGAATAATGGTTGGTGGTACTGTGTTCTATAGTCCCCTGTAAAAGTGTGATTCTTATTTGGCAACATAATATAATAAATCATCACTACCTAGTTAGTATTTTCAAATTAATTAATTTGTTTATTACACTTCCCAATCTGTACTAGAATGCAAGCTCTCAGAAAGCATAGTCCTTATCCATCTTGTATCAAGTTGCTTGAATAAATGAATCAATGATGTGCTCACATAATTCAATTGTCTTGACATTTACTAGGAATCTGTTCTGTAGTTTAGCGAATTACTATTTTACATAAAACTGTCATTTATTGCCAAAGAAAAGAATGAATTGCCAAATTTTAAAGGATGTAAAGTATATTATATATTTATGTAAATTTTTCAAAATTAATTTTTCCTTAAAATACCTAGCACACGTGTAAGGCTGAAATTATTTAGTTTTATTTATTAAATATATTTTTGTCAGTAAGATTTGTTTTAAAAATGTTAAATTTAACTGGATGAAAGAACAACACTCGAATTTTTAGAAGGAGGGGAAGGTAGAGGTAAAGGAAGAATGTAAAAGAGAGGAAGGGGAAAACAAGAGAGGACAGAAATAAGCAAGAGTTGTGAAGGAAGGAGAGATATGCAGTAAGACCTAGTTCCATTTCTCTGCTAAGTGTTCTGTGATCCACCAGATAGCAAGAAGGCACAGAGCACAAGTCAACTGGGAGCAAAGTTCAAATTATATTTTTCTCTTGTGTTGGCCTGGGACCAGAGTAGAAAAGATGATGTGAAAAGTTGAGTAGTTATGCAGTATTGAATTTGTTTTAAAATTTATTAATTTATTTCCAAATAAGAGGTTTATGAAGACTTTTGTCAATTTGTCTTCATTTTCCCCTAAAGCAAACCAAAAAATAAAATAATTCCATTCACCACAAAAAAAGAGATGATTATAATACCAACCAATGGGAAAATGATTCTGAGGTGGGTAATTATATTGTAGTGATCTACCAAAGCTGAAGAAAATCATAACATTTGAGTTAGAAATTAAAAAATAAAAAACATTAAACATCCAGATTGCTAAAATTTTACTTCCAGGACATTATTTGAACCAAAACTTAATAAAAGAAATTTGTTTAATTTCTCCAGGTATTAATCTAAATATGTTTAAATATTTTTCCATATTTTCATTTAAATTGCCTTGAATAAAAAATTTTAGAGGCAGATAATGGAAATGTATTATTGGTAGAATATTACTTTTCTCTAGTGTAATTAAGCTATAAAACCTGTTTTGTCTAGTGGAAAATCAAATTGTTTTAAATATTTAAAACATCATGTTTTCATTTATGTTATCAAGAAAAAAAATTAAGAGTAAGTGTCTAAATTTACTTTACTTGTAAACAAAAGTGGATCCAAAAACTGAGATTTACTCAGTTATTTTCTGCTAACAGCTATGAACAGCTAATCTCAATAGTGGTCTCTAATCTTTTTTTTCCTTTTTGTCACCACTTCCTTCCTACTCTGTCCTAGTCACTGATCTCCTTCCCATACTACAAACTCCAGCCCACTCCTACTCTCTTCACTTTCAGCAGATGATTTTACTCCATGCTTACCTGAGGAAATAAATACCATAACACTCCTTCAAATTCCCACCCCACTTTGACACTTCCAAATAGTCTTCAGGTGCCTGCTTACATGACCCTTCCTGTGTTCTTCACCCTATCCCCCACCTCCTGACTGTTTCCCACCTCTATCACAAAGATTTTTCTTCATCAATTACGCTTTCCTTCTTCTGCATCTTTAATCTTTTTTTTATTGCAAGTTCTTAAACTCCATTTACAAAAAGGTTCAAGTCCTCACAGTCCTTAAATACCATTCCATTAATCTTTCCTTTTCTGGCTCTGACCCCATTTCTCTCCATTCATTTTTAGACAATATTTTTCGAAAGATAAATTCTGCTTAGATTTTTAAACTCTCCCTCATTTCTAAATCTTACTACACATGTGTTTTCTACTCTCATCATGCTACTGAAATTTTTCATTTTGTCACACTTGCCTGCCATCCTAATTTCCAACTGCTGTTTATAACAGCCTTTCTTCATCACACAGCCTATTTCATTTCTCTGTAATATCTAATACTTTTGGTCATGTCTTCTGAAATTTTATTTCCTTACCTTCTGTGACACTGTTCTCTTCTAACTTTTCTTCTTTTTTTTTCCACCTTCAACTTATTGGCTTTATTTTTTAAATTTTTTATTTATTTATTTTTTCTTCTTATTTCTGTCTACTCTTTTTCAATCTCTTCAACTCTCTACATACTAAATACTTATATTGTCCTTTCTATATAGAATATGTATTTTCCCAGAGTTCTCTGGGTGAAATCCTATACTCAAGTTTCGAAGTCAACTCATTTAAAAATATTGTGGCACCATCCCCCTCTTGACAGTGGATTACTCACATTCTGATCTGTGCTCCCATCATATCTCTACTGAATTAAAAATAAAAAATGGAAAAAGTCACGTCAACTAAGGAGTTTTTAGCAGAGGGCAAATAAGATTTTTTAAAAGCTCAGTCTGTGGGCTTCCCTGGTGGTGCAATCGTTGAGAGTCTGCCTGCTGATGCAGAGGACACGGGTTTGTGCCCTGGTCCAGGAAGATCCAACATGCCGTGGAGCGGCTGGGCCCATGAGCCATGGCCACTGAGCCTGCGCCTCTGGAGCCTGTGTTCCGCAACGGGAAAGGCCACAACAGTGAGAGGCCTGCGTACTGCAAAAAAAAAAAAAAAAAGCACACTCTGTTACCATATAACTATGTCATGTTAATAAAATGTACAGTAGTCTTAAAGCCACTTCTGAACAAAAGAAAACAAAAGAAATATCCAATTTAAGAAAATTCTAAAATCATAAGGGGAAGAACAGAGTGAAAATTAAATTAAATTAAAATCTGATGGCAAATATTATTTAAAAAACTAAGATTAAGGCTAAGCATTGGTCTCAGGATTGGGCCCTGAACACAAGAACTTAAAATTACAAAATTAAGACATGTTAAATAATTAAATCACACGTCAAAATTAGCAGGAGGAAGTTAAAGAAGTACTTAAAGGGAAATGTTTAGCCTTTAATACTTACATTAGAAAAATTGAAAAGAAATGAGCTACCACCTAACTGAAAAACTTAGTAAATGACAACAGAATATATCTAAAGAAATTAGAGGAAAGTAGGTAATAAGGATAAGAGCAAATCCACTGAAATAGAAAAACATTTAAAAGAAAACATAAGTACCTCCAAAAGTTTACTCTTGGAAAATGTTAATAAATCTCTAACAAAACTAATCCAGAAAAAAAAAGAGAGAATGTACAAATAAAAGAGAGAAATAATAAATTGTGGTGAATTTTGAAAAGAGAATATAACATATTTGAAATTTCATTTATGACAACATATTTGAAATCAGATTAAATAGATACTTTAAAAAAATGTTTTAAAAACTATCTCAAGAAGAAACAGAAAAACAAAAGTCTTAAACAATTAAAGATAACATATCAGACCAAAAATTAAAACCCACAAAGAAAATACTAAGTGCAAATGTTTTTAATAAGTGATTTCTACTTATTAAAACCTGGATCATTGGTTTTAATAAAAAAATTGGATCATTCAAACCTTATACATACTCTTCCAGAAAAACAGAGGGGGTAAAACAAACCAATTAATTCAATACATAGACATCGAAATCATAACAGTGTTGTACATAAAAGGAAAAATTATAAATTAATCTCACTTATGAATACAACACACACAATTTTTAGAAAAATAATATTAAAAATCAAATCATTGGTAACTTGAATTTATGCCAGGAATTCATGATTTGCTTTATACAAGAAATATAGAAAGAATCAGTATTTACCTCAATAGCTGTAATAACAATTTTTATTAAATTTCAACAATTATTCATACATTTTAAAAACGAAATTTAAATAAAATTCTCAGAAAACTAAAACTAGATTGAAATGTCTTTACCTTATAAATGTAATATATAACTACAAAAATTACTTTTTATTATGAAACACTGAGAAAAGTTTGACTTTAATCCAGAGAAAAAGCAAGGAAATCTACTGTCATGCCTCTTATTCAGCACTACAGTGTAGTGCCTAATCATTATAATAAGGCAGAGAAAGGAAATGAAAGTTTTGTGATGAGAAAGAAATAAACAAAAATAAAATTTAGAGATAATAAAATTATTAACTTTTAAAAATCTAAGAATTTTTAAATGAATCTTTTTTTCTTTTTTAATTGGGGTATAATTGTTTACAATGTTGTGTTAGTTTCTACTGTACAGCAACGTGGAGTTCCCTGTGCTGTACAGCAGGTTCTCATTAGTTATATATTTTATACATATTAGTGTATATATGTTAGTCTCAATCTCCCAATTCCTCCCACACCCCCCTTTCTTCCCTGGGTGTCCATATATTTGATCTCTACATCTGTGTCTCTATTTCCACCTTGCAAACCAGTTAATCTGTACCAGTTTTCCAGATTCCACATACATGTGTTAATACACGATATTTGTTTTTCTCTTTCTGACTTACTTCACTCTGTATGACAGTGTCTAGGTACATCCACGTCTCTACAAATGACCAAATTTTGTTCCTTTTTATGGCTGAGCAATACTGCATTGTATATATGTACCATATCTTCTTTGTCCATTCATCTGTCAATGGACATTTAGGTTACTTCCATGAACTGGCTATTATAAAAAGTGCTGCAATGAACAGTGGGGTGCAAGTGGCTTTTTGAATTATGGTTTTTTATGGGTATATTTCCAGGAGTGGGATTGCTGGGTCATATGGTAATTCTATTTTTAGTTTTTTAAAGGAATTTCCATACTCTTCTCCATAGTAACTGTATCAATTTACATTCCCACTAACAGTGCAAGAGGGTTCCCTTTTCTCCGCACCCTCTCCAGCATTTGTTGTTTGTAGATTTTTTGATGATGGTCATTCTGACCGGTGTGAGGTGATACCTCTTTGTAGTTTGATTTGCATTTCTCTAATGATTAGTGATGTTGAGCATTCTTTCATATGTTTGTTGGCAATCTGTATATCTTCTTTGCAGAAATGTCTATTTAGGTCTTCTGCCCATTTTTGGATTGAGTTGTTTGTTTTTTTTGATATTGAGCTGCATGAGCTGCTTGTAAACTTTGGAGATTAATCCTTTATCAGTGGCTTCATTTGCAAATATTTTCTCCCATTCTGAGTGTTGTCTCTTCATCTTGTTTATGGTTTCCTTTGCTGTGCAAAAGCTTTTCAATTTCATTAGATCCCATTTGTTTATTTTTGGTTTTATTTCCATTACTCTAAGAGGTGGGTCAAAAAAGATCTTGCTGTGATTTATGTTTAAGAGTGCTGTCCTATATTTTCCTGTAAGAGTTTTATAGTGTCTGCTCTTACATTTAGGTCTTTAATCCATTTTGAGTTTATTTTTGTGTATGGTGCTAGGGTTTGTTCTAATTTAATTCTTTTACATGTAGCTGTCCAGTTTTCCCAGCACCATTTATTGAAGAGACTGTAGTTTTTCCATTGTATATCCTTGCTTCCTTTGTCATAGATTAGTTGACAATAGGTGTGTGGGTTTATCTTTGGGCTTTCTATCCTGTTCCATTGATCTATATTTCTGTTTTGGTGCCAGCACAATACTGTCTTGATTACTGCTGCTTTGTAGTATACTCTGAAGTCAAGGAGTCTGATTTCTCCAGCTCCAATTTTTTTTTTTCTTCTCAAGATTGCTTTGGCTATTCAGGGCCTTTTTTGTCTCCATACAAATTTTAAGATATTTGGCTCTAGTTCTGTGAAAAATGCCATTGGTAGTTTGATAAGGATTACATTGAATCTGTAGATTGCTTTGGGGAATATAATCATTTTCACATTATTCATTCTTCCAATCCAAGAACATGGTATATATCTCCATCTGATTGTGTCATCTTTGATTTCTTTCATCAGTGTCTTATAGTTTTCTGAGTACATGTTTTTACCTCCTTAGGTACGTTTATTCCTAGGTATTTTATTCTTTATTTTGCAATGGTGAATGGCAGTGTTTCCTTAATTTCTCTTTCTAATCTTCCATTGTTAGTGTATAGGGAAGCAAGAGATTCCTGTGCATTAATTTTGTATCCTACAACTTTACCAAACTCATTGATTAGCTCTCATAGTTTTCTGGTGACATCTTTAGGATTTTCTATGTATAGTATCATGCCACCTGCAAACAGTGACAGTTTTACGTATTCATTTCCAATTTTTATTCCTTCTATTTCTTTTTTTTTAACATCTTTATTGGGGTATAATTGCTTTACAATGGTGGGTTAGTTTCTGCTTTATAACAAAGTGAATCAGTTATACATATACATATGTTCCCGTATCTTTCCCCTCTTGCGTTCCCTCCCACCCACCCTCCCGATCCCACCCCTCCCGATCCCACCCCTCCAGGCGGTAACAAAGCACCGAGCTGATATCCCTATGCTATGCGGCTGCTTCCAATTAGCTATCTACCTTACGTTTGGTAGTGTATATATGTCCACGCCTCTCTCTCGCTTTGTCACAGCTCACCCTTCTGCTCTCCATATCCTCAAGTCCATTCTCTAGTAGGTCTGTGTCTTTATTCCTGTCTTACCCCTAGGATCTTCATGACATTCTTTTTTCATTAAATTCCATATATATGTGTTAGCATACGGTATTTGTCTTTCTCTTTCTGACTTACTTCACTCTGTATGACAGACTCTAGGTCTATCCACCTCATTACAAATAGCTCAATTTCGTTTCTTTTTATGGCTGAGTAATATTCCATTGTATATATGTGCCACATCTTCTTTATCCATTTATCCGATGATGGGCACTTAGGTTGTTTCCATCTCCAGGCTATTGTAAATAGAGCTGCAATGAACATTTTGGTAAATGATTCTTTTCGAATTATGGTTTTCTCAGGGTATATGCCCAGTAGTGGGATTGCTGGGTCATATGGTAGTTCTATTTGTAGTTTTTAAGGAACCTCCATACTGTTCTCCATAGTGGCTGTACAAATTCATATTCCCACCAGCAATGCAAGAGTGTTTCCTTTTCTCCACACCCTCTCCAGCATTTATTGTTTCTACATTTTTTGATAATGGCCATTCTGACTGGTGTGAGATGATACCTCATTGTAGTTCTGATTTGCATTTCTCTAATGATTAATGGTGCTGAGCATTCTTTCATGTGTTTGTTGGCAGTCTGTATATCTTCTTTGGAGAAATGTCTATTTAGGTCTTCTGCCCATTTTTGGATTGGGTTGTTTGCTTTTTTGTTATTGAGCTGCTTGTAAATTTTGAAAATTAATCCTTTGTCAGTTGCTTCATTTGCAAATATTTTCTCCCATTCTGAGGGTTGCCTTTTGGTCCTGTTTATGGTTTCCTTTGCTGTGCAAAAGCTTTGAAGTTTCATTAGGTCCCATTTGTTTATTTTTGTTTTTATTTCTATTTCTCTAGGAGATGGGTCAAAAAGGATCTTGCTGTGATCTATGTCATAGAGTGTTCTGCCTATGTTTCCCTCTAAGGGTTTGATAGTTTCTGGCCTTACATTTACGTCTTTAATCCATTTTGAGCTTATTTTTGTGTATGGTGTTAGGGAGTGATCTAATCTCATACTTTAACATGTACCTGTCCAGTTTTCCCAGCATCACTTATTGAAGAGGCTGTCCATTATCCACTGTATATTCTAACCTCCGTTATCAAACATAAGGTGACCATATGTGCATGTGTTTATCTCTAGGCTTTCTATCCTGTTCCATTTATCTATCTTCCTGTTCTTGTGCTAGTACCATATTGTCTTGATTACTGTAGCTTTGTAGTATAGTCTGAAGTCAGGGAGCCTGATTCCTCCAGCTCCGTTTTTCATTCTCAAGATTGCTTTGGCTATTCGGGGTCCTTTGTGTTTCCATACAAATTGTGAAATTTTTTGTTCTAGTTCTGTGAAAAACGCCAGTGGTAGTTTGATAGGGATTGCATTGACTGTAGATTGCTTTGGGTAGTAGAGTCATTTTCACAATGTTGATTCTTCCAATCCAAGAACATGGTATATCTCTCCATCTATTTGTATCATCTTTAATTTCTTTCATCAGTGTCCTATAGTTCTCTGCATATAGGTCTTTTGTCTCCTTAGGTAGGTTTATTCCTAGATATTTTATTCTTTTTGTAGCAATGGTAAATGGGAGTGTTTTCTTGATTTCACTTTCAGATTTTTCATCATTAATGTATAGGAATGCCAGAGATTTCTGTGCATTAATTTTGTATCCTGCTACTTTAACAAATTCATTGATTAGCTCTAGTAGTTTTATGGTAGCATCTTTAGGATTCTCTATGTATAGTATCATGTCATCTGCAAACAGTGACAGCTTTACTTCTTCTTTTCTGATGTGGATTCCTTTTATTTCCTTTTCTTCTCTGATTGCTGTGACTAAAACTTCCAAAACTATATTGAATAAGGATGGTGAGAGTGGGCAATCTTGTCTTATTCCTGATCTTAGTGGAAATGCTTTCAGTTTTTCACCATCGAGGATGATGTAGGCTGTGGGTTTGTCATATATGGCCTTTAATATGTCGAGGAACGTTCCCTCTATGCCTACTTTCTGCAGGGTTTTTTTTATCATAAATGGGTGATGGATTTTCTCAAAAGATTTCTCTGCATCTATTGAGATGATCATATGGTTTTTCTCCTTTAATTTCTTAATATGGTTTATCACATTGATTGATTTGCGTATATTGAAGAATCCTTGCATTCCTGGAATAAACCCCATTTGATCATGGTGTATGATCCTTTTAATGTGTTGTTGGATTCTGTTTGCTAGTATTTTGTTGAGGATATTTGCATCTATGTTCATCAGTGATATTGACCTGTAGTTTTCTTTCTTTGTGACATCCTTGTCTGCTTTTGGTATGAAGGTGATGGTGGCCTCATAGAATGAACTTGGGAGTGTTCCTCCCTCTGCTATATTTTGGAACAGTTTGAGAAGGATAGGTGTTAGCTCTTCTCTAAATGTTTGATGGAATTCGCCTGTGAAGGCATCTCTTCCTGAGCTTTTGTTTGTTGGAAGATTTTTAATCACAGTTTCAATTTCAGTGCTTGTGATTGGTCTGTTCATATTTTCTATTTCTTCCTGATTCAGTCTTGGCAGGTTGTGCATTTCTAAGAATTTGTCCATTTCTTCCAGTTTGTCCATTTTATTGGCATAGAGTTGCTTGTATTAATCTCTCATGATCTTTTGTATTTCTGCAGTGTCAGTTGTTACTTCTCCTTTTTCATTTCTAATTCTATTAATTTGTGTCTTCTCCCTTTTTTTCCTCATGAGTCTGGCTAATGCTTTACCTATTTTGTTTATCTTCTCAAATAACCAGCTTTTAGTTTTATTGATCTTTGCTATCGTTTCATTCATTTCTTTTTCATTTATTTCTGATCAGATTTTTATGAATTATTTCCTTCTGCTAACTGTGGTTTTTTTGTTCTTCTTCTCTCTAATTGCTTTAGGTACAAGGTTAGGCTGTTTATTCGAGATGTTTCCTGTTTCTTAAGGTGGACTGGTATTGCTATAAACTTCCCTGTTAGAACTGCTTCTGCTGCACCCCATAGGTTTTGAGTCGTCGTGTCTCCATTGTCATTTGTTTCTAGGTATTTTTTTATTTACTCTTTGATTTCTTCAGTGATCACTTCGTTATTAAGTAGTGTATTGTTTAGCCTCCATGTGTTTGTATTTTTACAGATCTTTTCCTGTAATTGATACCTAGTCTCATAGAATTGTGATCGGAAAAGATACTTGATACAATTTCAATTTTCTTAAATTCACCAAGGCTTGATTTGTGACCCAAGATATGATCTATCCTGGCGAATGTTCCATGAGCACTTGAGAAAAATGTGTGTTCTGGTTTTTTTGGGTGGAGTATCCTATAAATATCAGTTAAGTCCATCTTGTTTAATGTATCATTTAAAGCTTGTGTTTCCTTATTTATTTTCATTTTGGATGATCTGTCCATTGGTGAAAATGGGGTGTTAAAGTCCCCTAATATGAATGTGTTACTGTCAATTTCCTCTTTTATGGCTGTTAGTATTTGCCTTATGTATTGAGGTGCTCCTATGTTGGGTGCATAAATATTTACAATTGTTATATCTTCTTGGATCGATTCCTTGATCATTATGTAGTGTCCTTCTTTGTCTCTTCTAATAGTCTTTATTTTAATGTGTATTTTGTCTGATATAAGAATTGCTACTCCAGTTTTCTTTTGGTTTCCATTTGCATGGAATATCTTTTTCCATCCCGTTACTTTCAGTCTGTATGTGTCTCTAGGTCTGAAGTGGGTCTCTTGTAGACAGCATATATATGGGTCTTGTATTTGTATCCATTCAGCCAATCTGTGTCTTTTGGTGGGAGCATTTAGTCCATTTACATTTAAGGTAATTATTGATATGTATGTTCCTATTCCCATTTTCTAAATTGTTTTGTGTTTGTTATTGTAGGTCCTTTCCTTCTCTTGCATTTCTTGCCTAGAGAAGTTCCTTTAGCATTTCTTGTAAAGCTAGTTTGGTGGTGTTGAACTCTCTCAGCTTTTGCTTGTCTGTAATGTTTTTAATTTCTCCGTGAAGTCTGAATGAGATCCTTGCTGGGTAGAGTAACCTTGGTTGTAGGTTTTTCTCCTTCATCACTTTAAATATGTCCTGCCACTCCCTTCTGGCTTGCAGAGTTTCTGCTGAAAGATCAGCTGTTAACCTTATGGGGATTCCCTTGTGTGTTATTTGTTGTTTTCCCCTTGCTCCTTTTAATATGCTTTCTTTGTATTTAATTTTTGACAGTTTGATTAATATGTGTCTTGGAGTATTTCTCCTTGTATTTATCCTGTATGGGACTCTCTGTGCTTCCTGGACTTGATTAACTATTTCCTTTCCCATATTAGGGAAGTTTTCAACTATAATTTCTTCAAATATTTTCTCAGTCCCTTTCTTTTTCTCTTCTTCTTTGGAACCCCTATAATTCGAATGTTGGTGCATTTAATGTTGTCCCAGAGGTCTCTGAGACTGTCCTCAGTTCTTTTCATTCTTGTTTCTTTATTCTGCTCTGCAGTAGTTATTTCCACTATTTTATCTTCCAGGTCACTTATCCGTTCTTCTGCCTCAGTTATTCTGCTATTGATCCCATCTAGAGTACTTTTAATTTCATTTATTGTGTTGTTCATTGTTGTTTGTTTCATCTTTAGTTCTTCTAGGTCCTTGTTAAATGTTTTTTGCATTTTGTCTATTTTATTTCCAAGATTTTGGATCATCTTTACTATCATTATTCTGAATTCTTTTTCAAGTGGACTGCCTTTTTCCTCTCCATTTGTTAGGTCTGGCGGGTTTTTATCTTGCTCCTTCATCTGCGGTGTTTTTTTTGTCTTCTCATTTTGCTTATCTTACTGTGTTTGGGGTATCCGTTTTGCAGGCTGCAGGTTTGTAGTTCCCGTTGTTTTTGGTGTCTGTCCCCAGTGGCTAAGGTTGGTTCAGTGGGTTGTGTAGGCTTCCTGGTGGAGGGGACTAGTGCCTGTGTTCGGATGGATAAGGCTGGATCTTGTCCCTTTGGTGGGAAGGCCCCCATTTGGTGTTGTGTTTTGGGGTGTCTGTGGACTTATTATGATTTTAGGCAGCCTCTCTGCTAATTGGTTGGGTTGTGTTCCTGTTTTGCTAGTTGTTTGGCATAGGGTGTCCAGCAGTGTAGCTTGCTGGTCGTTGAGTGAATCTGAGTGCTGGCATTGAGATGGAGATCTCTGGGAGATTTTCACCATTTGATATTATGTGGAGCTGGGAGGTCTCTTGTTGACCAGTGTCCTGAAGTTGGCTCTCCCACCTGAGAGGCACAGCACTGACTCCTGGTGCAGCACCAAGAGCCTTTCATTCACATGGCTCAGAATAAAAGGGAGAAAAAGTAGAGAGAAAGAATTAGTAGAAGTAGGAAGAAAGAAAGCAAGGAAGGAAGAAAGAAAGAAAGAAGGAAAGAAAGAAAGGAGGGAGGGTGGGACGGACAGTGGGAGGAAGGAAGATAGGAAGGAGGGAAGGAAGGAAAAAAGAAAGAAAGAAAGAAGATAAAGTAAAATAAAATATAATAAAGTTATTAAATTAAAAATAATTATTAAGAAAAATAATTTAAAACAACAACAACAACAGCAAAAAAATGGACGGATAGAACCTTAGGACAAATGGTGGAAGCAAAGCTATACAGATAAAATCTCATATAGAAGCCTACACATACACACTCACAAAAAGAGGAAAAGGGGAAAAAATCATAAACCTTGCTCTCAATGTCCACCTCCTCAATTTGGGATGATTCGTTGTCTAAAGGAGGGAAGGAAGGAGAGAAAGAAAGAAAGAACATAAAGTAAAATAAAATAAAGTTATTAAAATCAAAAATAATTATTAAGAAAAAAAATTAAAAAAAAAACGGATGGATAGAACCCTAGGACAAATGGTGGAAGCAAAGCTATACAGACAAAATCTCACACAGAAGCATACAGATACCCACTCACAAAAAGAGGAAAAGGGGAAAAAATCATAAATCTTGCTCTCAAAGTCCACCTCCTCAATTTGGGATGATTCGTTGTCTATTCATATATTCCACAGATGCAGGGTACATCAAGTTGACTGTGGAGCTTTAATCCACAGCTTCTGTGGTGCTGGGAGAGGTTTCCCTTTCTCTTCTCACAGCTCCCAGATTTGGCGCCACCTCTGCGTGTAGGTCACCGAAGTGTGTCTGTTTATCGCTCAGACAGGACGGGGTTAAAGGAGCCGCTGATTCGGGAGCTCTGGCTCACTCAGACCGGGGGTAGGCAGGGGTACGGAGTGTGGGGCGGACCTGTGGTGGCAGAGACCGGCATGATGTTGCACCAGCCTGAGGCGCACCGTGCGCTCTCCCAGGGGAGTTGTCCCTGGATTCCGGGACCCTGGCAGTGGTGGGCTGCACAGGCTTCCCGGAAGGGAGGTGTGGATAGTGACCTGTGCTCGCACACAGGCTTCTTGGTGGCGGCAGCAGCAGCCTTAGCATCTCCTTCCCGTCTCTGCGGTCCGCGCTTTTAGCCGCGGCTCGTGCCAGTCTCTGGAGCTGCTTTAAGCAGCGCTCTTAATCCCCTCTCTTCACGCACCAGGAAACAAAGAGGAAAGAAAAAGTCTCTTGCCTCTTCGGCAGCTCCAGACCTTTTCCCGGACTCTCTCCCGGCTAGCCGTGGTGCAGTAACCCCTTCAGGCTGTGTTCACGCCGCCAACCCCAGTCCTCTCCCGGCACTCCAACCGAATCCCGAGCCTCAGCTCGCAGCCCCGCCCGCCCCGGCGGGTGAGCAGACAAGCCTCTCGGGCTGGTGAGTGCCGGTCGGCACCGATCCTCTGTGCGGGAATCTCTCCGCTTTGCCCTCCGCACCCCTGTTGCTGCACTCTCTTCCGCGGCTCCGAAGCTCCCCGCCTCCGCCACCTGCAGTCTCTGCCCACGAAGGGGCTTCCTGGTGCGTGGAAACATTTCCTCCTTCACAGCTCCCTCCCACTGGTGCAGGTCCCGTCCCTACTCTTTTGTCTCTGCTTTTTCCTTTTTTCTTTTGCCCTACCCAGGTACGTGGGGAGTTTCTTGCCTTTTGGGAGGTCTGAGGTCTTCTGCCAGCGTTCAGTAGGTGTTCTCTAGGAGTTTTTCCATGTGTAGATGTATTTCTGGTGTATCTGTGGGGAGCAAGGTGATCTCCGTGTCTTACTCTTCTGCCATCTTCCCCTCCTATTCCTTCTATTTCTTTTTGTTCCCTGATTGCTGTGGCTAGGACTTCCAAAACTATGTTGAGTAATTAAATGTATCTTTAGAAATATACATAGCATATAATAAATTGTCTGAATATAGAATTACTGTACAAAACCATATTTAGTTTTATACAAAAGTAAATACAGATAGAAATATGTTTAAATATAATATGTTTAGTAATAAGTATCACAATGTGTAAATATTTACTGAATAAATTATAAAAGACTTTAAAAAACTTTTTAAGTCCTAAATAAATGGACATTTTTTACTAGGTTAATGCACAGAAAAATAATAGCATAAGAATGTCAATCTTGTAGGTTTACCTATGAATTTTAAGATTCCAAATTACAACAGAATTTTGTAAATAACTTTATATACAAATTTTTAAATGTATTTGGAAAAAAAAATTTAAGCATAGTCATGACCCCATGTAAAAGGAGTAAAAAGATAGGAAGACTTTCCTTACTAGATATTAAGCCTTAACTTAAAGCTTTAGACATTAATTTAGTATGATAGTGACTTTGTAATAGACAATTTGACTCAGAGAATAGATTTGATAGCCCAGAAACATAAACATCCATACACGGAAACTTGATAGATGATATATGATTGCATTGGATATCACTGAGGAATGGAAAGACTGGGCACTGAGAAGTGTTGAAACCATTGAATATCTATATTGGAATAAAAAGACATTAGCAATATAAAATATGCAAAGAAACAGTGATTAATAAAAGAATAAATATGAATGTTTAACTTCAGTGGTATGTGAAGAAATTGAAACTCAGACCATAATAATGTAATATTTTAGGCCAATTACATATGCAGAAATTAAGTCTGTCAATTCTAGATATTGGCTAGAATGTTGAATAATATAATCCTTAAACACTGCTGCTGGAAATATAAATTGGTATCATCATTTTGGAGAAAAATTTCTTATAAATATAGATATGAACCTACCTTAAGACCCAATAATTCATTTCAGAGGTAAATGAGACTTGCACATAATGTTCAGAGCAATATTTATTTTTCTGAAATTATTGGAAACAACACAGATATCTATACATCAAGGAAAGGATAGATACATGAGATATAACAGAGAGAATGAATGAGGAAAATATGTACAACAATCTATAAAATTCTTAGAAAACATCTTGAGTAAGAAGAGCAAGTCCTAGAAGACTACTTGCACTACAAACCATTTTATAAAATTTGAAAACAAACTTTAAATTTATAGTTCAAAGATATATGCATGTATTCTGAAACTAATTTTTATCTCTTTTTGTGTATGACAAATATAAAATTCAACAGATTCTTTGATTGGAAGTCAAGAGAGGAACACAAAAAATGCCAGCAGAATTGGTATTCATCTAGTTCATATCGAGTACCTATATATTACAGACAATTCGTTTTAACTACCAAAAGGAAACTTAGAAAGAAATGAAAGGAATTATGTTACCTCAAATGAGCTGTCAATTTATTATGGTATAATTAGGAGAATTGATATTTTAAAATGGTAGCTTGAACTCTCACCTACATTCTACCTTTAGATAATATGTAATATATAGCCCACAAATTGGGTTTCTTCCTCATATGTTTATGTAAGATAAGTATTGAATGTAAAAACCTATTTCAATTAATTTGTAAATAAAATTTAGAAAAAATTAACAGTATATTTTAAACATGTTTGAAATGATAGACATTTGGCACATAAAAATAGTACAGGTTTGGTTACATTCTTAAAGAATAAAGCACTTGTCTAACTAATAAGAACCTGCTGTATAAAAAAATAAATAAAATTCTAAAATTAAAAAAAGAAAACACTGTTTCATAAGAGCTAAAGATTTTTAATCTAATAGAGGTTCAGTTGAACAAATCTTACATTATTCATGAAATGGTTTTGCATTTAGAGAGAAATTTATTATTGAGGAAAGACAAATTTAAAAATGGTATGTATCTATAAAGCAGTATATAAACAAACAAAAAAACAACAAAAAAAATAGTACAGGTTTGGTTACATTGTTAAAGAATAAAGCACTTGTCAAATTGTATCTTCACTTCATCATAGTTTTTGGCTTCAATTGGACTATTACTCTTTAATTTGAATTTTGTAGACAGGAAGTTCCAATGAGGTGAAACAATATGGTCATTGACTGCCATTCTCTGGGCTTCTACAATTGACTAAAAACAGAATACTCTTCCTCTGAACTGTCAGCTTCCCAATTTATATTTTATGATTTCACCAGTTTTTCATAAATAGCTTGAAATTCTATGTGGTGAAGGCTTGTTTTCTTGTGTAAGAGAGAAGCCAGCAGTGTGCTGAGGCTCTGTAATGGGGAGTTAAAATGAGTGGCAAGAGGAATGGTGTGTGGTTTTGATTAGCTCAATTTACGTCTTCTAAATAAAGTATGGTAGAACAAAATCCTCTTTTGTGTGGTTGTTCTAACTTAAAATTCTATAGTGGAATAAAAAATATTCAGATGTGGTTTTTTTTTTTTTTTTTTTGGTATGTGGGCCTCTCACTCTTGTGGCCTCTCCTGTTGTGGAGCACAGGCTCCGGACGCACAGGCTCAGTGGCCATGGCTCACGGGCCTAGCTGCTCCACAACATGTGGGATCTTCCCGGACCGGGGCACGAACCCGTGTCCCCTGCATCAGCAGGCGGGCTCTCAACCACTGTGCCACCAGGGGAGCCCCAGATGTTTTAATATTCTGAGTGAAGGGCACGCTGGACTAGATTCAAAGAAGAAAATCAATTAAAATTGTTTACAAAACTATGTTGGTTTCTGAGAAGCACCTATGGCTGAAAACATCATTCACTAGACATCAGGGATTCTCAATTGACATTATTGACATTTTTACCTGGATAACTCTTTGCCACTGGGGGCTGTTCTGTGCTTTGTAGGATGTTTAACAGCATACCTGGCACCTACCCATTAGATGCCAGAGCACCCTACCCCCAATTGTGGCTATCAAAAAGTTCTCCAGAAATTGTCAAATGTCTTCTGAAGTCCAAAATCATGGCTGGTTGAGAATCACTTCCCTACACTAAATGATACTCAGTTTCCAATAATAAATTTTAAAAGTAAGAATGGAAAGGATCAAACTAGTCAAAGTAACTTAATTGTGTCCCAAAACAAAAATCAGGAAATTAACAGAGGTACAAAATTATCCAGATCCCAGCAGGGTAAAATTTTAAATGTCTGGTATCAACTTAAAAATAATCAAGCACACAAAGAAATAAAAAACTATTACTGGGGAGAAGAAAGCCAATAAAATATTATGGAATTAACAGAAAAACAATGAAACATTTATTATAATTGTATTCCATATGTTAAAAATAACTAGAGGAAAGAGTAAACCTGTTAATAAGAGATATGGAATATATGCATGCACACATACATGAATATAGATTATCTGAAGATAAAACCTATTGTCTGAGGGAACAAATACACTAGAACTGATAAACAGCAGATTAGATATTGTAGAAGAAAAGACTACAGAGCTTGAAGCCACAACAAAAGAAACTATTCAAAATAAAACAGAAAAAATAAACCCTCAAAAAATAAGGAACAAAGCATCAATGAGCAGTGGAACAACTTTATGTGGTCTAATACTTGTGAACTTGAGTGCCCAAGGACGGGGAGAAGATATTTGAAGAAATAATGAACAAACAGTTTCCAAACTTTTTAGAAATCATTTTATTGAGGTATGATTGCCAAATACAAAAATATATACATATTTAATGTGTACAACTTGATGAATTTGGAGATAGATATATATTCATGAAAACATCACTAACATTATATGCCATAAACTTATCCATCACCTCCAAAAGTTTCCTTCCACTCTGTCTATTATTACATTTTGTAATGAGAATACTTTACATAAGATTTATCATATTAGCAAAATTTTTAATATAAAACATAGTGTTTTTAACTATAGGCACTATGCTATACAGTAAGTCTCTGGGACTTATTCATCCTGTATATATGAAACATTTTACCCTTTGACTAATAAGTCCCTGCTTCCCCTATCCTTAGCCCCTATCAACCACCATTCTACTCTCTGCTTCCATGTGTCTGACTACTTTAGATTCCTCAAATAAGTGGTATCATGTAGTATTTGTCCATCTGCATCTGGCTTAGGCAATTAACATAATGCCCTCCAGGTTCATCCATGTTGGATGGAAATGGCAGGATTTTCTTCTTTTTTAGGACTAAATAATATTCCATTTTATATATATATATATATATATATATATATATATATATATATAATGGATGGCTAAAAGTAAAAGGCTAAACATATCAAGTGTTATCAAGAAACTCTCAATCACTGTTTGTTAGAATATAAAATAGTACAATTACTTGGGAAAAGTTTGAAACTATCTCAAAATTTAAATATATAACACCATAAGATCCAGCGATTATACTGCCAGATATTTATTCAAGAGAAATGAAAGCATAGTTCCATATAAAGCTTTATTTGTAATAGCTAACAATAGGAAACAACCCAAATGAGAGTCAACAGAAAAATAAATTATTATATCCATACAATAGAATGATACTGAGTAATAAAACAAATGAACTATTGGTACACATAGTAAATACTGATACACACAGTTACAAGGATTGAACTATTAATACACATGATAACACAGATAAATCTCAAAATAATTCCAAAATTTTCTTGTAAGTAGCTAGACAAAAGAGTATATAATGTATAATTCTGTTTGTATTAAATGCTAGAAAATGCAAAGTAAGCTAAGGTGACAGAAAGTAGATCAATGGTTACATGGGACCTGGCTGGGGGTCAGCAAGGAATGGGACAAAGAAATTAGAAGATATAAGAGTAAATTTTCCAGGTGATGGATATGTTCCTTATCTTGATTGTGTTGATGATACTACTACTGGTATATACATATGTCAAAATATCAAATTATACACTTAAACACATATAGTTTATTGTCTGTCAATTATTCCTCAATAAAGCTATTTTAAAATAAAATATAATAAATAGCAAATATCAAAAACAATAATTTCTTTCAGAAACTCATTATTTCTACCTTTAGAACATACTAGTGTAGTTGCACATAGGAGCTCTGGAGCCATATTGTGTGTGATCAAATTCTGGTTTCAGTAAACCAAGGAAGAAAGGGTATGAGTGAGGAAAAATGAACATTTCATTCTCAGATGTTATAGTTGCTTTGCTGCTGGGCTTGCTCACCTGCATCTGTGCCAGTGGAGCAGAAGAAAGAATACTTGGAGACATGGCCAAGGAAAACGTGACAGAAACTGCTCTTCTAGGATTTATATCAATTGGTTCAGAAAAATGAGCCTTTATTTCCCTGAGACCCTAGAGTTTGAATCTTGTTTGTGTCCATTTAGGCCAGATATGGGCCAATATGAATTCCAACAGGCCGCATAGACAAGGGGGCCAAGCTGGGTCAAACTAACCAAAGACTCAATAGCAGGTTCACTGTGGATAATCATATATGGAAGCACATACCTCACTTTTCTTCTTCACTACACTAACACTAGACTAGGGTGGTATGTGCTGAAAAGAGGAACAGGAAGGTCATGTGAAAGCAGATTCCTTTACCAGCTTCCCTCCAGACCTCCTAACACATACCCACACAGTAACAAGTGTGGTGTGTCTAACTTATGCTTGGGGAAACAAAAAAAATTTGAATCAAATGGAGATAGAAGTTTTAAATGTACAAAATTAAAATCCAAACTAAAGTGAGATTATTGTAGACAATATGTGAAATATCATGGAATCAGACTGACGTGTTAAGGGAGCACTCTGCCCAGATGGAAAGAGGGCTTGAAAAGCACTATTAGCAGTAATTACTGGGAAAAAGAAAACTTTCTTACACTGACTCTTATGAGTTGTGATTCCTTAGTAAATTAGCTAAAGTTTTATTAAGATACAAATATGTTACCTGAAAAAATATTACAAGAAGTAGTTGTCATTAAAACTTGATGTGCCATGGTGCCGATGAACCCTTAATGTGTGAGTTTGAATGGACGTAGAGAGGGTGAGACAGATGACACACTGAGGAGCCTTTTTCCAATCTCTGGTCAGTGAGTGAGATTGTTGCTTTCAACAATTAAGGCGAGAAGCTCTGTTTTGGGAGGGGTTCAAATGGACTTGAGTAAGTCTGTGAACCTGATAAAGCTAAAATGAAAACATTGTACATGTTAAGGCATTGTTGACAATGGAGAGAATCCATGGTTTTCATAAGATACATTCAGGACTCCATGACCTCAAATTCTAAATGGCAAATACAACCCTGGGTAGTGAGAGAACCAGTATCTGGGTAAATAGATTGGAGGATAAGTGTGAATTAAAGATGGGCAGTCACAGGAAAGAAGCAACAGATGACATACTGGATAATCAGTGACTGCCTTTGGGTGGGAATGGAAGGGCACAGAGGGGAGAGAAATTGGTACCTAAGGGAGAACTAGAAAGGCTGTAAAGGCAAAAGTGCTATTAGAAAAGTGTGCTTAGAGTCAGAACAGCATAGTTTAACGCAGTATATTTAATATAAGTGTGAAGTGCCTGCCCCTTATAATTTCTGTTTCTTATCTATAACCACAAAAGCACTACATATTTACAAAACAAATAATTAGTTACCAAGACAGCATTTAAATATTGCTGATGCCAAATATATGTAAAGGTTGAAAGAAAACACCCAGTAAAAATTAATTTATTTAAACTTTGTGGAAGCAATCTCTGCTTCTAAATCATAGAAATAAGTCAAATATAAATATGCACAATTATAGTGGGTAACCACTTGATCCACTTGCTGTTTTAGTGCACTTAGTTTGAAGACCTTATAATATAAGCAACACTGTTCTAAGGTATTTGTAAAAGAACGTAATAAAATAGAGAGTATCTCTAACTTAATACTCATTGACTTATTTTGGGAGGTTATGATTATGGATACTCTTGTTTCTATTTCTCACTAGACTTGGAGCTCTTTGAAGGCAAATTTTTTCAACTTAGTCCTCCCTGTGTCTCCACGTCTAGCAAATAATTCTTTACACACAAGATTTTACATATTATAAATGCTCAATACATGTTGCTAAGAAATGAATATATGACTGGAAACATGGAAGGTCACAGGAATAAGTTCCTTCATATTTAGGAAGGCGATAACTCATTGTAGGCTGTGATAGAGGAAGGTTTATTGAAGAACAGGAAACTTGAATCTGATTACAAGGGATAGGTAAAATTCTATGTCAAGATTTGCTTATATTTGATAAAATGCTAAATAGAAATTGTGCAGAAAATTATAATTAAAATAATGAGTCATGAAATACGATTTTTCAAAATGATTCCAAGTGTATTTAGTATTCCACAGCTAAGAGGATATCACACTAATAGGAAGTAGCTTGAGGCAAACTTGAAATCAGGAGTATAATGTAGAACAAAGAAAAACATATTCAGTAGAAAACATTCATAAACACAGAAATTTGGAGAAGCCTCTTGGATCTTACATATAAATGCTTTGAAAATGCAAATGCTTGGGGGGATTCAAAGTTCCACCTGAAGGTTCTTACAACTTTACTACAAGGAGGACTGAAAAACCCAAGCACACACACACACATACACATGTATACATTGGTTTGAGCCAAGAATTCTCCTACTTCAGCCTAAATCTCTCTCTCTTTGCTTAATTTTTAATATAGTTGAAGTACACTGTTATGTTACTTTCAGATGTACTATATAATGATTTAACTTTCGCATACATTATGAAATTAACACCATGATAAGAGTCTGGTGATCATGTCTCCACACAAAATTAATACAATAATATTGACCGTATTCCTTATGCTGTATATTATATCCCCATGACTTATTTATTATATAATTGGAGGTTTGAACCTCTTAATCCCCTTCACATATTTCACTCAGCCTCCCACACCCCTCTTTCTGGCAACCTCCGATTCGTTCCCTGTATCTATGACTCTGTATTCATTTTGTTTTGTGTTTGTTTTCTTTTCTAGATTCCACATATAAGTGAGATCATGCAGTATTTGTCTTTCTCTGACTTATTTCTCTTACCATAATACCCTCAAGATCCATCCATGTTTTTGTAAGTTGAAAGATTTCTTTTTTATTGCTGAGTAATATTCTATGTATATATATACCACATCTTCTTTATCCATATATCTATAGATGGACACTTAGGTTGCTTTCATATCTTGACTATTGTAAGCAATGCTGCAAAGAACATTGTAGTGCATATATCTTTTTGATATATGTTAGTGTTTACCTTAACCCTAACCTTAACCTTAATCCTAACTTCACCTCAGATAAGTAGAGGTGAAATTGTTGGATCATATGTTAATTCTATTTTTAAGTTAAGAAAACTCTATATTGTTTACCATAGTGGCTGCACCAATTTACAATCCCAGCAACAGTGCACAAGTGTTCCCAGGTGTAAGGTGATATCTTACTGTGGTTTTGATTTGCATTTACCTGATGATTAGTGATGTTGAGCTTCTTTTCATGTGTCTGTTGTCCATCTGTATGTCTTCTATGGAAAAATGTCTACTTAGATACTTTTCCTGTTTTGTAATCATGTTTGTTTTTTTGATGTTGAGTTGTATGGATTCTTTATATATTTTGGATATCACCCCCTTATTGGATATATCATTTGCAAATATCTTCTCTCATTAATTAAGTTGCTTTTTCATTTTGTTAGTGGTTTCCTTTGCCATGCAAAAGCGTTTTAGTTTGAAGTAGTCACATTTGTTTATTTTTGCTTTTGTTTCCCAGCCTGAGGAGATATTTTCAAAAACAATATTGCTAAGACCAATCTCAAGGAACATATTGCCTATGTTTTCTTCTAAGAGTTTTAATGGTTGCAGGCCTTACATTTAAATCTTTAATCTATTTTGAGGGTTTATTTTTTTGTTTTGTATGTGGTGTGAGAAAAGTCCAGTTGGATTCTTTTGCATGTAGCTGTTCAGTTTTCCCAGCACCATTTATTGAAGAGGCTGTCTTGTCCACATTGTACATTCTTGCTTCCTTTGTCATAGATTAATTGACCATATAATTGTGGGAATAATTCTGGGCTTTCTATTTGATTCCATTGATCCATGTATCTGGTTTTGTGCAAGTCCCACACTGTTTTGATTACTGTAGATTTGTAGTATATTTGGAACTCAGAAAATGTGATATCTCCAGCTTTTTTCCCCTTCAAGATCACTTTGGCTATTAGCAGTGTTTTGTGTTTCTATAAGATTTTAGAATTATTTGTTCTAGTTCTGTGAAAAATGCCATTTGTACTTTGATAGAGATTGCACTGAACCTGTAGATTGCCTTCAAAAATATGGTCATTTAAAAATATTAATTCTTCTAATTCATCAAAGCAGTACTTCTTTCCCTTTGTTTGTGTCATCTTCAATCTTTTTTATCAATGTCCTACAGCTTTTTGAGAACAAAACTTTTACCTCCTTGGTTAGATTTATTCTTAGGTATTTTATTATTTTTGATGCAATTGTAACTGGGATTGTTTTCTTAAATTCTCTTTTTGATAGTGTTTTATTAGTGTGTAGCTAAGCAACAGATTTCTGTATATTAATTTTGTATTCTGAAAATTTACTCTTTTCATTGATTCTAATAGAATTTTGGTGAAGTCTTTAGGGATTTCTATATATAGTATGTCATCTGAAAATAGTGACAGTTTTACGTCTTCCTTTCCAATTATGAAATTGGATAATCCAACTTTTATTTCTTTTTCTTGTCTGATTGCTGTGGCTAGCACTTCTAATACAATGTTGAATAAAAGTAGATAGAAGGGGAATCCTTGTCTTGTTCCTGATCTTAGAGGAAACGTTTTCAGCTTTTCATTATTGAGTATGATTTTGGCTACAGGTTTGTTGTATATGGCCTTTAATATGTAGAGGCATATTCCCTCTATACCCAATTTTTTAGAGTTTTTTCACAAATGGATGTTGAAATTTGTCAACAGTTTTTCTGTATCTAGTGAGAGGATCATATGGTTTTTATTCTTCAGTTTGGTAATGTGGTGTATCATGTTGATTGATTTGTGAATATTGAACTATCCCTCTATCCCTAAAATAAATACCACTTGATTATAGTGTATGATCCTTTTAATGTATTGTTGAATTTTATTTGCTAGTATTTTGTTGAATTTTTTTCATATATTTTTCATCAGTGATATTGGCCTGTGATTTTCTCTTCTTGTGGTGTTTTTGTCTAACTTGGATATCAGGTTCATGCTGGCCTCATAGGATAAATTTGGAAATGTTCCTTCCTTTTCAATTTTTTAGAATAGTTTGAGAAGTATAAATGTTAACTCTTCTCTAAATGTTTGGTATAATTCACCTGTGAAGATTACTGGATTTCTATTTTGGGAGTATTTTAATTACTGATATTACTTCATTACTGGTCATTGGTCTGTTCATATTTTCTATGTCTTTCTGATTTATAGTTGGGAGATTGTACATTTCTAGGAATTTAACCATTTCTTGTAGGTTGTCCTTTATATTGGTTTATAATTAATTGTTCATAGTAATCTCTTTTGATTATTTATATTTCTGTGGTGTCAGTTGTAACTTCTCTTTTATTTCTGATTTTATTTATTTGTGCCCTATCTCCTTTTTTCTTGATGAATCTGGTTAATGGTTTATGAATTTTGTTTACTTTTCAAAAAATCAGATCTTAGTTTCACTTACATTTTATAATTTTTTTTATACTCTATTTCATTTATTTTTGCTCTGACCTTTATAATTTACTTTCTTCTACTAACTCTGGGTTTTGTTTGTTTTTCTTTTTCTAGTTTCCTTACGTGTGAGGTTAGATTGTTTGAGATATTTCTTGTTTTTTGAGGTAAGCATGTATTACTATAAACTTCTTTCTTAGAAAAACTTTTGCTGCCCAATAGATTTTGGATTGTTGTGTTTCCATTTTTGTTTGTCTCCAGGTAATTTTTAATTTCCTCTTTGATTTTTCAGGAAAACATTGTTTAGTAGCCTATGGCTTACCCTCCACTTGTGTGTGTTTTTGCAATTTTTTCTAGTAGCTGATTTCTAATCTCATTTTGCTGTGTTCAGAAAAGATGCTTTAAAGATTTTTATCTTAAATTTATTGAGACTTGTTTTTGGCTTAGCATGTGATATATCCTGGAGAATGTTCCATGTGCACTTGAAAAGAATGTGTACTCTGCTGCTTTTGGATGCAAAGTTGCATATATATCTATTCAGTCTATCTGATCTAATATGTCATTTAAGGCCAATGTTTCCTTATTGAATTTCTGTCTGAATGATCTGTCCATTGATGTAAGTGAAGTATTAAAGTTCCCTACTATTATTGTGTTACTGTCAATTTATCCCTTTATGTCTGTTAATATTTGCTATATGTATTTATGTACTCCTATGTTGGATATATATATATATATTTACAACTGTGATATTTACTTCTTAGATTGATCCCTTTATCATTATGTAATGTCCTCTTTGTCTCTTGTTACAGTCTTGTTTTAAAGTCTATTTTACTTGATATAAGTATTGCACACAGTTTTCTCTTCATTTCCATTTACATGGAGTAATTTTTTTGATCCACTCACTTTCAGTCTCTGTGTGTCATTAGATCTGAAGTGAGTCTTTTGTAGGCAACATATATATGTGTCTTGTTTTTTTATCCATTTAGCCCCTCTTTGTCTTTTGATTGAAGCATTTAGTCCATTTACATTTAAAGTAGTTATTGAGGGGACTTCCCTTGTGGTGAAATGGGTAAGAATACACCTGTCAATGCAGGGGAAACAGGTTCAATCCCTGGTCTGGGAGAATCCCACATGCAGCAGATCAACTAAGCCCATGCACCACAACTACTGAGCCTGTGAGCCAAAACTACTAAGCCTGCACACCACAACTACTGAAACCCACATGCCCTAGAGCCCACAAGCCACAACTACTGAGCCTACATGCTGCAACTACTGAAGCCCATGCACTCTAGGGCCTGCATGCTCCAACTACTGAAGTCTGCATGCCTAGAGCTCATGCTCCGCAACAAGAGAACACACCAAAATGAGAAGCTCATGCATTGCAATGAAGAGTAGCCCCTGCTCACCACAACTAGAGAAAGCCCATGTGCAGCAACAAAAACCCAACACTACCAAAAACAAAACAAAAGAAAAGAAAACAAAATAAAATAAAATAAAGATAAAGTAATTATTGATAAGTATGTATGTATTGACATTTTGTTCATTGTTTTTGAACTATTTTTTGTAGTTATTGTTCCTTTCTTCTTTGTTTGCTCTCTTCTCTTGAGATTTCATGACTATCTTTAGTATCATTTTTTTTCTTTTATGTGTGCCTTTCTATTATTGGGTGTTGGTGTGTAGTTACCATCAAGTTCATGTATAGCAACCTATATATGGGATTATTTTAAGTTGATAATTTCTAAAGTTCAAACACCTTCTAACCAACTTATATGTATACTCCCCTACCTCAGGTTTAATGTTTTTGACATTATAGTTTACATCTGTTTGTTTTGTGTAACCATTAACTACTTACTGTGAATGAAGATGGTTTTACTACTTTTATCATTTAACCTTATACTAGCTTTATAAGTGATTGATCTATTATTTTACCCTATGTTTTCCTTTACCAGAGAGATTTTTTCTTTTCATAATTTTATGTATCTAGTTATGCCCTTTACTTTTCTGCTTAGAGAAGTCCCTTTAACATTTCTTGTAAAGCCAGTTCATTGATGCTGAACTCTTTCAGCTTTCACTTGTCTGAAAAACTCTATATTGTGCCTTCAAATCTGAATGATAACCATGCCAGTAGAGTATTCTTGGGTTGCAGGATTTTTCCCTTTCATCACTCTGAATATATCATGCCACTCCATTCTGACCTGCAAATTTTCTGTTAAAAAGTCAGCTGATAGTCTTTTGGGAGTTCCCATGTAGGTAATTATTTGCTTTTCCCTTGCAGCTTTTAATATTCTCTCCTTAACTTTAATTTTTTGCCATTTTAATTGTAATGTGTTTTTGTATGGCCCTCTTAGGGTCCATCTTGTTTGGCACTCTTGTTTGGGACTGCTTCCTGAACGTGGATGCCTGTTTCCTTCCCCAAATTAAGGGAGTTTTCAGCTATTATTTCTTCTAATTAGTTCTCTGCCCAATTCTCTCACCATTCTCCTTCTGACACCCCCATAATGCAAATGTTAGTATATTTGATGTTATTCCAGAGGTCTCTTTAACTATCCTCTTTTTTAAACATTCTTTTTCACTTTTTTCTGTTCAGTTTCAGTGATTTCCACTACCTTGTCTTCAAGCTCACTGATCCATTTATCTGTATCATCTAATCTACTGTTGATTTTTTTTCTAATGTATTTTTTTTATTTCAGTTATTGTATGCTTCAATTCTGCTTGGTTCTTCTTTATAATTGCTAACTCTCTGTTAAACTCTCACTGTATTCATCCATTCTTCTCTCAAGTTTGTTGAGCATTTTAATCATGATTACCTTGAACATTTATGGGTAAACTGTTTATTTCCAAGCTGTTTATTCTTTTCCTGAGATTTTTGTCTTATTCCTTCATTTGGAATATTCCTTCCTTCATCCTGTCTCTTTGTTTTGCCTAATTCTCTGTGTTTATGTCTATGTATTAGGTAGGTTGGTTATGTTTTGTAACCTTGGAGAAGTCACTTTATGTAGGAGACATCTTATGAGGCACCCAGCACAATTCCCTCTCATGAAAGAGCTATATTATCTAGGAATACCTCCTATGTGAGCTGCATAAGACCTCTGTTGTGGTGGAGTCAATTACTATGGGCACGCTGATAGGCAGAGCTGGCTCCCAACTTGCTTTGCTTCCAGGCCCTGCCTTGTACATTGACTGTCAGCCTGCAGGTGGGCAGGGCAAGGCCCCAGAATGGATCAGCCCAATTTTCTGTTCAATTCCTCTCCCAGTAGAGTCATTTGTCTACCTGGTGCTAACTTTTATGATACAAAGAAAGAAAGATCAGTGTAGGCAGGAGGAGGAGAGTGATTTATCAAAAATCAGTTTTGTAATGAACATTTCAGAGCAATGTGAGTTATTTGGAGAAATTTGGGGAAAGTAGTTATTGACTGAAATGTTCTGAGGTAGGGTTCTCTAGAATGAAGCATGAGGAATGTTGCTAGTGGTGGGGTTATAAACTGGACTCTTGGAATATTCTGCTTGCCCAATACTAAAAAAATGAGTACTCTGTAGATTCTCTTTTGCTTTGGATTATGTGTCCTTAAATGTTACATATTGTCACACTTAAATTCCATGAGGCCAGCTACAATGAGACTTACAGTGATTATGAATTCATGTATTGAAAAAATATTTCATGTTTGTGATGATTTTTTCTAAGGCATCTTGCATAAAATTTCAGTTGTCCAAAAATAGCATGTGCTTTTTAATTTTGGCAGCTGATGTTTTTCCCTAATCCTGGGATTAGAAGTTGTACAGTAACCTCTGGAGAGAGTAACACTATCGCTTTAACCTTAGAAATATTATTTCAAAGGGATGCTTGTGGTCAGGTCTAAACAAGAGCCTTGGTATATTTCTTTGGACCCTTAGTCCATGCAAAAGGACTGACTATGTTAAAGTAGATACTTCTGGATAAAATAAAAATGGAAATAGAATTAGAAAAAGTAATAGGAGAGAGGGGATCACAAATGATGGTGCAGGAGAATGTGAAGCTCACCTCCGCCCCACAAACACATCAAAAATACATCTACATGTGGAATAATTCTCATGGGAAATTAATTGAAAACAGGCAGAACTTCTATACAACCAAAGCTTCAAGAAATATCTCCACATAAATGAGTAGGACAGAAAAAAAGGCATCAGGTTGGAACCTGAGCTCCTGGGAGGGATCTGTAAGAAAGAGAAGGTCTGCACAGGTGGGCCCTCACTCTGGGAAGTGAGCAGGTTGAGCCACAATCTTGGCATCCCAGTCCTGGGGTCCTGAATGGAGGAGACAAGACACCTTTCCTGCTGGAAAATCCACTGAGAGAGACAGAAGTATTGGAGAAGCATAGACTCTATTTGTGTGGGGTGCACTCATGCTGGCTTGCCACAATCAGAGTGGAGAGAGACTTGCACTGGCAGCTGCTGCCTCTAAACATTTCCCAATCTGGATGGGCTAAAACCTCAGCCCCGCTCGCTCCACACCACAGCCAGGTATGAGATCAGGGCAAAGACTCAGTCTAGCTACATTGAGACAGGCCAGGGTTCCTGGGGTGTGATCTGGGTGGACCATGGAGGACATTGTCAGTGTGCACATGGAGCAGTGAGTGGAACCACAGTAACCTTGTCAGTGCTTGCACTGGGTGGTGCCACAAGAGCACGCAGTAGCTGAGCAGTGAATCTTGGGCAATAGGTCCTAGGAGAGGACCCATCTAACTATGCAGAGACAGCCTGGGGAGACAGGGGTGTGGTCAGTGTCAAGAGCCGTTACAGCAAACTCAAGTACACAGTGGTTCTGTCCCAGCAAGAGCACCCTGGGTCTGCCCTTTCCACACTACAGCTTAGCACAGACAGTCCAGGGAGAAGACTGTCACAGAGGCAGGCAAAGTCTCAGAGGAGAGTGGAACCACTTCAATTCCTACAGCCACAACACCTTGACTGCCAGCCCTAGCCTACTCCTAGACATCACAACCCTGCACTAGATCTGGGACGACCACAACAGAGAAACAGAAATGACCATGGGCTTCTTCTGAGTGGAACTAGGGACACCTACCAGGCAGCACACAGGTCCTCTGTGATCACAAAGCAGAGAGGAATTCTTACGTCCTGCACAGTATCTAGATATGCCACAACAACCACACCTCCTATCAAGAGGACAATGGCGAGAAAACTCTGAGTAACAACCTGGCTGACATCCATATCAAAAGCAATCCTTGCACAAAAAACATGGGACACAGTCTACACAGGGATGCTCCAACATAAAAATACCCCAGGGATTCCTTAGTGACGCAGTGGTTGATAGTCTGCCTGCTGATGCAGGGGACATGGGTTCATGCCCCAGTCCGGGAAGATCCCACATGCTGCGGAGCAGCTGGTCCCGTGAGCCATGGCCACTGAGCCTGTGCATCTGGAGCCTGTGCTCTGCAACAGGAGAGGCCACAGCAGTGAGAGGTCCACATACTGCAAAAAAAAAAAAGAAAAAGAAAAAAGGAAAAATCATCAGGACCACAATAAACAATTGTTTCTCCTGAATTCATATAGATGTAGAAAGTTAAGTAAAATGAAAAAGTAGGAGAACTAGTCCCAACTAAAAGAACAAGAGAAATTCCATGAAAGAACAAATAGAGAAAGAGAGCTCACCAGTCTACTAGATGCTGAGTTCAAAACGGAGGTAATAAAAATGCTAACTGAATAAAGAAAGATTATCAATAGAAATGCAGATCACGGTAACAAGAAACTAGAAACTATAAAGATGAACCAATCACAAATAGACAATTCAATTGCTGAGATAAAAAAAATCTAGAAACAATGAGTAGCAGACTAAATGAATAAGTGATCTGGAAGATAGAATAATGGAAATCATCCAATCAGAACAGCAGACAGAAGGGCAAACTTTAAAAATTAAAACAACATATGAGATCTATGGAGTAATATAAAATGTGCCAACCTATGCATAATAGGGGTTCCATAAGGAGGAGAGAGAGAAGGGGATCGGAAAAGTATTTGAAGACATTATGGCTGAAAATTTCCCAAAACTAAAGTAGGTACAGGAAGTACAGAGGGTTTCAAACAAGATAAATCCAAACAGATCAACACAAAGACACGTCATAATTAAAACAGCAAAAGTTAAAGATAAAAAGAGGATTCTAAAAACATCAAGAGGAAAAACAAAAGTCAGCAACAAGAGCATCCCCATAAGGCCATCAGCTAATTTTTCTGCAGAAACTTTGCAGGCCAGAAGAAGCCTGGTATATTCAAGGCATGAAGGGAGAAGGGAGAGAAAGGAGAGGCATGATATATTCAAAGTCCTGAAAGGGAAAAACATACAACCTAGGATGCTCTACCCAGCAGTTTATGAATTACAATAGGAGAGATAAAGAATATCTCAGACAAGCAAAAACTAAGAGCTGAGCAATACTCAATCTACACTAAAAGAAATATTAAAAGGTCTTCTCTAAATAAAAAAGGAGCAAGAATCTACAGGAAAGGGAAAAATCACAATAGGAAAGGCAAATGTATAAAATAATTGAATATCACTTAAGCCAATATGTAGATCTGAAAAAATTTTTAATTGTAAAAGTGATTATAACTAAAATAAACAGTAAAAGGATAAAAATGAAGATATAAGATAGCACATTAAAATCACAAAATGTGAGGAAGGGGAGAATAAAAACGTACATCTTTTAGAATGTGTTTGTACTTGAATAACTATCAGTTTAAAGCAGTAGATACAGTCATTGGTCAACATACTTGTACTCCATGATAACCAAAATTCAAAAACATATAATGGATTAAAAAAAAAAAGGAAAGGAACTCAATCATACTACAAAAGAAAATTGTCAAACCACAAAGAGACAAATAAAAAGAAGACATGAACAAAGAACTACAAAAACATGGAAATAAGTACATACCTATCAATAATTGCTTTAAATGTCAATGGATTAAATGGTCTGATCAAAAGTCATAGAGTGAAAGAATGGATAAAAACAAGAACGTACAATATTCTCCCTATAAGAGACTACTCTGGGGTGAAAGACACACACAGACTGAAAGTGAGGGGATGGAAAAAGATATATCACGCAAATGAAAATGACTGAAAGTGAGGGGATGGAAAAAGATATATCACGCAAATGAAAATGACAAGAAGATATTAGTAGCAATACTCATATCAGACAAAATAGACATTAAAACAAAGGCTATACGAAAAAACAAAGAAGGGCATTATATAACAATAAAGGATCAATACAAGAAGAAAATATTGCAATCATTAATGTATATGCACCTAATATAGAAACACCTAAATACACAAAACAAATACCAACAGATATAAGGGGAGAAACTGACAATAATACAATAAGAGTAGGAGATTTTAACACCCCAATGACATCAATGGACATATCATACAGACAGAAAATTATTGAGGCAACAGAAGTCCTAAATGACACAATAAGCTATTTGGACTTAATTAATATCTATAGGGTACTACATCTAAAAAAAACCCAGAATACACATCCTTATCAAGCATGCATAGAACATTCTCCAGGATAAAACACATATTAGGTTACAAAAAAGCCTCAACAAATTTAAGAGGATAAAAATTATTCCAGGTATCTTTTCTGATCACAATTGTGTGAAGCAATAAATCAACCACAGAAAGAAAAATCGAAAAAGAATGAACAAATGGAGACAAACAACTTGCTACTAAAAAACACTGGGTCAATGATGAAATCAAAATAGAAATCAGAAAATATCTTGACACAAACGGAAATGAAATCACAACCTTACAAAATCTATGAGATGCAGCAAAAGCTGTTCTAAGAGGGAAGTTCATACAGGCCTTCCTAAGAAACAAGAAAAATCTTAAATAAACAACCTAAGCTATCACCTAAGACAATTAGAAAAAGTAGAACAAACAAATCCCAAAGTTAGCAGAAAGAAGGAAATAATAAAGATCAGAGAGGAAATAAAAAAATAGAGATCCACAAAAAAAGTAGAAAAGATTGATAAAACCAAGAGTTGGTTTTTAAAAATATAAACAAAATCGACAAACTTCTAGCTAGGCTGACCAAGAAGAAAAGAATGACGGCCCAAATTAAAAAAAAAAAAAAAAAAAAAAAAGGAAAGGGGAGAAATAACAACTTATACCACAATAATACAAAAAAACCAAACAAACATAAGAAAATACTATGAAGAGTTACATGCCAACAAATTGGACATCAAGAAGAAATAGATAAATTTCTAGAAACATACAGTCTGCCAAGACTGAGACAAGAAGAAACAAATAACCTGAACAGACTGATCACTAGAAGTGAAATATGGAATGTGTAATTTAAAAAATGTGGGAATTCCTTGGCAGTTCAGTGGTTAGGACTTTGCAATTTCACTGTCAAGGGCATGGGTTCAATCTCTGGTTGGGGAACTAAGATTCCACAACCCACATGGTGTGGCCAAAACAAACAAACAAACAAATAAATAACAACAACAAAACTCACTGTAAACAAAAGTCCAGGACCAGATGACTTCACTGGGGAATTCTGCCAAATATACAAAGAAGAACTTATATCCATCCTTCATAAAGTATTCCAAAAAATTGAAGAGGAGAGACCACTCCTAAATTCATTCTATGAAGCCATCATCACCCTGATACCAAAACCAGACAAAGCCACTACACAAAAAGAAAATTACAGGCAAACCTCTTTGATGACTATAGATGCAAAAATCCTCAACAAAATATTAGCAAACCAAATGCAACAATACATAAAAAGAATCATACATTATGATCAAGTTGGATTTGTTTCAGAGTCCCAAGGATGATTCAACACAGGCAAATTAATCAATGTGATACACCACATTAAGAAAAGGAAAGACAAAACCCACAAGATCATCTCAATAGACACAGAAAAAGCATTTGCCAAATTCAACATCCATTTATGATAAAAATTCTCATCACAGTGGATATACAGGAAATATATATAAAACTAATAAAGACCATTAACAGCAAATCCACAGCCAACTTAATAATCAAAAGTGAAAAGCTGAAAGCCTTCCCATGAAATTCAGGAATAAGACAACGCTCCCCACTCTCACTGTTTCTATTTAATATAGTATTACAATTCTTAGCCTCAGCAATTAAACAAGGAAAAGAAATAAAAGTATCCAAATTTGAAGGGAAGAGTTAAAAGTATCACTCTTTGCAGATGACGTGATACTGTATACAGAGAATCCTAAAGTTTCCACACAAATACTATTAGAATTAATAAATTCAGGAAGGTAGAAGGATACAAGATTAATATACAGAAATCTGTTGCATTTCTCTTCACTAATGATGAAATATGGATAAGAGAAAGTAAAAAAGGAACCATGTAAAATAATATAAAAAAAAATACCTAGGAATAGTTAACCAAGGTGGTGAAAGTTCCATATGCTGAAAAGTATAAAACATTGATGAATAAAACTGAAGATGATACAAAGAAATGGGAAGAGAGCCCATGCTCTTGAATTGGAAGAATTAAGATTGTTAAAATGGCCATACTACCTAAAGTAACATGTAGAATTAATTCAATCACTAACAAAACACTCATGACATCTTTCACAGAGCTAGAACAAGTAATCCTAAAATACATATGGAACCACAAAATACACACACTTACCAAAGTAATCCTGAGGAAAAAGAACAAGGCTGTAGGTATCAATCATTCAGACTTATGACTATACTACAAAGTTACAGTAAGCAAAACAGTGTGGTATTGGCACTAAAATGGATGTGCAGATCAATGAAACAGAATAGACAGCCCAACAAAAAAACCCATGCACCTACAGTCAAATAATCTATGACAAAGTAGGCAAGAATATACAATGAAGAAAAGAGTCTCTTCAACAAGTGGTTTTGGGAATGGACAGCTATGTGTAACACAATGAAATGAGAACACCCCCTCATACCATATAAACAACAAAAACTCAAAATAGTTTAAAGACCTAAAATAAGGTATTCCTTATTTTAGAAAAGAATTCCTAGAAGAGAACATAGGTAAAACATTTTTAGACATAAAATTGTAGCAATATTTTCTTAGTCTCCCAAGGCAAAAGAAATAAAAGCAGAGGCTGTATTTTCTCTACTGAATTTTCTTGCCTACTTTGTCATAGGTTAGGTGACCAAGGGGTGTGGGTTTATCTCTGGGCTTTCTATCCTGTTCCACTGATCTATATTTCTATTTTTGTGCCAATACCATACTGTCTTGATTACTGTAGCTTTGTAGTGTAGTCTGAAGTCAGGGAGCCTGATTTCTCTAGCTCCATTTTTCTTTCTCAAAATTGCTTTGGCTATTTGTGGTCTTTTGTGTTTCCATACAAATTGTAAAGTTTTTTGTTCTAGTTCTGTGAAAAATGCCATTGGTAATTTTTTAGGGATTGCATTGAATCTGTAGATTGTTTTGGGTAGTATAGTCATTTGCACAATATTAATTCTTCCAATCCAAGAACATGGTATATCTCTCCATCTGTTTGTGTTCTGTCTTTGATTTCTTTCATCAGTGCCTTATAGTTTTCTGCACACAAGTCTTTTGCCTCCTTAGGTAGGTTTAATCCTAGGTATTTTATTCTTTTTGTTGTAATGGTGAATGGGATGGTTTCCTTAACTTCTCTTTCTGATCTTTTGTTGTTAGTGTATAGGAATGCAAGAGAGTTCTGTGTATTAATTAATTTTGTATCCTGCAACTGTATCAAATTCATTCATTAGCTCTAGTAGTTTTCTGATGCAATCTTTAGGATTTTCTATGTATAGTATCATGCCATCTGCAAACAGTGACAGTTTTACTTCTTCTTTTCCAATCTGTATTCATTTTATTTCTTTTTATTCTCTGATTGCCATGGCTAGGAATTCCAAAACTATGTTGAATAAAGTGATGAGAGTGGAATCCTTGTCTTGTTCCTGATATTAGAGGAAATGCTTTCAGTTTTCCACCATTGAGTATAATGTTTGGTGTGGGTTTGTCATATATATAAGTTGTACTGGGAAAACTGGACAGCTGCATGTAAAAGATTGAAATTAGAACACACCCTAGCACCATACACAAAAATTAACTCAAAATGTAGTACAGACCTAAATGTAAGGTCACACCCTATAAATCTCTTAGAAGAAAACATAGGTAGAAGACTCTTTGACATAAATTGCAAGATGACCTAATAACAAGATGTATTTTGACCCACCTGCTAGAGTATTGAAAATAATAACAAAACTAAACAAATGAGGGGCTTCCCTGGTGGTGCAGTGGTTGGCAGTCCGCCTGCCGATGCAGGGGACGCGGGTTCGTGCCCCGGTCTGGGAGGATCCCACATGCCGCGGAGCGGCTGGGTCCGTGAGCCATGGCCGCTGAGCCTGCGCGCCCGGAGCCTGTGCTCCGCTACGGAAGAGGTCGCAGCAGTGAGAGGCCTGTGTACCGCAAAAAAAAAAAAAAAAAAACCTAAACAAATGAGATCTAAGCTTTTAACTTAAAATTTTTTGCACAACAAATGAAACCATAAAAAATACAAAAAGACAACCCTCAGAATGGGAGAAAATATTTGCAAATGAAGCAACTGATAAAGGATTAATCTCCAAAATATGCAAACAGCTCATGCAGCTCAATACCAAAAAAAAAAATAACCCAAACAACCCAATCAAAAAATGGGCAGAAGACCTAAATAGACATTTCTCCAAAGAAAACATACAGATGGTCTAGAGGCACATGAAAAGATACTCAATGTCACTAATTATTAGAGAAATACAAATAAAAACTACAATGAGTTATCACTTCACATCGGTCAGAATGGCCATCATCAAAAAATCTACAAACAATAAATGCTGGAGAGGGTGTGGAGAAAAGGGAACCCTCTTGTACTGTTGGTGGGAATGTAAATTGATACAACCACTATGGAAAACTGTATGGAGGTTCCTTAAAATCTAAAATTAGAACCACCATATGACCCAGCAATCCCACTACTGGACACATACCCAGAGAAAACCAAAATTCAAAAAGATACATGCACCTCAATGTTCATTGCAACACTATTTACAATAGCCAGGACATGGAAGCAACCTAAATGTCCTTCAACAGAAGAATGGATAAAGAAGATGTTGTACATATATAAAATGGAATATTGCTCAGCCATTAAAAGAAACAAAACTGGGTCATTTGTAAAGACGTGGGTAGACCTAGAGACTGTCATACAGAGTGAAGTAAGTCAGAAAGAGAAAAACAAATATTGTATACCAATGTATATATGTGGAATCTAAAAAAAATGGTATCGATGATCTTATTTGCAAAGCAGAAATAGAGACACAGACGTAAAGAAAAAGCATATGGATACCAAGGGGGGTGATGGGATGAATTAGGAGATGGGGATTGACATATATACATTATTGATACTATGTATAAAATAGATAACTAATGAGAACATAAAAATAAATAAGTAAATAAATAGAATCCATTACAAAAAAAAAAAGAATTGAAAGTAAAAAATAAAAAGAATTAAAAGCAAAAAATATTTTTGTTTAAACGGGACTGAATCAAATTTAAAAGCATTTGCATAGCAAAGGAAGCCATCAACAACACAAAAAGACCACTTACAGAATGGGAGAAAATATCTGTAAATGATGCAGCCAACAGGGTTTAATATCCAAAATATACAAACAGCTCAGATAACTCAATATAAAAAAAAAATAAAAAATTAGGCAGAAGACCTAAATAGATATTTTTACAAAGAAGACATACCAATTGCCAACAAGCACATGAAATGATCTTCAACGTTGGTAATTATTAGAGATATACAAATCATAACCACAATGAGATACCATCTCCCACCAATCAGAATGGCTATCATCAAAATGTCTGCAAATATTAAGTTCTGGAGAGGGTGTGGAGAAAAGGGAACCATCCTATATTGTTGGTAGAATTGTGAATTGGTAGAGTCACTATGGAAAATAGTATGGAGGTTCCTCAAAAAACTAGAGTTCATATGATCCAGTAATTCTACTCCTGGATATATATCCAGAAAAAAAAAAAAAAAATGAAAAGAATGAAAGCCCTAATTCAAAAAAGATACACATACCACTATGTTCATATCAGTACTATTTATAATAGCCAAGACATGGAAACAACCCAATTGTCCATCAACAGGCAATTGTCTTAAAATATGGTGTGTGTCTTTGTGTGTATATATATATATATATATATATATAAAAATATAAAATATATATATATGTATATGTATATATCTGCAGTGGAATATTACTCAGCTATAAGAAAGAATAAAATATTGCCATTTATAGCCATATGGATGGACCTGAAGAATATTATACTTAGAGAAAGACAAATACTATATGATATCATTTATATGTGGAATCTAAAAAATAATATAAATAAATATATGTACAAAACAGAAAAAGACACACATACATAAAAAACTTACGGTTACCGAGAGAGGGAGTGGAGGAGGGGCACATTAGAAGTATGAGATTAACAGATACAAAGTACTATACATAAAAGAGACAAGCAACAAGAACTTACTGTTTGGCACAGGGATTTATATTTAATATCTTATAATAACTTAAAATGGAATATAATTAGAAAAAATAGCTGAATCACTATGCTATACACTTGAAACTAACACAATTTTGTAATTCAACTATATTTCAATTTTTAAAAAAGTAAAAAAAGAGAAACTGCAATGGAGTTTGACTCTCTCAGGCTTCCCCCTTTGAAATTATCACTAATGTGTGCACTAAAAGAAAGCCGTTTATCCAAGGACCTATAGTGAACTCTGTACTTTCTTACATAGTTATTAAAGTAATATTTCTCTTATTGGTGTGTTCAGAAATATTTGCCCATTTCCAGACTTTCATTTGTAACCCTACCATGGCTGAGAACAGCCATCTGGAAGGGTTCTTATTAATTATGAAGACCCAGGTTCCTGTCTGACATTGCTCACAGGGATGTCTGTTGTGACTAATTACTCCTTTGACATTTTGCACCGTATGAAATAATGATTCACTTCCTTCTTGTTAGAGAATGTTTGCCAAGCATTTCTCTATGAAGTTTCTGATTCCCAGCTCATTCATTCAAAAATTATATATGTACTAAATTTTGGTTCTGAGAAGATGTCCCTCCAGAAGACCACTAAGATCCTTAGAAACCATACTGCCCAATTACAAGTGTCTGCAAGTCATGCCGTTACATCTTTTTGTGCTCTTAACAAAGGTTTACAATCACACTTTTGGGTGTTTACAATCACAGTTTTGGGTCATCTTTATCTGGAAACCATGTTTTCCTAATAGCACCCTGGATTTAATCTCTGCCCTGATGCACTTTCTTACTTTGAAACTATTTTTTTAGAAGAGATGGAATAAAACAGTTTTATTTTCTAACTCAGCAAGTTTTGACTCCTTTATATTGTCTTTAAATTCCTCATAATGAGTGAATAATTACTTCTTTATATCATTTCTTTCTGTCTGCACCTAATGATTAGCAAATAAAAGAAACCAGCTGACACTTTTGACATTCTGTCTGGAAATTTCCTCAGCCAGATCCATCATTTTATTAGATGAAATTTCTATTTTTCATATTACCTCAGGTGACAGTTTTACTGTACTTTCTACCACTATGCAATAAGGAATGTTCAAGATGGCTTCTTCACTCACACGTTAGGCACCTGAGCTGGATGGCTGGAATAGCACAGGTTGGTTGAGCTTTTTTTCCTCTTCCTTATGGTTTTTCCACAAGGGGAAGTTTGACTTCCTCATACCGCAGTAAGGCAGGCTTATGTGACAACTCTTTTCCCCTAGTGAAAATATATCAAGAGACAGGAATTGGAAGCTACCAGTTTCTTGAGGCCTGGGCCTAGAAACTGCCACAGAATCATTTCGACTATGTTCTTACTTGTCAATGCAGAGAACCCACCCTGTTTTGAGAGTAGGGAACATAGACCTCTCAGAGGTTCAAGTGTCAAAGAATTTGCAGCTATCTCTAATCTACCATATTTAAACTATGCTCTGCCTTCTTCACTTCACTGAGTTTCAGAGGCCTGTATCCATCAATGTAATCATGAGTTCCAGTGAATGTCTCAAAAGCATCTGGTCATGTCAAAAATCAAACTTACTCTTTCTCTGGTGTTTCCAGGGGAGTGAAGGGCTCTGTCACTTACTAAACACCTGGAGATGATCTTTGACACTTCTCACACACATTTTATGCAATGCATCACCAAGTCCTTATAACTTTACCTTATACTATCACTATTTGCTATTTTTAATCTATTAAGAATCCATTCTAGAACTTGAATTTCTTGATAATGATTTATCATTCAGATGTAAAAGAAGTGTGAAAAATTAACTTTCCCCTTGTCAGAATTGCCTATTTCTTATTTACAAATCCAAATTCAGCAAGGATCTACATATTCCTCCCTCCCCACTTTAGTTAAAAGCTGTATAATTTTAATTAATGTCATCATTTGGACATTGAAAATATACTTTGTAATAGAGTTTACATAAAGCTTTAAGATATATGACTTTGCCAGTTTCAGAAGGTGTGCTTTCTGACTCTGAACTGTACCATTGAAGTTATGTGATTTTAAGGCATGACCTCAATTTAACTCTTTATTTAGTTAATTTCTTTCATTAATTTGTTATTCAGCTCAATTTTTTTCCCCTTTGGTCTTAGGAATGCATTGAACTAAACTTACTTCTGGTAATGGAGGGGAGATGAACCATCTTATACTTAACTTTAATCTCCCTTCCTTTTCCGAAATACATTCATTATCAAGCTGAGGTCTAATTTTTGATCTCTGATCTAGACTTTCCTCTATCATGGATATGCACTGCCTTCTAACTCTTATGGAGCAGGAATATCTCATCTGCTATTAGGCTTGACAAATCCTTAATATACCAGTTCACAAAATGGAACTTTCTAAGTTTGAAAGAAATTAAATACTAAGCATGCACATGCAAGTGTGTTTGTGTACATATACATACACAAACATAAAATTGGCTTAGGATATTAAAAAGTCTCATTTATTTGTTGTTTAAATTTATAAAATACTATAGACTCATCACAAAAATAATAATTACCACTATCAAGTGCTTATTTTGTGTCAAAAACTCACACAATATTGCAATATCTTTATTATGCTGCTATTTTTACAAATGGAAAAAAAAACTTATTCTCAGACTTTAAACAACTTTTACAGGTTACATTGTAAATAGTGATCTGGGAAGGTCTTTAGGGTGGAGCTCTTTTCACTATACAACACAGAGTCCCATAAAATCGTAGAGCATTGTTTGTGTTTCTATCATACATATCTCACAATCTGCCATGTACTTAAGTCATTTGTACACATGCTACAAAATTCTACTGCATTTTGTAGTTTAATAGCTCTTTCACCCTGGAAAAGTTACTTAAATTCCCTGTTCCTCACTTCCCACATATGTAAAGTGAAGGGGCTGAGCTAGAAGGTCTCTTTGGGTTCCAGTGTTCTACAATTTCTGTGACTGTGAGCTCCTTTGAATAAAGTATTTATTCATCTTGTATTACCTACAAAATATAGTCAAGTGCGTTATACCTAGTATCTACTCTATAAATGTCTATTGAATGAAGTGGGTCAGTCTTATAATGTTTTAATAATTAGCATTTAGAGTTAGAAATCCTATAAATAAATTCATTTATTTTCATCACTTGTTCAGTTGAACAAATACAGCCTATTAGGTACATTATTGTACAAAGAAATAAATTATAATCTCTGCCCTCAAAGAGCTTCCATTTTACAATATAGTTTTGATTATTTTTACACATAATAACTCATATGAATTTCAAAAAAATTATTCAAGGAAGATTTTATTACCATTATTTTAATTTAGAATATGAGAAAACTAAGGCCTGGAAAGATTAATTGATTAGCCTATGATAACATAAGTAGTGAACAAAGAGGCCTGAATTTGTACTCTTGATATTTGATTCAAAGTCCAACAGTCTTTCCAGTGTAATTTTATGTTCTCTAATATTTCGATGATCAGAAAGAAACAGTTTGACTGAAATAAGCACAGTGGGCTGAGGACTGGGAAACAACCATACTTAGGGGAATGCAAAACAGAATAAAGTACAGTCAGGGAAGGTTCAGAATGACAATAAAATAGTGTCAGGAAGAATGGGATGGTAGGAGTTCCAAAACAAAATACCAGTCACCAATTTGACAAGGGAGACTGTTAATAATTCTTGGACTACTGATGATACACAATGATGATCACAGATCTAAAGAGGAAGTGAATATTTGAAAAAAAAATCCTTCAGACATCTGAAAGGTTAGAGTTATAGAAATCATTAGAAAAGTTAGCCAGTGAGCTTGAGATTTCTTCAAAGGTGAATGGAAATATAAGAGATGAACCCTGAGGATATTATGCTTAGTGAAATAAGACAGTAACAGAAGGAAAAATACTGCATGATTCTACTTATATGAGGTATCATATAAGTATTTATTTATTTAGTATTTATATAGTATTTCTATGAGTCAGATTTATAGAAAGAGAGAGTAGAATGATGGTTGCCAGGGGCTGCAGGGAGATGGAAGTAAATACTTGCTACTCAATGAGTAAAAAAAAACATTCAGTTTTGCAAAATTAATAAGTTCTAGGGGGTCTTCTGTACAACATTATGCCTATAGTTATTAATATTGTATTGTACACAAAATTTTGTTAAAAGGATGCATCTTATGTTAAGTGTTATACTTTAATAAAACTATGTTAGAGTGAATATAAGGTAAGTAAATTATGTAATATAAATTTACTTGTTTAGGATGTTTTCAGTAATTTTCTCTAAAGTTTAAGCCCAAATTATTTAAAATTTCTTATTCATCTAAAGTCATGCTGAGATTTGGACACACACAAAAAAGAACAAAGAGGTAAAGAGTAAAGGAGGAAAAAGTCAGCACAAAACTTTCACTTGAATAAGGTGGTCAGCTGTCAGTAAATCAAGAGAAACAGTGCAGCAAAAGACCTGGGAAGGGTTAGGAAGAACCAACAACAAGAATGGAATTTGACAGTGGAGCAAGTTCTTTACTGAGACAGCTGTGCCTTTTATTCTTCCCACCTGATGGCTAGTTTTATTTGATCCTGCATACATCAAAAGGAAAAGGAAGTACAGAGATAAGAACAGTTCTTAACCCCACATCTTAATAATAACCATTTTTCAAACAGAAGTTCTCAGAGAACCAATGCCATATCTCGTACACTTGTTTTGTTCTTAGCCAATAGGATACTCTAGTGATCACAGAAAAAAATTTTTTTTTCTTCTGGAGCCATATGAAAATAGAAGGGTTTCTCCTTTAGGTAGAATAATGATGAGGAATGATGCTATGTAAGGGCAGGAAGTAAAGATGATTCTTCTTTAAATTCCTGAATACATTTATCCTTCTCTGATTTGAAAGTGAAGCTTAATAGGTGAAGAAAATGAAAAACACTGTTGATTTGTTTCATACCTATTTACTTGAATCTATACTTTGAGAATAAATAAATTTTCCCAAAGAGGGAGATAAATCTATTCAATCACCATGCTGAAGGAGCTTATAAATTAATAAAAATCCTCTCTTGATATTACTTATTACTTGATTCTATTGAAATTGTTTTAATAAAAAGAATACATAATAAGACAATTCCCAGTCAATGACAACTATTTCTGGACTTCTTCCCCATTTTCCTCCACACCTGAAAGTTTGTAAATTACCACTAACTTAAAACCTAGTTTGAGAGTTCTAGTAAAGGACCACTCAACATTAACTATAAAAATAAGTATGGGACCATTTGAGCAGAGTTTAAAGGAAAATTATATTGGTCTTATTAAGAATCAGAAGATAGTCTTAATGAGAATGAGTTAGCAGACATAAAAAGAAATTTTAAAATGCTTCCAGCTCTCCTTTCCATCTCTTTTTGGCTGGATTTTTTTCTGTGTTACTCTGCTTTGAGGACAACTCAGAATTTATGGGCTCTAGGCAAAATTTTAGCTGTGTGTGTAGTGAGTTGGAGAAAAAGAAAGGAACGTTAGAAATGGTAAGAATAAAAAACATTTTTTCCAAGTATATCCATGTTCCTTTAAAGATACTGACAGAGTTATCTTTGCAGAGAAAATTATAAAAAAGTCAAAGACTTATTTTGTATAAGCCTGAGATATATAGCCTTACTACATAAATAACCTGGGGTTATTACTAACATAACTCAGTCACAGACCAGGTTTAATATTTTAAAGCAACAACAGTGTATTATCTGTGTTGAATATCACTGTTCTTCAATTACTTCTATGGATTTTTTCTTGAGTTTTTATTAGTTTGTTTTGTTTTTGTCAGCAAGTTTAGAAAAAAATAGACCTAACTAGTTCTAAGTCTGTTATTGACTTAGCACTGATTTTTATTTTGTTATTTAAAATTTTCATGCTTTAGCTTCCACATTTATAAAAGTGAAAAAATTGATGTCATTTTATTGTACAAGGATTGCAAAAACACTTAAAATGTCCTGCACCAAATAAGATATCTGAGCAAATGGATATATGAACATAAATAATATTGCTAACAATTATTCAGACCAAATGTCATTTGAAAATATGACTTATATGAAGGAGGAAAATTGTAACTCCACTTAGTTGATGGTAGAAGGATCAAAATTGACAGGATATCATCTTGCCTGGTCCACAAATTTTCAATGCAATTGTGAATTTTAAGAATATCTTTTATTCTATGAGGCCCACATTACCATAAGAATGAAATAAAGGCATTACAAGAAAAGATAATTACATATCAATATCTCTAATGAATATGAACACAAAAATCCGCAACAAGATTTTAGCAAATTGAATCCAACAATGTATAAAAAGAATTATACACCACAACTAAGTGGGATTTATCCTAGATATGCAAGACTGGTTGAACATTAAAAAAATCAATTAACGCAATTAATCACATTAACAGACTAAGAAAAAAAAGAAAAATTACATGATCATATCAATAGATGCAGAAAAAAGCATTTGACAAAATCCAATACTCATTCATGATAAGAGCTCTTAGTGAAATAAGAATAGACGGAACGCTCTCAATTTGATAAAGACAATCTACAAAATATCTACAGCTAACATCATACGTAATGGTGAGAAACCTGAAGCTTTCCCACTAAGATCAGGTACAAGGAAAAGATAACTCTTCTCACCATCCCTTTTCAACTTTGTACTGGAAGTCCTCGTTAATGCAATGAGGCAACAAAAGATAATAAAAGCTATACAGATTGGGAAGGAAGATGAAAAACTGTCTTTGTTCACAGATGACATGATCATCTATGTAGAAAATCTAAGAGAATCAGCAAGATATCTCCTGGAACTAATAAGCAATTAGAGCAATGTTTCTGGATTCAAGGTTAATATACAAAAGTCAATTGTTTTCCTCTATGCTAACAACGAAAAAGTGGAATTTAAAAGTAACAAACACAGTACTATTTACATTAGCACCCTGAAAATGAAATACTTAGGCATAAATATAACAAAATGTGTGCAATATCTATATGAGGAAAACCACAATTCTGATGAATAAAATGAAAAAGGAGAAATATCCCATTTTCATGAATATGAAGTCTCAATGTTGTCAAGGTGTCAGTTCTTCCAAACTTGATCTATAGACTCTAAGGTAAACTATGGACTTTGGATGAGGATGATGTGTCAATGTAGGTTCAACCTTGGTTAAAAAAAAAGTACCATTCTTGTACATGATGTTAATAATGGTGGAGGTTATGCATGTATGGGGGCAAGGTATATATGGGAAATCTCTGTATTTCTCTCTCTCTGTTTTGTTGTACACCAAAAACGACTTGACTTCATTTCCATGGTAATTCAAAGTGCCAGAAAACATCTTTGGTCTTATCAGATTATGATTATAGTTTTTGTTTCTATTTGTGACTGTTGTTTATTTTGGGCTGGTGTTGGCTGGTAATTATTTTTAAAAAATTACCACTTCTGTTCTGGCTCTTCTCGTCCCCATGGAGTAGAATAAGAAATATGTGAGCAGCCTGGCTTAATACTATGTTTTGCTTTATTTTGATCATAATACATTCATTATGCAAAGCAAAAATAGCATTTAAAACTTGTTGCTCTATACATTTTCTTGCTGTACATTCTGCATAAACTGGATCATTTTTTCAATAAGTAAATTTGTCTGCCTGAGTTTTAAATACATAAAGAAATTTGATTTAATTAAATGTGTGACTCACCATTCTGCATTTATAAATGCCCACCTTTTCAAACACTGAAAGCATCAAAGATGTTCTTTCCCCACAGGACAATAAATTATGAAATGTGCACTGATGTTACAAAATAAATAAAAATTAGAATTCAAGTATCATTTATTAGTGAAATCATGAGAATGGTTAGGAAAATATGTATATTAGAATTTCTACTATAAATTATTATGTCACAAGATTCTTATGTTCATTACAGACCAATACAAAAATAAATAATTAAACTATTCATACAACTTGATTTCATTTAAAATATATTCATTTTATGTTCATAAAGACACATCAAAATATGTTCATAAAAACAAAAAAATCACAATAATTACTCAGTATTCTCATTTTGGTTGTCTTTTTAAAATAATACTGCATTTTGTCTTAATTTGAAGCTTAAGTCTTCAAAAGAGCTTTAGTCTCAATTTTATAATATGTAACTATTACAGCTGTCTTACTTAAGTGACAAGTTACTTCCTTTATTGAATACTCATAAAAGCTTGTTATTAAAGCCATGAGAAATCTTGCTATCTCTATTACGTGTGATGATACAAAGGAACTTTATCATCTGGTTTATAGTAGAAACAAAGTAGAATGTTTCCACCTCATATATATTTTAAATAACTTGTACAGAACAAAAAAGAATGTCTGTTTCTGAGTCCGGGCAAATCTATTCGTTATGTGTAAAGACAGAAAGACAGTTTATTAAAGAGCTGTTAATTTTTTTTAATCATATCTGGATACCTAATCCATATAAATGAGCAATCTACATTGTCACCGAATCATAATAGGTTACTTGCATCATGTTTGAAAGAACAAAGTAGGAATTTTGAGGATTGCAACTGAAATGGAATTTTGACAAATTTATTATGTGAAATACTGACTTTAAAAAATGTTAATAAGTTTATTTATTTTCAACTGTCTTATGTTAAATGTAGGACATTTAAAAAACTATATTCCATGTGTTGATGACTTTTTTCCATTAGATTATTTTGTTCCATGATGTGTTCTAGTGCCCTCTGCTGAAAACTAAGATGAAGTTTCTATTATTTAATATAGAATGGAAAAGTGCATTCAAAATATAATACATTATAACTATTATAGGAAATTGATTATCCTCAGGTCTTGTTGTATAACACAAATAATTCTGGTGCCTCAAGGAGTTTTATTATGAAGGAGGTGGCATTCATCATACAAGAAGCACTTGTCACTATATAATATGTATGTTTTACTTGTTTCTCTCCAAATAAATTGTGTCTCCCTGTCACTCTATGTATTGTTATTCATCTGCAGAAAATTCTCAACTATGTATATTTTTCATAAAATACATAACTACAAGTTATCTTTAATTCCTTGCTTACAGAGATTTGGTTTTTTGAGCTCTTATAATTTTAGTGCCTATCCTCTGAATCCATTAGTATAAATATCTATTTTAATGCATTGTTTTTTCAAAAATAAATTCTTACTATTTTTATTTTGATTTAATTTGGTCAATTAACTTAATTTGATTATTTAAAAGTAAACTGTGATTTTACATCTAGAAAATAAACATGACATGTATGTATTTTATTTAGTTCTGATTCTAACTAGACAATGTCTCCAATATCTTAGACTGTAAAGCAAGGATAGAGTTTATGAATATCTGTCACACTCACCACAAAGAGCTCTTGGGAAAGGGGGGAATGACGCGTAACTTTTTAAAAGTTAAGCACCTCTCATAAATTATACCATAATACCACAATATTATCCATTTCCTTTGATAGAGGTAATTCTATATTGTTTTGGATAGCTATCATGAATACCAATCATTATTTTTGAGTATATAGCATTGGTGCTGGACATAAAACAAAGAAAGCAGAAAAAGTACTGATCACATTTTAAATGATCCAATTATTCCCTATACAAATCCTAAATAGCCATGTATAGAAGATAAATAGTAAAATAATTGTCACTGAAAATTTGGAATATATTTTCCACATGGAAAATATATATAAACTTCTTTTAATCTATTTAACGTAACATTTAAATGTAACATCTAGATTAAAATATTGTCAAATTATTTCCTTGAATGCTTGTCTTAAAAACCATATTCTTAATTATAGTCCATATCTTAAACAACCTTTGTTGCTCTTGTAAAAGCAGAATAATAAACAACAATGTATTCATTTTTTATTAAGACACCACTTATACCTCTTGGTCACATACCACAATAAGCAGTTCTAGATGTTACAAGTTACAATCAGGTTCCTAGGTAAACTTTCTCTTTTTGAATTTCATTTACTTGAGTGGGGGGACTGGAGAAATTTTCCCCTTAATTCTAATTCAGTAATCCATTATCTGCCAATTTCCTATTTAATCTATGACTATTAGAGCAATATAATTGAAATAGTTAAGAAAAAGTATAGGTACAGTTGGATCCAGCAAAGAAAATAGAAAACATCTATATTTCCACAAAAGAGCTTTAATAGAGAAAAATGGTTACACAAGTTTTGGAGTATTGAAAGAGCAAAAGGGAAATGTTAATATAACTCAGAGATTAAAACTATAGAGTAGGGTACTACCCCAAAGCTGGTGGAATAAAAGAAAAGATTGGGGATCTCAGAAATTAGAAGCTCAGAGGTAAGGCTTTGTCAAATACGTGCTCAGATTTTTGAAGGAAAGATGTATCTTGGGCGATACTACTACCTTAAGAGCTTGAAGGAGAATTCTCAGGCATCTGAGGAAGAGGTAGTGGCATCACTGAGCTTTTGCTGTATCCTTGAGGGGACACATGAAAGCGATTCTGGAAGTGCCTGAAGAAGACTGGAAACAGGAGCTAACTGCCCCTCCTGGGGTGAAAGCTGCTGTGCAAATGACTGTAAAAGAAGAAAGATCAAAAGCAGGAGGAAGGGCTTCCCTGGTGGCGCAGTGGTTGAGAGTCCGCCTGCCGATGCAGGGGACACGGGTTCGTGCGCCGGTCTGGGAAGATCCCACATGCCACGGAGTGGCTGAGCCTGTGAGCCATGGCTGCTGAGCCTGCATGTCCGCAGCCTGTGCTCCGCAACGGGAGAGGCCACAACAGTGAGAGGCCCGCGTACCGCAAAAAAAAAAAAAAAAAAAAAAAAAAAAAAAAAAAAAAGCAGGAGGAAAAACCTTCTCCCTGACTACTAACCTATATTGTAAAAATTCTTAATCTTACCTGTTCATTAGAATCACTTAATTAAAAAAACCCTGATGCCCAGTCCTCACTTGAAAATAATAAAATATTAATTTGAGGGCATGGAAATTAGGCAGTAATAGTCTTCAAATTTCCCCAGATGATTCCAAAATGCAGCCAAGGTTCAGAACCACTGCCCTAGTATCTCCTATTGGCAGAAACCCTTTAGCAAAGGAGTCTGGTAATGTAGTTTGCAGTTTCTGCTGCAGAACCACAGAAACACAGAACCACACAGGAGAGTATACAAAGGTGGATTTGGAGCAAAGAGATAATAGTTAATCAATTAGCAAAAATGTAATCAACATTTCTTGGCAATTGAAGCCAAACAAAATTTCAGAAATAGTAATACGTGAAATTTTCCACAATGTGTATCAATGTGTTTAACGTATTGCACAGTATCTGTCAGAATGACTCAATTGAAAACTCACATATTCTGTACTATACTATTTGGAAATATATTTTGTGACCAAATAGTTATATGATGACTCAAACTTACAATACAATCAACAAATATTTTTAAATTATAGAAATCTAGGACAAAGTCTTTAAGATATGATAATGTGATTGTATTATCTTAACTTCTATCACATATTTCTAAAATTCCATAATCTATCATGCAAATGAGTCTTTTTAAATCTAAAATACTGGCAGTTTTCATAATGAAAAAGAATGTAGATCACTTAGCTCAATGTTTCAAACAATAAACCAGTACAGAAATAAACAAGATAATATTTATTTTAATCTTAAACTTTGAAAAGCTTTAAATGACATTATCACTTCCCAGCAGATTTTGTGTACTGAACAAGTAAACCCCACACTTACCCGTAGTCCCTGGATATAAATGACTAATATTGCCTTTAGTAAGACATGCTCTAAATTCTACACATACTGAATTAGAATAAGGACAGGCAAAAGATACAAAAAGATTTGACTGTTCTTTAGTTGAATGTATTGATTAATCTTAAGAGGCAATGCATCATTTTTTTTTTTTTTTTTTTTTTTTTTGCGGTACACGGGCCTCTCACTGTTGTGGCCTCTCCCATTGCGGAGCACAGGCTCTGGACGCTCAGGCTCAGCAGCCATGGCTCACGGGCCCAGCCGCTCCGTGGTATGTGGGATCTTCCTGGACTGGGGCATGAACCCATGTCCCCTGCATCGGCAGGCAGACTTTCAACCACTGCATCACCAGGGAAGCCCGGCAATGCATCATTTTGAACTGAGGTTGATCAACCAGGAATCTAGATATCCAGAGTCAGTAAGGTAGATGGAGTTGGCACTTGTAAACATCTTAATTTACTGTCAGACTACCTGATCTCATTGATCTGGATGCATAGGTCCTGGAACCTAATGTTATTAAACATAATATCCTATTTGTAGCCCCTACTGCTTGGAACCTATGTGTATCCCCTGAAATAAAAGTCCCACTGAGAGTTTGGCTTCCCCTGTACTGTTTCTGGTATAACCAATATGCTACTCAAGATGATTAACTAGGAATTATTTGTGTCATTGGAAATTAAAATAAATTAATAAGTTGGCATTCTACATTGCATGTTGAAATGTCTCATGATCTTGGTTAGGGTGAGTCATTAAAACAGTCAGGATTAAGATGCTAAACTTGAAAATCTGTCACATTTTCCTTTGGAGATTCCTAACTTTGCTGATTGCCTTTGTATTCAAATACCTTTACTTATAAAATGACTTGTTTAAAACTTTAATACTTTTTAAAACTATTTTTATGGTGTTCTAGCATAATATGTTATTTCCTTATCTTTTCATTATGTTCTAAATGAACAAGAGGTCAGATACTCTCTTGAACAAATTTGTAATACAGATGGAATTATAGTGCAGGAAGAGGTCTCAGAACTTTCCGACTCCCATAACCCTCTGCTCTACATCATCATTTAATGGAGGAGGTGGTAATCTCTCTGATATCATACGTTGTGGTAGACTTTGAATTGGGGTATTTAATTCTATTGATCATTTACTAAAGTGAATGTATCTCTTACCAGGTGATCAATAAATTCTTGTTGACGAAATGGGTGAATGCATGAATAAAGATATCAGGAAATAATGAATAAATAAGATATCCTAAATTCACATAAATATAGAAATTCAGTTCTCATAGAGACAAGATTGATTTAACAAGCTCCTGAATGTTATCATTCATAAAATTTTAGCAATTCCTGCTTAAACATATAACAAATTACTTTAAAATACATAGCACAGGTTGTTCAATCTAAATACCAAACTAATCTTGCCAGTTTCAGATAAGGCAATATTTCTTGAGTTTTATATAAAATATTATACTTTAGACTTCTGAAATCTTTCAATCTGCTTACCTCCATGTAACTCTGAGAAAGTGTACTACATAAGTCAAGGACAAAAGAAATAGTGGTGTTTCCACTCAAAATACATTATAAACATTATTTGATGCATTACTACTATTGAAAGAGTTAAGTTCTTGGTATAAATATAGGCACATGAATGTTTAAGAACTTTAAGTCCTCTTCTGAAAGGGAAACACTCCACCAATTTTCAGCTAAGAAAATGTATAGGAACACATTAGAGGATAGCAATTCACAAAATTTCAGCCTAAGTTATTATATTTCATGTCAATTTGGCAATAAAAGAAACATTGTCTGCCATATTTATCATATATAACAGGTGCTCACTATACCTTAGTTATAAGAAAATTAACGTTGATTTTTCCTGATCTTATTAATATTATATATACTATTTTTACACAATAAGTTATAGTTTTACACACAAAGGCAGTAATTTCATAAACATTACTCTACTAGAAAAAATCAATTGAAATGGTGAGGGATAACCCATATTTGTTATTAGTGATGGACTAGTTTGTATGGACAAGTTCTCTCATGGGAAAAAAAAAAAAAGCTAGTTTATAAAACATTGACAAAACTCCTTTAAAAATTAATGAGCAAGGAGTCAAGATGGCGGAGGAGTAGGAGGATGTGGAGTTCATCTCTTCCCACAAATGCATCAAGAATATATCTACAAATGGGACAATTCTCACAGAGCACCAGCTGTACATGAGCAGAGGACCTCAGACACCTAAAAGGACAAGAAGAATCCCCATGTAACCAGGTAGGATGAAAGAAAGAAAAAGGGAAAAGGAAGAGGAGAGGAAGCAGGATGAACCTGTGCTCCTGTGGGGTGAGGTGAGGGAGACGGAGAGGTTCCTTCATCCAGAGAAGCCCCCTCACCATCAGGGAGATCAACTGGGACAGAAGGGGAGTTTTGGGGGGCTATCAGAGGAGAGCACAGCAACTGATCTGTGGCAGGCAGGACAGTGAGACCTACACAGATGGTCTGTGACACGGTCCTGTGTGCCCCAGACTGAGAGTTGTGTCCACCTGTGCAGAGGGGTGCTGGGTGGTAGAATGTGGGGTTTGGAGAGTGAACCCAGAGAGAGGACTGCAGCTGGCTATGGGGGGGATGGGAGTGAGGAAATCCACAACTGGGAATGCTTGCAGACCAAACCCAGACTGCCATAGAAGTGAAGTGCCATTGTTGAGTGACGTGCAAGGAGTGGGGCCACCATTGCAGCCTATCAACCCGCTCGCTGGCCCCTGCATCCACAGGCACTAGAAAGGGCTCCCACTAGGGTGGGCTCTCTCATGCTTGCTGTCACCAGCTCCCACTCACAACCTGTCCCCACTGGGACTCCCACGACGCCAGCAGCCACCACCTCCCCTGCACCCTGTACCTGCAGCAGTGGGCATAATCATGACCCTGGCTGCCCCCTTTTCACTGGGGCAGACTCATGTGCTCCCAGGCAGCCTCGGGAGCAGACCCCTGTGGGTGACCCACAGGCAGAGGTGGGACTGAAACAACAACTGAGCCCCAGGGGCCATACAACTAAGGAAGAAAAACTGAAATCTCTCCTTGCAGCTGCACAACCCACGAATTTACATACCCACAACTGGCTTTGTCAACTGAGAGCCTAAAGAGCATCTGAATGGACAACAACTGCTCCCACAGCCAAGATGGATCTAGCATTAGCAGCTGTAGATTTTGTGGGCACATACATGTGGGAGTTAGGCCAGGCCAGAGTCTGAGCTGTCCCCAAAGCACCCACAGCAGATCCAGATCCACGATTACTATAATCCTGGGACATGACATCAGTGGATCTATGCTGGTGGCCTGCTGAAAACAATGTCTGACAGACACCAGGGCCAATTTATGGCATACCCACAATCAAGGTGGGGCTGAGAGCAATGACAACAGTGTAATTTGAAAAAGTGTACAATGGGTGAAAGGTGACACAACAGAGCACACCCACAGGTGAACATCTCCAGAGGAGGAATACTCGGTGGCTTCCCTCACAGTGGGAGTGCTCCAATCCTGGCTACAAAGATATCACAGGAAAAGAAAATTACAGGCCAATATTCCTGATGAACATAGATGCAAAAATCCTAAACAAAATACTAGCAAACCAAACCCAACAACACATGAAAAGGATCACACACCATGATCAAGTGGATTCATCCCAGGGATGCAAGGATTCTTCAATATCCACAAATTAATCAATGCCATATACCAAATTTAAAAAGTAAAGAATAAAAACCACATGATCATCTCAATAGATGCAGAAAAAGCTTTGGAGGAAATTCAATACCTATTTATAATGAATAATGTCCAGAAAGTGGGCATAGAGGGAACCTACCTCAACATAATAAAGGTCATATATGACAGACCGACAGCAAACATCATTCTCCATGGTGAAAAACTGAAAGCATTTCCTCTAAGATCAGAAACAAGACAAAGATGTCCACCCTCTCCACTTTTATTCAACATAGTATTGAAAGTCCAAGCCACTGTAATCAGAGAAGAAAAAGAAATCAAAATGTAAAAAGAATAAGTAAAACTGTCATTATTTGCAGATGACATGATACTATACATAGGTAATCCTAAAGAAGTTACCAGAAAACTACTAGAGCTCATCAGTGGATTTGGTAAAGTTGCAGGGCACAAAATTAATACACAGAAATCTCTTGTATTGCTATATACTAACAATAAAAAATCAGAAAGAAAAATTAAAGATAGCATCACATTTACCATTGCATTAATAGAATAAAATACCTAGGAATAAACCTACCTAAGGAGGCAAAAGCCCGGTACTCAGAAAACTATAAGATACTGTTGAAAGAAATCAAAGATGTCACAAACATATGGAGAGATACACTATGTTCTTGGATTGGAAGAATAAAGATTGTCAAAATGAATATTCTACCCAGAGTAATCTATAGTCAGTGCATTCCTCATCAAATTACAAACAGCATTTTTCAGAGAATTAGAACAAAAATTTTACAATTTATATGGAAACACAAAAGACCCCAAATAACCAAAGCAGTCTCAAGAAAGAAAAACAGAGTTGTAGGAATCAACTCCCTGACTTCGGACTATATTACAAAGCTACAGTAATCGAAAGAGTGTGGTGCTGGCACAAAAACAGAAATATAGATCAATGAAACAGGATAGGAAGTCCAGAGATAAACCCATGCACCTGTTGTCACCTAATTGATGACAAAGGAGGCAAGAATATACAATGGAGAAAAGACAGTTTTTTCAGTATGTGCTGGTGGCTAAACTGGACCAGTACATGTAAAAGAATGAAATTAGAACATTTTCTAACACCATAAACAAAAATAAACTCAAAATGGATTAAAGACCTAATTGAAGACCAGACATTATAAAACTCTTAGAGGAAAACATAGGCAGAACACTCTCTGACATAAATTGCAGCAAGATATTTTTTGATCCACCTCCTAGAGTAATGAAAATAAAAACAAATTAAACAAATGGGACCTAATTAAATTTAAACGATTTTGCAAAGCAATGGAAACTGTAAACAAAATGAAAAGACAACTCAAACAATGGGAGAAAATATTTGCAAACAAATCCACTGACAAGAGGTTAATCTCCCAAATATACAAACAGCTCATGCAGCTCAATATCAAAAAACAAACAACCCCATCAAAAAATGGTCAGCAGTTCTAAACAGACGTTTCTCCAAAGAAGACATACAGATGGCCAACAGGCACATGAAAAGATATTCAACATCACTAATTATTAGAGAAACACAAATCAAAACTACAATGAGGTATGACCTCACACCAGTCAGAATGGCCATGATCAAAAAATCCAAACAGTAAATGCTAGAGAGGATGTGGAGGAAAGAGAACCTTCCTATACTGTTGGTGAGAATGTACATTGGTAAGCCACCATGGAGAACAGTATGAAGGATAATTAAAAAACTAAAAATAGAGCTACCATATGATCCAGCACTCCCACTTCTGGGCATATATCCAGAGAAAACCACAATTCGAAAAGATACATGCACCCCAATGTTCATTGCAGCAATAATTACAATAGCCAGTACATTACAACCTAAATGTCCATCAACAGAGGAATGGATAAAGAAGATGTGGGGCATATATACAATGGAATATTACTCAGCCATAAAAAAGAATGAAATCATGCCATTTTCATGACATGAATGGACCTAAAATTATCCTACTGAGTGAAGTATGTCCGACTGAGAAAGACATATATCATATGATATTATTTATATGTGGAATCTAAAAAATGGTACAAATGAGCCTATTTACAAAACAGAAATACAGTCACAGATGTAGAAAACAAACTTATAGTTCCCAAGGTGGCAAATGGGGGAGGTATATTGGGAGACTGAGATTGACATATATGCACTACTATACATAAAATAGAAAACTAATAAGAACCTGCTCTATAGCACAGGGAACTCCACTCAATACTCTGTAATGACCTATATGGGAAAATAATCTTAAAAAGAGTGGAATGTATATATGTATACCTGATTCACTTTGCTGTACAGTAAAAATTAACACAACATTGTAAATCAAATATACTCCAATAAAAATTATTAAAATAAAAAATAGATAAATTGCATTCTTCAAATTTTAAATCTTCTCTTCTTTGAAAGAGACCATTAAGAAAATAAAGTCAAACAAATACCATATGCTAACACATATATATGGAATTTAAGAAAAAAAAATGTCATGAAGAACCTAGGGGTAAGGCAGGAATAAAGACGCAGACCTACTAGAGAACAGACTTGAGGTTATGGGGAGGGGGAAGGGTGAGCTGTGATAGGGCGAGAGAGAGTCATGGACATATACACATTAACAAACGTAGTAAGGTAGATAGCTAGTGGGAAGCAGCCGCATGGCACAGGGATATTGGCTCGGTGCTTTGTGACAGCCTGGAGGGGTGGGATAGGGAGGGTGGGAGGGAGGGAGATGCAAGAGGGAAGACATATGGGAACATATGTATATGTATAACTGATTCACTTTGTTATAAAGCAGAAACTAACACACCATTGTAAAGCAATTATACCCCAATAAAGATGTTAAAAAAAAAAAAGAAAATAAAGTCAAGTCATAGACTGAAGAAAATACTTGCAAAACATATCTGATAAAGGATTTTTTTCCAGAATATATTTTTAAAACTCAAAATTAAATAATAAGAAAACAACCAATTAAAAATATGTTTGAGTACACACATAACCAAAGATGATATATGTATGACAAGTAAGCACATATAAAGATGCTGAACATCATTAGTCATTAGGGAAAGACAAATTAAAATCACAATGAGATACCACTACACATTGGTTAGAATAGCTAAAATGATAACGATGCTAACCAACTTTCATATATTGCAGATGGCAATGCAAAATGAATGAAGATGAATGAATGTAGTTTGACAACTTACTATAAAATTAAGCATATCCTTACAATATAATCTTGCAATACCACTCAAGGATTTATCCAAGTGAAATGAAATTTATGTTCACGTAAAAACCTGTATCTGAATGTTTATAGTTATTAAATTCATAATTGCCAAAAATTATAAGCAACCCAAATGTATTTCAACTTGTTAATGGATAAACAATCTGTGGTACCTCCATTCAAAGGAATACTACTCTGCAATAAAAAGGAATGAACTACATGCAGCAGCATGAATAGAACACAAATGCATTATGCTATATTCAGGAAGCCAGACTCAAATAACTACATCCTATCATTACAGAAAAGACAAAATGATAGGAATAGAAACAAATCAGTAGTTTCCAAGGTGTTGGAGCAAGAGGGAATTCTCTGGAATGTCGGAACAGTTTCATTTCTTGTAAAGCTTTGGATTTCTCCATTGAATCTGAATAAGATCCTTTCTGTGTAGAGTATTTTTGGTTGTAGGTTCTTGCCTTTCATCTCTTTAAATAAATATATTGTGCCACTCCCTTCTATCATGCTTGCAGAGTTTCTGCTGAGAAATCAGCTGATAACTTTATGGGAGTTCCCTTATATCTCATTTGCTGATTTTCCTTTGTTGCTTTTAATATTTTTTCTTTGTTTTAATTTTTGTCAGTTTGAGTACCATGTGTCTTGCTGTGTTCTTCCTTGGGTTATCTTGCCTGGGACTCTTTGCCCTTGCTGGACTTTGGTGACTGTTTCCTTTCCCATGTTGAGCAATTTTTCAGCTATTATCTCTTCAAATATTTTCTCAGGTCCTTTCTCTCTTCTTCTTCTGGGACCCCTATATTGTGAATGCTGGTGCTTTTCATGTTGTCCCAGAGCTCTCTTAGACTGTCTTCGTTTCTTTTCATTCTTTTTTCTTTATTCTAGTCCATGGTTATGGTTTCCACCATTCTGTTTTCCAGGTCACTTATCCATTCTTCTGCCTCAGTTACTCTGCTATTGATTCCTTCTAGTATATTTTTCATTTCAGTAATTGTATTGTTCATCTTTGTTCTTTAGTTCTTCTAGTTCTTTGTTAAATATTTCTTGTATCTTCTCGATATGTGCCTCCATTCTTTCTCCAAGATCTCAGATTATCTTCACTATCACTATTCTGAATTCTTTTTCCAGTAGATTGCTATCTCCACTTCATTTAGTTGTTCTTCTGGGGTTTTATCTTGTTTGTTCATCTGGGACATATTCTTCTTCTGTCTCATCTTGTCTAACTTTCTGTGATTGCAGTTTCCATTCCTCAGGCTGCAGCGTTGTAGTTCTTCATGCTTCTGCTGTCTGCCCTCTGGTGGATGAGGCTGTCTAAGAGGCTGTCTGTGCAGGCTTCTGGTGGCAGGGCCTAGTTCCTGCCCATGGTGGGTGGAGCTGGGTCTTTTCCCTCTGGTGGACAGGGCCATGCTCAGGAAGACTTTAAGCAGCCTGTCCACTAATGGATGGGGCTGTATTCCTGTCCAGCTTTTTGGCCTGAGGTGTCTCAGCACTTGAGCCTATAGGCTGTTGGGTGTGGCTAGATCTTGGCGGTGGAGTGGGGAATGGCCGCCTCCAGGAGGGCTCATGCCAATGAGTAGTCACCACAGCTGCTGCTACCAGTGTCTTTGTCCCCACAGTGAGCCATAGCCACTCCCCGCCTCTGCAGGAGACCCTCCGATACTAGCAGGTAGGCCTGGCCCATTCTCTCATGAGGTCATTGCTTTTTAGGGGGTATTCTGGTGTGCAGTAGACCTTGGGTGTGCTCTCCAAGAGTGGAGTTTCTGTTTCCCCTAGTCCTGTGGAATTCCTACAATCAAATCCCACTGGCCTTCAAAGCCAGATACTCTGGGGGCTCCTCCTCCTGTTGCCAGCCTCCCAGGTTAAGAAGCCTGATATGGGGCTCAGGACTTTCACTTCTGTGGGAGAAATTCTGTGGTATAATTATTTTCCAGTTTGTGGGTCGCCCACCCGGCAGGTATGGGATTTGATTTTATCATGATTACGCCCCTCCTACAATCTCATTGTGGTTTCTTCTTTGTCCTTGTGTGTAGGGTATCTTTTTTGGTAGGTTCCAGAGGTTTTTGCTATTGTTGTTGATGGTTGTTCAGCAGTTAGTTGTGATTTTGGTGTTTTTATAAGAAGGGGTGAGCTCATGCCCTTCTGCTCCACCATCTTGCTGGCAAGTCTCATTTCTTGATATTGTTGGTGGTACATTGACAATATATATTTATGAAAACTCACAGAAATGCACACTAAAAAGGATGAATTTCGGGCTTCCCTGGTGGCGCAGTGGTTGAGAGTACACCTGCCGATGCAGGGACACAGGTTCATGCCCCGTTCTGGGAGGATCCCACATGCCGCAGAGCGGCTGGGCTCATGAGCCATGGCCGCTGAGCCTGTGCATCCGGAGCCTGTGCTCCACAACGGGAGAGGCCACAGCAGTGAGAGGCCTGCGTACTGCAAAAAAACAAAACAAAAACAAAAAAGGATGAATTTCATGGTATGTTGATTATACTGCAAGAAACACAAAGCCATGGAAGTTTGCCAGTGTGATAATTTGCTACCAAAGACTGACTAAATGAAATTCTTAAGAGTTTAGGCAGAAAGAAAGGGGTAACAGAAGGAGAGTCTGAGCTGCAAGAAAGAATTATAATTTAGAAAGTTATATATGTGTAAATATATCTAAATTACTGTATAACATAATAATATTTTGAGGTTTAAATATCTAAATAAGATGCATACCAACAATACTATAACATTTGAGAGGACTTAACAGAATAATTAACTTATCCTCTTAGTGGAGGGTAGGTGAGAAAGTTTAGACTTTAACAGGTATGTATGTTTTAATTTCTATTATAGTTAATAACAGGATAACAACAAAATATGTAATTTCAAAACTGGTTAAAAAATAAAAATGACAAGAAATAAATTACACAATAGTTCAAAGGGGAAAGAAAGAATAGAAAAGCAATCCATAGATGCAAATGTTTTACTTTGCAAAATATAGGATATGACAAACTTTTGTTCTCAGTGTAGGAACTAAAGAAATGGCATTATTTTTAGAAGAAAAAAAAAAAAACATTGCATAAGCAAAGAAGCCTAAAGAAACCGCAATACCAAAAGAGACAAGTTCTTCTTAGATGATTAGAATTTAATAACCACATCCCTTACTGGGAACATTTGTCCATTAAGTAGAACAGAGAATAGATGCTCCCACTACATAAGGGACTCTATAGAATTTAGGAATTTCTAATAGAGTTTATAATGATAATGTGAGTTGGTGGGATGAATTGGAATTTGTAGAAACAAAAATATGCAGCTAGTTCCACCATCACACTGATTCTCCCCCTGCTAAGAGTGTGACAGCAAAGAAGTTTGGTGTTGGCTGAAAAGTAGAGACAGATCTCTATATTCTTATGGTGCTTAGAAGCCAATGTACTACTAAAAGAAGGAGACTCTGATACACATAGAAAAGATCTCACCCTTAAGACATTTGAAAATAAAAATGAAGTGAAATTAACTAAATCTGTCACATAGTATTGACTCAGCTAAACTCTCACTTGAATTGTTTCACTATGTCCCTGATCCTAGCTGTCTGCCCAAAAGAAAGATGTGCCCTGAGTAGATGGAGCCAAATCCCAGGGAGACTGACTGAGGGGTCAAATGTGCCCCAGAGTTGGTGTTGGCCTGCTGGTGGGTGGGGTGGGTCGTGACACAGCAGGCTGCACAGATGTAGTGGTCCTGGGACAGGTGCCCACCCACGGGTAGATGAAGCTGGTCCTGGGGCAAGTGCTATCCCACTGGTGGGTGGAGCCTGGCCCCAGAGTCTTCAGTTGTAAGGCTCTGGGGGTCCTGGAATTGGTGTCAGCCAACTATTGGGTGGGGCCAGGTGCCAGCATCTGACTGTGGTGCCGCAGGATTCTCAGGGCTAGTGCTGACACACAGGTGTGTGGGGATGTTTTCTGGGCTTTCTGGTGGACACAGCCACATTAGGGTCAGCTGTGGGGTCAGAGGGGAGGTTGTTAAGGCAGCTGGCCTGCTGGTGGGTGGGGCTGTGTCCCCACCTGACTAGCTGTTTGGCCTGAGGCATCCCAGTACTGTTGTCAACAGGCTAGTGGGCATGGCCAGGTCACCATGCTAATAAGCTAGAGGGAGGATGCCAAAATAGCACTTGATAACACCAGTATCCTTGTGGTAGAAAACATTCCCCAAAATGGCTTCTGCCAGTGTCTGTATCCACTGGGTGAGTTCCAGTCGCCTCCAACCTGTCCAGGTGGCTCTCTAAGATCAACAGGTAGGTTTGACCCAGACTTCTTTCAAATTACTGCTTCAGGTCTGAGTCCCAAAGCATGTGATATTTTCTGTGTGCCCTTTAAGAGAAGAAGCTCTATTTCCCACAGTCCTCTGGCTCTCCCAAAACAAGCCCTGTTGGTTTACAAAGTCAAACATTCTGGGAGTTTGTCTTCCCATTATAGGACGCCCCAGACCTACAGTCACAGCCAGCTGTGTCAGGAAAAAGCTCTGTCCACCACAGGGCTTAAACCAGCTCAAGGAACTGCAGGGCCCTACAGCCATATACCCTGGGACATGGATGTGCTCACCAGTGAGCAGGCACTACCCCAGGACAACCTTGGTCCTCGCCATGACCACCAGCAGGCCAATCCAGCTCCAAGGTACCTTGGATCCTTCAGGCAGCCAAGATGATATCCAGGCCCACTCAAGAGCCGGCTGACACCATTTTGGGGACAACACAGATTCCACAGCTAGCCATATCAGAAATGGGCATTGGCAGCCAGCAGGGTGACACTGGATCTGGGACCCTGGCCCTACAACCACCTACCCTAGAATATGGCTCTGCTCACAAGTAGGCATGCACTAGTATTGGGACCCCCTGGGTCTCCACAGGAAGCTGCCTTGTGACCCATTCTCACCTAACAGTGAATGTCAGCCTCTGCCCAAGGCAGGGCCTGGCACCAACTGGACTAGGGTTCAGACACAAATACCAGACTATCTGCAGAAGTCAGCCTATAACAACAGAAGGACCCACGCAACCCACATAGGGCACACCCCTACAGTTTACAGCTCTGGTGACCAGAGGGAAATGTGCTGCTGGGATGCACAGAATGTCTCCTACAAAAGGCCACTTCTTGGGCTTCCCTGCTGGCGCAGTGGTTGAGAGTCCGCCTGCAGATGCAGGGGACATGGGTTCGTGTCCTGGTCGGGGAAGATCCCACATGCCGCAGAGCGGCTGGGCCTGTGAGCCATGGCTGCTGAGCCTGTGCATCCAGAGCCTGTGCTCCACAATGGGAGAGGCCACAACAGTGAGAGGCCCACATACCGCAAAAAAAAAAAAAAAAAAAGGCCACTTCTCCAAGGTTGGGAAGTGCAACCAACCTACCAAATACATAGAAATAAAAACCAAACATTGGGCAAAATGAGGCAACAAAGGAACATGTTCCAAACCAAGGAAAAAGATAAACTCCAAGAAGAACTAAGTGAAGTGGAGATAAACAATCCTCTCAAAAAGAGTTCAAGGTAAAGATTGTAATAATGCTCAAAGAACTCTGGAGAAGATTGGTTGAACAGAGTGAGAAGTTAGAAGTTTAACAAAGAGTTACAAAATACAAAGAAGAACCTAACAGTTGAAGAATACAATAACTGAAAGAAAAAATACACTAGAAGGAATCAACAGTAGATTAGATGATACAGAGGAACAGATTAGTGAGCTGAAAGACATAGTAGTGGAAATCACTGAAGCTGAACAGAAGAAAGAATAAAAAGAAATGAGGAAAGTTTAAGAGACCTCCGAGATGACATTAAGTGTTCCAACATTGCATTATAGAGGTCAAAGGAGAAGAGAGAGAGAAAGGAGCAGAGAACATATTTGAAGACATAATAAGCTGAAAATTTTCTTAATCTGGGAAAGAAAATAAACATCCAAGCACAAGAAGCACAGAGAGTTCCATACATGATCAACCCAAAGTGGACCACACCAAGACACATTGTAATTAACATGGAAAATTAAAGATAGAGAATATTAAAACAGCAAGAGAAGAAGAAGGTATATACAAGGGAACTCCCATAAGGCTATCAGCTGACTTTTCAGTAGAACCTCTGCAAGCCGGAAAGGAGTGGCATGATATGCTTAAAGTGATGAAAGGGAAAAAAGTTACAATCAAGAATAGTCTACCAGCAAGACTATTAGATTTGAAGGATGGACAAGAGTTTTACAGACAAGCAAAAGCTAAAAGAGTTCAGCACCACAAAACCAGCTTTACAAGAAATGATAAATGGATGTCTCTAAGTGAAAAAGAAAAGGCCATGACTACAAATACGAAAATTACAAGAGGAAAAATCTCAATGGCAAAGGTAAATATATAGTAAAGGTAGCAAATAAACCACTTATAAAGTGAGTAGGAAAGATAAAAGACAAAAGTAGTAAAATTATCCATATCCACAATAAGTAGTTAATGGATATGCAAAACAAAAAGATGTAAAATATGATGTCAACAGTAAACATGGTGGGAGGAGTAAAAATAGAGGGTTGTTAAATTGCATTTGAATTTAAGAGATCAGCAATGTAAATATAATCATATATACAAAGAGGTTGTTATATGTAAACCTAATGGTAGCCACAAACCAAAAACTTGTAATAGATACATACACAAAGAAGAGAGAAGAATCTAAAGATAACACTAAAGATAGTGATCAAATCACAAGGGAAGAGGAAAAAAGGAGAAAGGAACAATAAAGAACTACAAAACCACCCCAAAACAATTAACAAAATGTCAATAAGTACATACTGTAAATAATTTTTAAATATAAATGGAATAAATGCTCCAATCAAAAGACATGAAGTGACAGAATGAAAGCAAAAACAAGAGACATGTATATGCTGCCTACAAGAGGCACTACAGCTCTAAAGACATGTGTAGACTGAAAGTGAGGGAATGGAAAACGTATTCAATGCAAATGGAAACAAAAGAAAAGCTGGGGTAGTAATATTATATCAGACAAAACAGACTTTAAAACAAAAACTGTAATAAGAGACAAAAAAAGGACAATATATAATGATAGAAGGATCAATCCAACAGGAAGATATAACAACTGTACATATATATGTGCCCAACATAGGGTCACCTAAATACATAAAGCAAATTTTAACAGACATAAATGGAGAAATTGACAGTAATAAAATACCAGTAGGGGTTTTTTGGGGGTTGTTTTTTATATAAATTTATTTGTTTGTTTGTTTGTTTGCTTTTGTCTGTGTTGACTCTTTGTTGCTGCTCATGGGCTTTCTCTACTTGCGGTGAGCAGGGGCTACTCTTCGTTGTGGTGCGCAGGCTTCTCATTGCGGTGTCTTCTCTTGTTGCAGAACTCAGGCTCTAGGTGCATGGGCTTCAGTAGCTGTGGCATGCAGGCTCAGTAGTTGTGGCTTGCAGGCTCTAGAGTGCAGGCTCAGTAGTTGTGGTTCATGGGCCCAGTTGCCCCGCAGCATGTGAGATCTTCCTGGACCAGGGATCAAACCCATGTCCCATACACTGGCAGGCAGATTCTTAACCAGTGCACCATCAGGGAAGTCCCCAGTAGGGGTTTTTAATTCTTCAATTACATCAATGGACACAACATACAGACAGAAATTCAGTAAGGAAACACCGGTCTTAAATGATACATTAAACCAGATTGATTTAATATATATATATATAACAATCCATCCAAAAGCAGCATAATACACATTGTTTTCAAGTGTATATGCAACATTCTCTAGAATAGATCACATGCTAAACCACAAAACAAGTCTCAGTAAAATTAATAAAACTGAAATCATATCAAGCATCTTTTCTGACCACAACTCAATGAAACTAGATATCAACTTCAAGGAATAACTGAAAAACCCACAAACATGGATGCTAAACAATATGCTACTAAAAAAACACAAGGATCACTGAAGAATGTAAATTCGTACAGCCGTTGTGGAAAACAGTACAAAGATGCCTCAAAAAATTAAACACAGAATTATCATATGATCCACCACTCCCACTCCTGTGTATTTATCTGAAGAATACAAAAACGTAATTAGAAAAGATATATGTCCCTATGTTCACTGTAGAATTATTCACAATAGCCAGGATATGGAAGTAACCTAAGTTCCCATTAATAGATGAATGGGTAAAGAAGATATGGTATATATACACAATGGAATATATGGAATATTACTCAGGTATAAAAAAGAATGAAATCTTGCCATTTCCTACAACATTGATGGACTTAAAGGGTATTATGCTAAGTGAAATAAGTTAGACAGAGAAAGGCAAACACGGTATAATTTCACTTATATGATGAATCTAAAAATAAAACAAATAAACAAACATAAAAAAACAGAAACAGAGAGTTATAGATACAGAGAACAAAGAGGTGGTTGCCAGAGGAGAGGAAGGTGGAGAGAGGAAAGAAATAGGTGAGAGAGATTAAGAGGTACAAACTTTCAGTTGCAAAGTAAATGACTCACTTGATGAAATGTACAGTGGGGAAATATAGCCAGTAACTATATAATATCTTTGTATCATGACATATCATAATTTTGAAGTATATAGAAATATTAAATCACAATATTTTATAACAGGAACTAACATAGTGTTTTAGGTCAATTATACTTCAAAAACAAACAAACAAACTCATAGAAAAAGAGATCATATTTGTTGCTACCAGAGAGGGGTGGTTGGGAGAGGAGGAATAGGATGAATGCAGTCTTAAGGTACAAACTTCCAATTATAAGATAAATAAGTTCTAGGGATGTAAGGTACAACATGATAAATATAATTAACACTCATATGTTATAAATGAAAGTTGTTAAGAGAGTAAGTCCTAAGAATTTTCAATACAAGGAAAATTTTTTTTCTATTTCTTTAATTTTGTATCTATATGAGATGATAAATATTCACTGAATTTATTGTGATAATCTTTTTATGAATTATGTAAGTCAAATAATCATGCTGTACACCTTAAACTTATACAGTGCTCAATGTCAATATACTTCAATAAAACTGGAAGAAAAATAACAATAAAATTTTTTCATAAAAAATTTAAAAATGTAAAGTAAAAATTGGTTTCTTAATCTTCTGATTTCATCTTGGATATGTAAAGCACAAGGAAATTGTAATGCTCTCCTTCACAAGAAAAATCTGGAAAAAACCACAACATCAATGACTTTTCTTGGACCCATCAGAGAATTTTGTTTGCAGGGGAAACAACCATCTTACAATTTAGAAAGGCAGGAATCTTCAGGGAGTCACAGGACACCAGCATTTGCTTACCTGTAGCCGGAGCCACCAAATGCCATATAATCTTGGTAAGAATTTAAACTGTGAATTCTGATGAAATGCTGGAGACAAAGAGTGGGCTAATGTAAACGTGACAAGCTCCTGACGGCTGCAGTCATATGGGACTTCTAACACTTTTACATGATTTTCCTCCAGGAATCCCATCAGGCTCCCACAGGGAGGAAAAGGGAAAAGCCAGAGAAAGCTCTCTGAAGATGCTGGTTGGGGGAGAAGAAGAGTGGACACTGTGAATCTCTCCAGACCCTTCTCCCCATGGAACAAAATGCCTAATATGTAGGGAGGAGGGATATACCAGAGGACACTAGTTAAATTCAATTATGGTTGGGAAGAGAGAGCATGATGGTTATAGACTTGTAACACTGGAGGATATCTGGGAGGATACAGGGAAGGGACTGCAAGAGAAAAAGATCTCTACTCCTGGGCAAGGGTTATATATTATTAGCTACAGAAATAAATTTAGATGCAAATGTGTGTGTGCATGTGTTTAAACAAAAATAATCTTTAACAGTGACCACTGAGAGAGCCCAGAAGCAGTTACTCCCCAAGAGCAACGAGAATACATAGTGTGCAGAATTTCCGTTCTAAAAACATTCATCATCCACTAAATGGGAACAGAGCTTCTTGTAAAAAATGGCTAATTCCAGAAATGGAGGAAAGTGCAAGATGAGCTTGGAGCATCTTGCTGAGCCAGAAAGTAAGTAAGTACTCAAAGAATAGTGGGGAGATGAGAAAGGAACACAGGATCCAGTTTCAAAGCACCCTCACTAGTGAAGTCTGGGAAATGTTACCAAATCAAAATAAATGACAATTCCATTTCAGTATAACCCACTGAATAAAAAAGGAATACATGAGTCGCTATTGATCCAAATAATTAGAATACATTGGAAGTTTGATGAGAATCACTGAATTTAGTATACTTACAAAGCCTCAAATACATTTCCTCAAATTACTTATTAGTTCAAGGGGGGATGGTAACTTTAGAGTGGAAAAGCCTGGGAAATAATTAGGATCAACATCATGAATAATAAAACAAATTAAAATCCCTTAACACTTGCAAGCATTCAATGAGAAAAATTGGCATTATTCCTATGATATTACTGCTTGTGGTATATAACCTGAATCCAATAAGAATCATAAGAAAAATCCAAATTGAGAGATAGTCTGTAAAACAATTTACATGTAGTCTCTACAAAAGTGTCAAAATGATGAAAATAAAAGCAAGACTAAACTGTTCCAGATCAAAGGAGATTAAAGAAACATGACAACTAAACACAATATATGAGTCTGGACTGGATCATTTGTTATAAAGAAGAAAATTGAAGCAATAAGCAAAATATGAATGGAAACACAGATCTAGATGGTAATAATGAATAAATATTATTTTCCTGGTTTTGTATGGTCGTATTGTATTTTTGTAGGGGAATGTCCTTTGTATAGGAAATACATACTAAAGTAGTCAGGTGTGATAGCACATCATGTGGGCAACATACTCTAAAATGATTCCAAAAGTTCATTATGCTGTTCTTATACTTTTTGTAAGCTTTAGATTGTATCAAAATAAAATTTAATTTTTTAATTAATTGGATAGGTTAAAGGCTGAATACACATAGCAGAAATAAGGCCCAGTGAACTCAAAGATAGCTCAATATATATTATCCAATATAAGGTACAAAGAGGAAAAAGAATGAAAACAGAACAGAACCCCAGAGTTCAGTGGAAAAGACATAAAATAGTCTGATATAAATATAATTAGACACCTAGAAGAAAAGATGAGGGAGAATAAAAACAAAGAAACAAATATCAGAAAAATAATCACTGAGTATTTTTCCAAACTGATGAAAGATATCAACACAAAGCTTCAAGAAATACAGCAAACCCATAACAGGATTTAAAAAAACCCACACGATTCAAATCATACATATGGTCATCATCATCAAACTGCTGAAAAGCCAAAGTGTGAAACAAGAAAAGACAAATTATATTCAGGAAAGCAAAGATAAGATTAACAGTAAAATTAGTAAAGACAAAAGACAAGATAATGGCATCATGAAAAGGCTGAGGAGAAAATGGTCAGCCCAAAATTCAATATCCAGAAAAAAATATCATTTATAAATGAAGTAAAAAAAACAATGATGGTGATATGTCAAGAACCAAATGAAAGGGCTCACGGTAGCCAAAGCTGGAACAATTTCAGCAAAAATATAAGTAAAGTAGTTTTGGATTATAACCAAAGAACAAAGTAAGTCCCCATGAGTCCATACTGAAATAAATGATTAAATAAATAGATAAATGGAGGGAAAGACAAATCTTTCATACAGAATTATTCTATCATACAGAAAATTTCAAATAATTTGGAAGATTGTAGATACTCTGCCCTCAGTGAGGTGCGGCATGATTCCCAACTCTTTCATGTTCCTGTGAGGCTCTCGACCTAATAGGAAATTTAGAAGAGGGAGGTTGTAAGGATGAATTACAACCCTGATTATTGCAGTTAATCTTGAAGATGTAGCTGATATTCTCTTCTCCACTGCCATTCTAAAATTATTCCCCTTAGCTCTTACTTTGGCAGGTTTTTCTGGCTTATCTGGAGGCATGAACCAAGACTACTTCTGCAGGGTCTGAATCCTTGTAATCATACTCCTCTCTGGCCTGGGTTTTACATGTGTATGTTCCCAGATATAATGGGGCAAGGTATTTCCAAAAGGAGCCCAAATAGATCATCGAAGTAGATGCACATGTATTTCTCGCAGCCCACATTGTCTAAAAACAATCCTACCACCCTATGTTGATCAGTGTCAGTTATCCCTGTATGGTGATACTTCTTGCCTGCTAGTCAATGGATTTAAAAGTCCAAAGTTCCCTGGGAAGTCATAGCTAAAAGCTAAATGGGATACTTGTTCTTTCCTGTCAAGTGTCCTCTTTAGGAACCAGTACCTCCAACGCTGAAGAACCCAGAGTTGTGAGGTTGGGGAGCAAAAGGGCCCTTAGTCACTCTTTCCTTTGTGAGTGATGGTAGGTGGGGCCAGTCCTGCTTCCACTCCTTGTTTTCTGAATCCATGTATTGAGACCACAGGATCATATAAGAAGCCTCTGATTCAATTCATGTACTACCTTCTAAAAGATAACATCTCATTCTTTAACAATGTTGCCTTCAAGTGGTCTTTCAGCTGTGTTTTTAAAAGGCTTTCCCAGAATTCTATGAGGCCAGCTGTTTCTGGATACTATGGTATGTAATATGACCCAGTGGAGCCCAGAGGTGTGGGTCCACTGTTACACCTCCTTCACTGTGAAGTGGGTCCTCTGGTTGATTGTTATACAGTATGGGACTGCATACCTATAGATTAAACATTCTAAACACCTCAGGTAATGGTGCTGGTTGAGGTTTTCTAGGTAGAAAAAGAAAAACCTATACTTGTTATATATGCATGTACCCCTGAGAGGAAAAACAGCTGACTTTTCTAGGATGGGAGAGGCCAACATAGCCAATTCGTCCCGAGTGACAGGTTTGAGTTCTTCAGGTATAGTACCATATCAGAGGTTATCTCTCTTGTCCACAGGTTGAACATTCAGAGGTTGATTGACCCTGGCAAATGGGAATCTGTGTTGTTGGGTCCTTACATAATCTCCATCTCTTCCATTGTGGCTACATAATGTCAGATACCGAGTAACTGATAGTGAACACTGGCTGAATTCAACAAACTCCATCGTTCTGTCTACTGGTTCATTAACTATCTTTTCCATAAGATGTATACCTAATTAGAACCATATTCAAATAAATTAATTTATAAGTTAGCTTTAGCTTATAAAAAATATCATAATTTTAAGATAGAGAAATTATTTAAATATGCATTAAACTCATAAACAAAATGCCTTACAGACAGAATTTATGTTATTTTATATTTAGAGTATAATAATAGTAAACACTAAACAGTATAATAACAGTAAACAGTAAAACTTGCATTTTGTTTTTGTTTTACAATTCATATATTGGTGATGTGATTTATTCCTCTGCAATGTAGTTTAATATTCAATTAACTATACCACAAGTTATTTGTGTTGTTCTTTTGGTAGATATTTACTTTATTTCTATTTGTAGAGATTACAAACATTGACACTTTAAACATTCTTAAAGATATCTGTTTTTGAAAAAGTGTAAGAGTCTTTCTATGGCATGTGCCAAAGAGTGTGCTTGCTATGTCTAAGGGTTTGAGCATCTTCAATTTCATTCTACTTTTCCAAATTTAGAGTTCAAAATAGTGTATAACGATTTTTGTTGCTCCACATTTTCATCAAAAAATTGGTATTTACAAACATTTTTAACTTTTGCTAACTTGAGGAGCCTGAAATGTAAACACATTGTGGTTTAAATTTGCATTTCTGATTAGTAAAGGTAGGTCATTTTTACATATCCAAAGGTTTAGTCATAGTTTTTTTTTTTTTTTTTTTTTTTTTTTTTTTTGGTACGTGGGCCTCTCACTGTTGTGGCCTCTCCCGTTGCGGAGCACAGGCTCCGGATGCGCAGGCTCAGTGGTCATGGCTCACGGGTCCAGCCGCTCTGCGGCATGTGGGACCTTCCTGGACCGGGGCACGAATCCGTGTCCCCGGCACCGGCAGGCGGACTCTCAACCACTGCGCCACCAGGGAAGCCCAAGTCATAGTTTTTATATTTTAATATTGTAGCATTCTATATAATGCATAAAAACATGTTATATTTTTGTGTTGAAAATTCCTGATTTCTAATATATAGATTGGTTTGTTTACTTTTTAATAGTGTCTTTGATAAATCTACATTTTAATTTTCAATGTAAAAAATTATTAAATATTTAAGTATTTATACCTTTAGGAGATGTTCTTTCCCTACTCCAATGCCATGAAGATGCTTTCCTATATTTTCTTAAAAAGTTTAAAAGTTTTCCATGTCACACTTAAATTTTAATCCACTAAACATTGAGTTTTGTTCTCAAATAGTATCCCAACCTATTTATGGAAAACTTCACCATTTTTGTGCAATGTCCAAATCTATCTCTGTATATATTAAATTTCCATATAAGCATAGGTCTATCATTGAGTTATATATTCTGTGTTATTGGATTGTCCATTCCTGTAGGAGTAACACTCCTATATGTTTAAAACAAGTCCTGAAAACTTTAGAACAATCCTCTTTGCCCTGTCTCAGGGCAATCTTTGTTCCTTATTTTTCCATTTCAAACATCATTAGAATGACTCATCATTAGAAATTTGACCACACCTACCCACAAAAAATTTGACTGGATTTTAACTGAAATTTGCTAATTTTTTTTGTTTATTTTGGGCAAATTTGATATCTTAATGGTCTTCCAGTCCATGAACATTTATCTTTACATTTAATTAAGTCCTCTTGACTATCTTCTACTAAAATCTTACAATTATCTCATTACATGTTGTGCAAGTTTTGTTAGGCTCATTCCTAAATACCTTTTAATTTCCATGCTATTATTAATAGTATATTTTAATTTTTAAAATTTTAACTCTTTACTTCTTTTATGCAGTAATGCCATAGATCTTTTACATTGCTTTTACTATAATGAAAATAATTAATTTTATATAATTCTCACTATGTGCAGGTACAATTCTGTATACTGCATTCAAATTAAATTATCTAAGTTTCATAATAACTCAGTGAGATTTATGCCATTATTATCTACCCCCATTTTTGTAAATTACAAAACTGGCATAGAAAGTTTAAATAGTTTTTCCAAAGCTATATATATATTTGTTTATTTATTTATTTATATATATAAATATATATATAAAACTTATAGTTTTAAACCTCGTATGATAGATACATAGATAGATAGATAGATGATAGATAGATAGATAGATAGATAATTGATAGAGATAGATTATATATATTATATATAGTGTGATTTAAACCAAAGAAGTCTGGCTCCATCATTTTAGCCATTATGCTTATGCTGTCTTTCATTTTAGAAGGAGCAACTTTGATGAACTCTTTATTGACTCTAATAATTTGTTAGTTTCTGAGTTTTCTTTAAGACAGTCATATTCTATGCTAATAACAGATTTTTCTTTTCAAAATTTATAATTTTTATTCATATTTTTCTTGTCTTATGGTACTGTCTAGCACTTCTGTTACAATGTTAAATAGAAGTGGTGAATGCAGACTTCCTTGTCTCACTGTGAATTTTATTTATTTATTAATTTATTTTTATTTTTTTATTTTTACATCTTTATTGGAGTATGATTGCTTTCCAATGGTGTATTAGTTTCTGCTTTATAACAAAGTGAATCAGTTATACATATACATATGTTCCCATATCTCTTTCCTCTTGCATCTCCCTCCCTCCCACCCTCCCCATCCCACCCCTCTAGGTGGTCACAAAGCACCAAGCTGATCTCCCTGTGCTATGCGGCTGCTTCCCACTAGCTATCTATTTTACGTTTGGTAGTGTATACATGTCCATGCCACTCTCTCACCCCGTCTCACTGTGAATTTTAAATACAAGATTTTATGTTTTACATGAAAGCTCATTTCTATTTCTAGTTTGCTTAAAATGTATTTTTAAGGGTGAGGCTCTGTCCATTTTTTTGTGGGTTCAAATAGTGTTTTTATTGAGGACCTACTCTGAGAATACATCAGTGAGCAAAACAGAAAAATACATGATATTTAGGAGGTTATAAATGCCGTGGGAATATAGAGCAGGGTAAGCAGTATTGAGAAAGCAGAGTTTGCTGTGGGATGAGAAAGGAGGGGGAGACTCATTAAGAAGGTAAAAAGACTGGAATGAATGAAACACACAGATGCTGGGGGGAAGCAAATCCTAGATAGAAGGAACAACTGGTGCAAAGCCTCTGATTTAGGTTAATATTGGAGTGTTCAATAAACAAGAAGGAGAAAACTGTGTGGTGTGGAGTGGAGTGATTGTGGGGTGGAGTGATTGTGGGGTAGATTAGTAGGAAGTAAAGCAGAGGGGTGAGGGGCAGCAGACCATGAATAGTCCTTCAGTCTACTACAAGGAATTTGTTTTTAACTGTATAAAAGGGAAGACTTGAGCAAAGGAGTGGTTTATAAGGATCACACTGAATTCTTTAAAACTAGAAGGAGTAGGGAAGGAACAGTGAGACAGTTCACAGGCCATTTCAATAATTTAGTCAAGAGACAGTGGTTAACTGGACCAGAAGTAAGGGCCATGAGACGTAGTCACGTGGAGAAATTCTGAATATTTGGAAAGTAGATCCAAGGGTACTTGTTGATGGACTGGGTGTAGTTTGTTGGATAAAGAGGAGTGTATAGGATTCCTCCAATGTTTTTTATCTAAGGAACTGCAAAGATAGAGTTGCCATCAACCAAGATGAGGAAGGATATTAAAAGACCATATTGTGTTGGGAGAAGCTGGAATTCAGTTTTGACAGGTTAATTTTGAGATGTCTTAGATACAGGCAGGTGGAGCTATCAAGTAGACAACTGGATTTCTGAGTTTGAAGTTGAACAGAAAACTCAAGATGGCAGGTTCAACTCTAGGAGTAATCAGAACATAGTATTTTCCTAGTGGTTACCTTGGGGATTATAACTGATATTTTACACTTAAAACAACTTATTTTGGCCACCTCCTCTTTGGCTCTTCCTGTCTGCCCCCCTTGCCCAGTCACCCTGGGCTTGAGCAAGGCCATGGGGCCCCCAGAACAAGGCATGAAGGCTGCCGCCCCACCCACTGGCCTGTGCAGCCCAGCAGAGGCAGCACTGTCAGAGGTAGAAGAGCAGGGCACTGTGGTTGGCCCCAGATCAGGTGCCAGAGTGGCAGCAGTTTCAACAGCAGAAGCAGCCTGAGCCAATGCAGTGGGATGCACTGCTCCATGCCCCAATGCTGGCATCTCATCTCCCCACACTCCCAATTGGGGCCACTGCCAGCAGTACAAGGAGCAGAAGCAGGGGTGGTGACAGTGGTGGAGGTGCCTAAATGCATTTGAAATTAAGAGATCAGCAACTTAAAACAATCACGTGTATGTATAGACTGCTGTACAAAAACCTCATGGTAACACCAAACAAAAAATCCATAAGAAATATACACACAAAAAAGAAAAAGGAATCCAAACATAACACTAAAGATAGGCATTAAATCACAAGAGAAGAGAAAAAAAAAGAAGAGGAAAAAAAGAACTAGAAAAACAAATCAAAACAATTAACAAAATGGTAATAAGAACATACATATCAATAATTACCTTAAATGTAAATGGACTAAATGCTCCAACCAAACCACATAGAGTAGATGAATGCATCCAAAAACAAGACCCCTATATATGCTGCCTACAAGAAACCCACTTCAGATCTAGAGACACATAAAGACGGAAAGCAAGGGGGTGGAAAAAGGTATTCCATGCAAATGAATATAAATAGAAAGCCAGAGTAGCTATACTTATATCAGATAAAGTGTACTTTAAAATACTGTTACAAAAGATAAAGGACACTACACAAAGATCAAGGTAGCAATCCAAAAAGAAGATATAATAATTGTAAATATATATGTACCAAATGTAGGAGCACTTAAATATATAAGACACATATTAACAGACACACAAAAAAAGAAATTGACAGTAACACAATAATAGTAGAGGACATTAACATCTCACTTGCATCAATGGACTGATCATCTAGACAGATAATCAATAAGGGAACACAGGCCTTAAATAACACAATAGACTAAACGCACTTAATTGATATATATACAACATTTCATCCAAAAAGAGCAGAATACACATTCTTGAAAGTACACATGCAACATTCTCCAGGATAGATAACAAACTAGACCACAAAACAAGCCTCAATAAATTTAAAAATAGGATCTTATCCAACCATAATGCTATGAAAACAGAAATCAAGTATAAGAAAAAAACTGCAAAAAACACAAACACTTGAAGGCTAAACAATATGCTACTAAACAACAAATGGATCACTTAAGAAATCAAAGAGGAAATAAAAAATACCTAGAGAAAAATGACAATGAAAACATAATGACCCAATACTTATGGGACACAGAAAAAGCAGTTCTAAGAGGGAATTTTATAGCAATATAAGCTTCCATCAGGAAACATGAAAAATCTCAAAAAAAAAAAAATCTAACCTTACACCTAAAGCAGCTAGAGGAAGAACAAATAAAACCCACAGTTAGTAGAAGGAAAGAAATCATAAAGATAAGAGCAATAATAAAATGAAATAAAAAGTAACAAAATAGAAAGGATCAATGAGCCTAAAAGCTTGTTCTTTGAAAAATAAATAAAATTTACAAAACTTTAGCCAAACTCACCAAGAAAAAAAGAGAGAGTGCCCAAAGAAATAAAATCAGAAATGAAAAAGAAGTTAAAAGCAACACCACAGAAATACAGAGGATCATAAAAGACTACTATGAACAATTATACACTGATAAAATAGACAACCTAGAAGAAATGGACAAGTTCTTAGAAAGGTACAATCTCCCAAGACTAAAGCAGGAAGAAATAGAAAATATGAACAGGCCAATTACCAGCAATGAAATATGAATTAATAAGTAATTTTAAAACTTCCAACAAACAAAAATCTGAGACAGGATGGCATCACAGGTAAATTCTATAAAACATTTAGAAAAGATTTAACATCTATCCTTCTGAAACTATTCCAAAAATTGCAGGGGAAGAAACACTTCCAAACTCATTCTATGAGGCCAAACTCACCCTGATCCCCAAATCAGAAAAAGATATCACACAAAACAGAAAATTACAGGCCAATATCACTGATGAACATAGATGCAGAATTTCTCAACAAAATACTAGTAAACTGGATTCAATAATACTTTTAAAAGATGACACACCATGATTAAGTGGGAATTAATCCCCAGATGTAAGGATTTTTCAATATACCCAAATCAATCAATGTGATACACCACATTAACAAACTGAAGAGTAAGAACCATATGATCATCTCAATAGAGACAGAAAAAGTGTTTGATAAAATTTAACATCTGTTGATGATAAAAACACCCCAGAAAGTGGGCATAGAGGGAACATACCTCAACATAATAAAGGCCATATATGACAAACCCACAGCTAACATCATACTCAATGGTAAAAAGCTGAAAGCTTTCCTCCTAAGACCAGGAACCAGACAAGGATTCCCACTCTCACAACTTTTATTCAACATAGTTTTGGAAGTCCTAGCCAGAACAATCAGAGAAGAAAAGGAATTAAAAGGAATCCAAATTGGAAAGGAAGAAGTAAAATTGTCATTGTCAGCAGATGACGTGATACTATACATAGAATATCCTAAAGATACCACTGGAAAACTACTAGACCTCATCAATGAATTTGGTAAAGTTGCAGGATAAAAAATTAATATAAAGAAATCTGTTGCATTTCTATACATTAACAACAAAGTATCATAAAGAGAATTTAAGGAAACAATCCCATTTACCATCACATCATAAAGAATAAAATACCTAAGAATAAACCTACCTAATGAGGCAAAAGACCTGTACTCTGAAAACTATAAGACACTACTACAAGAAAGACACACTACAAGAAATTGAAGACCTCACAAACAGATGGAAAGATGTACTGAGTTCTTGGATTGAAAGAGTCAATATTGTTAAAATGACCACACTACCCAAGGCGATCTACAGATTCAATACAATCCCTATCAAAATACATAATGGCATTTTTCACAGAACTAGAACAAGTAATTTTAAAATGTGTGTGCGTGGAAACACAAAAGACCCCAAATAGCCAAAAAAGTCTTGAGAAAGAGGAACAGAGCTGGAGGAATCAAGCTCCCTGACTTCAGAATATACTACAAAAATACAATAATCAAACAGTATGGTAGAGACACAAAAACAGACACAGAAATCAGTGGAAAAGGATAGAGAGCCCAGAAATAAATCCACGCACTTATGGTCAATTAATCTATGACAAAGAAGGCAAGAATATATGAGGGATCAAAGACTGTCTCTTCAATAAGTGGTGCAAGGAAAACTTTACAGTTTTCTTTACATAGAAAAGAATGAAATTAGAATAGTCTCTAACACCAGATACAAAAATAAATTCAAAATTGATTAAAGACCTAAATGTAAGACCAAATAGCATAAAACTCCTAGAGGAAAACATAGGCAGAATACTCTTTGTCATAAATTGTAGCAGTATTTTATTTTTTGGCTCCTAAAGTAAGGAAATAAAAGCAAATATAAACAAATGGACCTAATTAGACTTAAAAGTTTTTACACAGCAAAGGAAACCCTTGACAAACAAAAAGACAACCTACTGAATGGAAGAAAATATTTGCAAATGATATGACAGATAAGGGATTAATATCCAACTTACATAAACAGCTCATACAACTCAACATAAAAAAATTCCCAATTTAAAAAGTGGGCAAAAAAAAAAAAAAAAAAGTAAGTGCTTTATTTTGGGGCTTCCCTGGTGGTGCAGTGGTTGAGAATCCGCCTGCCGTTGCAGGGGGCATGGTTTCATGCTCCGGTCCGGAAAGATCCCACATGCCATGCAGCAGCTGGGCCCATGAGCCATGGCCATTGTGCGTGCGTGTCCGGAGCCTGTGCTACGCAATGGGAGAGGCCACAAGAGTGAGAGGCCCACATACCGTAAAAAAAAATAAGAAGAAGAAGAAGAAAAATAAAAAGTGGGCAGAAGAACTGAATAGACATTTTCCAAGAAGTAAATGCAGATGGTCAACAGGCACTTGAAAAGATACTCAACATTGCCAATCATCAGAGATATGCAAATCAAAACCATGATGAGATATCACCTCATGCCTGTCAGAATGACTATCATTAAAAAGCATGCAAATAACAAATGTTGGAGAGGATGTAGAGAAAAGGGAACCCTCCTACACTGTTGGTGGGAATGTAAATTGGTGCAGCCACTGTGGAAAACAGATAGAGCCTTCTCAAAAGATAAAAAATATAACTACCATATGACCCAGGAATTCCACTCCTGAGTTTATATCTGAAAAAAGACAAAAACACTAATTAGAAAAGATGCATGCACCCCAATGTTCATAGCAGCATTATTAACAATTGCCAAGATAAGGGAGCATCCTAAGTCTATCAACAGATCAATGGGTGAAGAAGATGTGGTAGATATATACAATGGAATACAACTCAGTTATAAAATAAAAAAGAACACAATTTTGCCACTTGCAGCAACATGGATAGATGTGGAGGACACTATGCTAAGTGAGCTAAGTCAGTCAGGGAAAAACAAAAACTGTAGGATAATTATCCCAAAGGAGACTAAACTCCATCCAGTTTAGAGTAAAATAATTCATTCAAAAAAAATCTGTAGGATATCACTTATTTGTGGAATCAAAAAATACAAAACACTAGTGAATAGAACAAAAAAGAAGCATACTCACAGATCTAGAGAATAAACTAGTGGTTACCAGTGGGGTGGGGCTATAGGGGTTGGGGAGTGGGAGCTGTAAACTATTGGGTGTAAGTTAGGCTTAAGGATGTATGGTACAACACGTGGAATATAGCCAATATTTTGTAATAACTGTAAATGAAAAGTAACTTTTAAAAATTGTATAAAATTTTGTAAAATGTTTTTTAAACCTATTTTGAGTTAATAACAACTTAGCTTCACAAATATACTAAAACTCTGCCTTTACACACCTCCTTCTCTCTTTCTATATTGTTATTGTCACAGATTACATATGTACCCATTATTACCTATGTGCCCATTATTACAGATTTATAATTATTGTTTTATGAATTGATCTTTTAAATAATATGAGAAACAAAGAGAGCAGTTACAAACCAAAGATAAAATACTAATGGATTTTGTATTTACCTATGTGTAATGCTTTACCACCATACTTTATTTTTTCATGTGACGTCAATTTACCATCTAGTGACATTTCATTACAGCCCATAGGATTCCCTTTATCATTTCTTGTAAGGCAGATCTACTTGTAATGAACTCACGATACTTTTGTTTTTCTAGTAATGTCTTAACTTCTTCATTTTTTTGAAAGATAGTTTTGCTGGATATAGAATTCTTGACTGGTAGTTTTGTTCTTTCAGCACTTTAAATATGCCATCCCATTGCTTTCTGTTCTCCATTGTTTCTAAAGAGAAATTGGTTGTTAATCTGATTGGAAATCCCTTGTATACTACAAGTAACTCTTATCTTGCTCATTGCAAGATTATCTTATTATCTTTGGCTTTTGACAGTTTGGTATAATGTGTCTCAGTCTGGATCTCTTTGGTTTACCCTACTTGGAATTTGGTGAGATTCTTGGGTGAGCAGAGTCACGTTTGTTTGCTTGTTTTTTCAAACTTTGCAAGTCTTGACCATTGTTTACTCAGTTATTCTTTCTGTCTTTCTCACCTCTCCTTTTAAGATTTTCTTTATGCAAATGTTGGTACGTTGATGTCCCACAATCTCATAGGCACATTTTTTTTCTTGATTCTTGTTCTTGTTTTTTTCACATTTTAATATTTTTTGTTGTTGAAAAATGGGCATTTAAAATATTATGATGTGCAGAAACAGAAAAAAAATAAAGAAAAGAAAAATAAATACTCTACTAGTCTTTGCAGATTGGCTCTGGTTTGGGGACACTCTTCACTGTTTAGCCAGGTCTCTTACAACTCTGCCATAGCCTTTACTTCCTGCACATGCTGAAACTAAAGACAAGCCAGGAGCTTATGGTGTTTTATGAGCATGCATCCTTTCCTGGACATGTGCAAGGCATCCTAGCCTACCCAGTATATTAAGGAGCTTTCAGTCTTCAAAGATTCTCACTTCCCAATTTTTCCTACAGCTTTCAATTTGCCTGTTGCCTCAACTTATTTTTTGCCCCAGGTGGTAGCATCTTGTTCATTTGGTTTTCAATGTTTTCTGGGTACATCCTCTGTGTAGACATAGCCATTTCTCTGCCCCTGAGAAATTCCACATTAGGAGAAAAAAGGCCATGTTAATCCTTCAGAGAATGCACTGACAGGACAAAGCAGACAAACAATTCTTTGGGGAGGTCTCTGCTTCCTCAAGCACCAAGTACCTTCACTGGGAATACAGGCTACCATTTTCAATACAACCACTGCATTGGGGAAGGGATTGGGGGATGGTATGTTTAAACAACACAAATTTCTCCCACCCTGTTTAACAGTGCTTTCTGCTGGTTATGCATTCATTTGGTTGCTGTAAACGTTTGACTATCTTCCAGAGTTCTGATAAGGTTAATTCTCTGTAGTAAAGTTTTTCAAATATTATTTCTTCCTTTACTGGTAAAAATCATATTGCTTTTCTCTTTAATCTATTAATGTGGGGAACTTCAGTAATATATTGTTTCTCCTAATGTTAAGTTATTCATGTATTCCTAAGATAAATTCAGTTTGGTCCTATTGAGTATTCCTTTTCATGTATTGTTGATTTGCTTGTAGTTTTTTAAAAGATAATTAGACTTACCTTCATAATTAATTTTGGCCTACAGTTACAACTTCTCATGTTCTCAGTGTATAGTTTTTGTAGCAAGATTATACTTGTAAAATGAATATGAGAGTGCTTCCACTTTTAAAATTCTATGGAATGTATAGTAATTTGGGGATTACATGGTGTATTTTGAGTTTCTGTGTTTTTAGTGCCTTTAAACAATATTGAACTTTCTTTATCAGGCAGTTAATCTTGATCCTTTCAAGATTAGATTTTAGCTTTGCTAGGGAGAAGGGGCAGTTTAGCCCTACCATAAAAGTTTGACCCTTTTGGTATCAAGGTTCAGAATGTGCCTTCAGACAAAAACATAGGGTATGTTGTAGAGCTCATCTCATTTGTTTTCCTTTCCTTAGGGAGTATAGTCCTAATATGCCTATTGTCCAAGGACTGAAAACAGATGTTTCATATATTTTGCAACATTTTTTAGTTTTTCTTTTTTTTTAAACAGGAAGACAAGTCTAGAACAAGTTACTCCAACCTGCCAGAAGTGTCAATTCCCTGGTTCATCACATTTTTATTATTCTATTTTCTTTATTTTTTCTTCTATTTATTTTATTTTTTGTATTTTGTTATTTTCCCTTATTAATGTCTTCTTGATCCGTTAATTATTTAGATATTATATTGAAATCTCACATGACGGCTAATTTTCCCATTAATGTTTATAGTTATTGCAATCTTTCTCATATTTTCTAAGATTATGATCTTATAAGCTTAATATTTAGAAGCAAATTGTGTTCATGGAGGCCTAAACTTGTTGAAATTGTATTATGACCTTTCTTTAATAGCTATTGCTATAAAATATATTTTATATTGACATAGTGATACAAATATTATTTTAGCAAGTAAAAACTGATAATTTTTTTTTTCTTTGCAGTACGTGGGCCTCTCACTACTGTGGCCTCTCCCGTTGCAGAGCACAGGCTCCAGATGCACAGGCCCAGCGGCCATGGCTCACAGTCCCAGCCTCTCTGCGGCATGTGGGATCCTCCCGGACCGGGGCACGAACCCGTGTCCCCTGCATCAGCAGGCGGACTCTCAACCACTGCGCCACCAGGGAAGCCCAAAACAGATAATTTTAAGTGTTAACTTATTCCCACCTATTTAGCAGTTCAAGTCTTATATAAAGTCTGATAAGGAGGGACTATGCTTGTGTTTTACTTAAGAGTAGAAAAGAGAATATTTCCCATTGAAGAAATTATATTTTCAAATGCCACTCTTTTGTATCTTCCACCTTGGTATTGAGCCAAAGAATAATTATATAAGAAATGATGAAAATAGACACACAAAGAGTAAGACACACATAAAATCTTCATTAAAAACATCTCAAAAGAACAAAAAAGAATCTATTCATACTTTGGTTATACATCAGAGAATATATCACATTTGTGGTGAAATATAAAGTAGATTTGTATGTATTTGATTATTTTCAATAACTCCTGTGATTTGTTGATTATTTACCATGCATCAGGCATGAAACTATGCATTGTACCTGCATAATCTCAATAAGTGTGTACACTTAATCAGGTTATTTGATTTTACTTTGTCCCAATTTTCTCATCCATTGGCCTCTTAAGATGCTCTTTAGTGTCATAAATTTTAAGAGATACAGTCTTCTGTAAGTTTTCCTGAGGGGCAGAGGGGCAGCCTGTGTAAGTTAAAAAAAAAAAATCACCTAAGTGTTATAAATACTAACATACTAAGGACATGTGAATTAATATGGGTAAAAGTTTAGCTTTAAATAGGTAAACTTTTTCTTTAAAAACTTGTGTACACACACGTACATGCACACACACACGTGCAGGAATAGAACAATTATCTCTTTACAAATGTTTACAAGTAATGAGGACACTGTTATAAGAGCAATCTAATAACAATGATAGCTGATGGGCTTATTGCCAGAATTTTATGGATCTACTTGTCTGCAAAAATAAATCTCCTTTCACACTACTCATCTGTTTATGTTTTATTATGGTATTACAAAATTTTCCTCCTTTATTAAATACTTTTGTATATCAGTAATTAAATGTTCTCCTTTATAATTTAGTTTCCAGATGTAAACTGTCCATGTAGCTCTTAAGAACACTTTATAATATTAGAACGAGATAACAAATAGTTCCTATCAAATATGTAATTAATTATTAAATATACTGTTTATTATTTTCTATATTTTATGATATTTTAATATCTTAAAAAGCTTGCTGGCTGGAGAGAAATTGCCACTCTCAAGGTTAGTCAATTTTGCTTTAAGACATTTTTTAGAGTAGTTGTAGATTTATAACAAATCTGAGAGGAAGATATGGAGATTTCCCATATACCTCCCTTCCCAAAATCTATGCAATTTCCCCCATTATTGACATCTTCCATCAGAGTAATATATATATACTTTTTTACTAAGGATGAACCTAAATTGACACATCATAATCACTCAAAGTCTATAGTTTACCTTAGGGTTTACTCCTAGTATTGTACACTATATGGGTATGAACAAATGCATGATGACCTGTATCCATCACTAGAGTATCACACACAAAAATTTTTTTTTCAATTTTATTGGAGTATAGTTGATTTACAATGTTGTGTTAGTTTCAGGTGTACACCAAAGTGTACATATGTATGCATATACATATGCATACATATATCCACTCTTTTTTTTTTTTTAGATTTTTTTCCCATATAGGCAGTTACAGAGTATTGAGATTTCCCTGTGCTGTACAGCAGGTTCTTATTACTTAACTACTTTATATATAGTTGTGTGTATATGTCAGTCCCAATCTCCCAATTTATCTTCCCCCTGTACCCCCTGATAACCATAAGTTTGATTTCTACATCCATGACACTACTTCCGTTTTGTAAATAAGATCATTTGTACCCTTTCTTTTTCAGATTCCACATATAAGCAATGTCATCTGATATTTGTCTTTCGCTGTTTGACTTACTTCACTCAGTATGACAATCTCTAGTTCCATTCATGTTGCTGAAAATGGCATTATTTTGTTCTTTTTTAAGGCTGACTAATATTCCATTGTATATATGAACCACATTTTCTTTATCCATTCCTCTGTTGATGGACATTTCGGTTGCTTCCATGTCCTGGCTATTGTAAATAACAGTGCAATGAACATTGAGGTGCATGTATCTTTTTGAATTATGGTTTTCTTTGGGTATATGCCCAGGAGTGGGATTGTTGGGTCATATAATAGTTTTATTTTTAGTTCTTTAAGGAACGTACATGCTATTCTCCACAGTGGCTGTACCAATTTACATTCCCACCAACAGTGTAGGAGGGTTCCCTTTTCTCCACACACTCTCCAGAATTTGTTGTTTATAGATTTTTTGATGATAGCAATTCTGACTGGTGTGAGGTGATAGCTCATTGTAGTTTTGCTTTGCATTTCTCTGATAATTAATGATGTTGAACATATTTTCATGTGCATTTTGACAATCTGTATGTCTCTTTGGAGAAATGTCTTCTGCCCATTTTTTGATTGGGTGATTTGTTTTTTTCAATTGAGCTGCATGAGCTGTTTATATATTTTGGAGATTAATCCCTCGTTGGTGGCTTCATTTCCAAATATTTTCTCCCATTCTGTGGGTTGTCTTTTTGTTTTCTTTATGGTTTCCTTTGTTGTGAAAAAGCTTTTAAGTTTAATTAGATCCCATTTGTTTCTTTTTGTTTTTATTTTCATTACCCTAGGAGGTGGATGAAAAAAGATCTTGCTGCATTTTATGTCAAAGTGTGTTCTGCCTATGTTTTCCTCTAAGAGTTTTATGGTGTCCAGCCTTACATTTAGGTCTTTAACCCTGAGTTTATTTTGTGTGTGGTGTTAGGGAGTGTTCTAATTTCATTCTTTCACATGTAGTTGCCCAGTTTTCCCAGCACCACTTATTGAAGAGACTATCTTTTCCCCATGGTATATTCTTGCCTCCTTTGTCATAGATTAGGTGACCATAAGTCTGTGGGTTTATTTCTGGGCTTTCTATCCTATCCCACTGATCTTTATTTCTGTTTTTGTGCTAGTACCAATTATTTTGATTACTGTAGCTTTGTAGTATAGTCTGAAGTCAGGGATCCTGATTTCTCCAGCTCCATTTTTCTTTCTCAAGATTGCTTTGGCTATTTGGGGTCTTTTGCATTTCCATAAAAAATGTAATATTTTTGTTCTATATCTGTGAAAAATGCCATTGGTAATTTGATAGGTATTGCATTGAATCTATAGATTGCTTTGGTTAGTATAGTCACTTCACAATATTGATTCTTCCAACCCAAGAACATGGTATACCTCTCCATTTGTTTGTGTCGTCTTTGATTACTTTCATCAGCATCCTATAGTTTTCTGTGTAGAGGTCTTTTGCTTCCTTAGGTAGGTTTATTCCCAGGTATTTTACTCTTTTTGTTGCAATGGTAAATGGGATTGTTTCCTTAATTTCTCTTTATGACCCTTTGTTGTTAATGTGTAGAAATGCAATAGATTACCTTATATTAATTTTGTATCCTGCCACTTTAGCAAATTCACTGATGAGCTCTAGTAGTTTTCTGGTAGCATCTTTAGGATTTTCTATGTAGAGTATCATGCCATCTGCAAACAGTGACAGTTTTACTTCTTCTTTTCCAATTTGGCTTCCTTTTATATCTTTTTCTTCTCTGACTACTGTGGCTTGGGCTTCCAAAACTATGTTGAATAATAGTGGCGAGTGTGGACATCCTTGTTTTGTTTCTGATCTTAGAGGAAATGTTTTCCGTTTTTCACCATTGAGAATGATGTTTGCTGTGGGTTTGTCATATATGGTCTTTATTATGTTGAGGCAGGTTACCTCTATGCTCACCTTCTGGAGAGTTTTTATCATAAATGAGTGTTGAACTTTCAAAAGCTTTTTTGGCATCTATTTAGATGATCACATGGGTTTTATTCTTCAGTTTGTTAATATGGTGTATCACATTGAATGATTTGTGTATGTTGAAGAATCCTTGTATCCCTGAGAGAAATTCTCTTTGATCATGATACATGACCCTTTTGATGTGTTGTTGGATTCTGTGAGCTAGTATTTTGTTGAGGATTTTAGTATCTAAGCTCATCAGTAATATTGGTCTATAATCTTCTTTTTCTGTTGTATCTTTGTCTGGTTTTGGTATCAGGGTGATGGTGGACTTGTAGAACGAGCTAGGGAGTGTTCCTTCCTCTGTTAATTTTTGGAGCAGATTGAGAAGGATAGGTGTTAGCTCTTCTCTAAATGTTTGATAGACTTCACCTCTGAAGCCATCTGGTCCTGTACTTTGGCTTGTTGGAAGATTTTTACCCATTTTCAATTTCATTGCTTGTGATTGGTCTGTTCATATTTTCTGTTTTTTCCTGGTTCAGTCTTGGCAGGTTATGCCTTTCTAAGAAGTTGTCCATTTCTTCCAGGTTGTCCATTTTATTGGCTAATGGTTTATCAATTTTGTTTACCTTCTCAAAGAACCATCTTTTAGTTTCAGAGTTTTTTTTTATTTTATTATACAGCAGGTTCTTATTATTTATCTATTTTATACGTAATAGTGTATATATGTCAATCCCATGTCCCAGTTCATCCCACCACCACCACCCACTCCCTGCTCTCCCCTCCTTGATGTCCATACATTTGTTCTCTACATCTTTGTCTCTATTTCTGGCTTGCAAACCAGCTAATCTGTACCATTTTTCTAGATTCCACATATACGCATTAATAAACGATGTTTGTTTTTCTCTTTCTGACTTACTTCACTCTGTAGGACAGTCTCTAGGACCATCCATATCTCTACAAATGAACCATTTTCATCCCTTTATATGGCCGAGTAATATTCCACTGTATATATGTACCACATCTCCTTCATCTATTGGTCTGTCAGTGGGCATTTAGATTGCTTCCATGACCTGGCTATTGTAAATAGTGTTACAATGAACATTGGTGTGCAAGTGTCTTTTTGAATTATGATTTTCTCTGGGTATATTCTCAGTAGTGAGATTGCTGGGTCATATGGTAATTCTATTTTTAATTTTGTAAGGAACCCCCATACTGTTCTCCATAGTGGCTGTATCAATTTACATTCCCATCAACAGTGCAAGAAGGTTGCCTTTTCTCCACACCCTCTCCAGCATTTGTTGTTTGTAGATATTTTGATGATGGTCATTCTGTGAGTTGATACCTCATTGTAGTTTTGATTTGAAATTCTCTAATAATTACTGATATTGAGCAACTTTTCATGTGCCTCTTGGCCATCTGTATGTCTTCTTTGGAGAAGTGTTTATTAGGTCTTCTGACCATTTTTAGATTGGGTTGTTTGTTTTTTTTGATACTGAGCTGCACGAGCTGCTTGTATATTTTGGAGATTAATTCTTTGTCAGTTGCTTCATTTGCAAATATTTTCTCCCATTCTGACAGGAGAATTACATTTACATGTCATTCCATTTTGTTTATAGTTTCCTTTGTTGTGCAATAGCTTTAAGTTTCATTAGGTCCCATTTTTTTATTTTTGTTTTTATTTTCGTTACTCTAGAGGTGGGTCAAAAAAGATCTTGCTGTGATTTATGTCCAAGTGTGTTCTTCCTATGTTTTCCTCTAAGAGTTTTATAGAGTCCAGTCTTACATTTAGGTTTCTAATCCATTTTGAGTTCATTTTCATGTATGGTGGTAGGGAGTGTTCTAATTTTGTTCTTTTACATGTAGCTGTCCAGTTTTCCCAGCACCACTTATTGAAGAGACTGTCTTTTTTTTTTTCACACACACACACTGTGTTTTATTTTTACAAGAGATAAGTAAAGTGACACCAAGCATTGTAAATGGTTGACCACAACAAAAGCAACAATGATTTCAATTACCAAACACGAAACACACTCATACTATGACATAATATTGACATTCAGTCCAGTAGAAGAGACTGTCTTTTCTCTATTGTATATTCTTGCCTCCTTTGTCATAGATCAGTTGACCACGGTTGAGTGGGTTTATCTCTGGGCTTTCTATGCTGTTCCACATTTCTGTTTTTGTGCCAGTACCATAGTGTCTTGATTAATCTAGCTTTGTAGTATTGTCTGAAATCAGGGAGTCTGATTTCTCCAGCTCCGTTTCTTTCCCCAAGATAGCTTTAGCTATTTGGGGTATTTTATGTCTCTATAAAAATTTTAAGATTTTTTTGTCCTAATTCTATAAAAAATGCCATTGGTAATTTGATAGGGATTGTACATAATCTGTAGTTGCTTTGGGTAGTAGAGTCACTTTCACAATATTGATTCTTCCAATCCAAGAACATGGTATATCTCTCCATCTGTTTGCGTCATCTTTGATTTCTTTCATCCCTGTCCTAGAGTTTTCTGAGTACAGGTTTTTTACTTCCTTGGGTAGGTTTATTCCTAGGTATTTTATTCTTTTTGTTGCAATGGTAAATGGGATTATTTCCTTACTTCTCTTTCTAATCTTTCATTGTTAATATATAGAAATGCAAGAGATTTCTGTGCATTAATTTTGTATCCAGCAACTTTATCAAATTCATTGACTACCTCTAGTATTTTTCTGGTGGTTTTTTTAGGATTTTCTATTCAGAGTATCGTGCAATCAGAAAACAGTGACAGTTTTACTTCTTCTTTTCCAATATGGATTCCCTTTGTTTTTTTTTTTTTTTTCCTTCTCTGATTGCCATGGCTAGGACTTCTAAAACTATGCTGAATAATACTGGTGAGAGTGGACATCCTTGTCTTGTTCCTAATCTTAGAGGAAGTGCTTTCAGTTTTCCACCATGGAGAATGATGTTTGTTGTGGGTTTGTCATATATGGCCTTTCTTATGTTGAGATAGTTTCCCTCTATGTCCACTTTCTAGAGAGTTTTTATCATAAATCGGTGTTGAATTTTGTCAAAAGCTTTTTCGGCATCTATTGAGATGGTCATATGGATTTTATTCTTCAGTTTGTTAATATGGTGTATCACATTGTTTGATTTGCATATATTGAAGAATCCTTGCATCCCTGGAATAAATCCCACTTGATCATGGTGTATGATCCTGTTAATGTGTTGTTGGAATCTGTTTGCTAGTATTTCATTGAGGATTTTTGCATCTATATTCATCAGTGATATTGGTCTGCAATTTTTTGTTTTTAGTATCTCTGTCTGGTTTTCGTATCAGGGTGATGTTGGCCTTGTAGAATGAGTTTGGGAGTTCCTTCTTCTGTAGTTTTTTGGAAGTGTTTGAGAAAGATGGATGTTAGCTCTCCTCTAAATGTTTGATAGAATTCACTTGTGAAGCCATCTGGTCCTGGACTTTTGTTTGTTGGAAAAATTTTAATCACAGTTTCAATGTCATTACTTGTGACTGATCTGTTCATATTTTCTATTTCTTCCTGGTTCAGTCTTGGAGGATTATACCTTTCTATGAATTTGTCCATTTCTTCCAAGTTGACCATTTTTTTGGCACAGAGTTGGTTTGTAGTAGTCTCTCATGATGCTTTGTATTTCTGTGGTGTCCATTGTAACTTCTCCATTTTCATTTCTAATTTTATTGATTTGTGTCCTCTTCCTCTTTTTCTTGATGAGTGTTGGTAAATATTTATCAGTTTTGTTTATCTTCTCAAGGAACCAGCTTTTAGTTTTATTGATCTTTGCTATTGTTTTCTTTGTTTCTATTTCATCTATTTTTGCTCAGATTTTTATGATTTCTTTCCTTCTACTAACTTTGGGTTTTATTTGTTCTTCTTTCTCTAGTTCCTTTAGGTGTAAGGTTAGATTGTTTATTTGAGATTTTTCTTGTTTCTTGAGATAGGATTGTATTGTTATAAACTTCCCTCTTAGAACTGTTTTTGCTGTATCCCATAGCTTTTGGATCATTGTGTTTTCATTGTCATTTGTTTCTAGGTATTTTTTTATTTCCTCTTTGATTTCTTCAGTGATCTCTTGATTATTTAGTAACATATTATTTAGCCTCCATGTGTTTGTGTTTTTTACATTTTTCCCCCGTAATTTATTTCTAATCTCATAGCGTTGAGGTCTGAAAAGATGTTTGATATGATTTCAATTTTCTTAAATTTACTGAGGCTTGATTTTTGACCCAAAATGTCATCTATTCTGCAAAATGTTCTGTGGGCACTTGAGAAGAAAGTGTAATCTGCTGGTTTTGGATGGAATGTCCTATAAATGTCAATTAAGTCCATCTTGTCTATTGTGTCATGTAAAGCTTATTTTTCCTTATTAATTTTCTGTCTGGAGGTTCTGCCCATTGGTGTAAGTGAGGTGTTAAATTCCCCCATATTATTGTGTTACTGTCGATATCTCCTTTTATGGCTGTTAGCATTTGCCTTATGTATTGAGGTGCTCCTATATTGGGTCCACATATATTTACAGTTGTTCAATCTTCTTGGATTGATCCCTTGGTCATTATGTAGTGACTATTTGTCTCTTGTAACAGTCTTTGCTTTAGTCTATTTTGTATGATATGAATATTGCAACTCCAGCTTTCTTTTGATTTCTATTGCATGGTATATCTTTTTCCATCCCCTCACTTTTAGAAAGTTTGTTTGTGTCCCTTGATCTGAAGTGGGTTTCTTGTAGACAGCATATATCTGTTTCTTGTTTTTGTATCCATTCAGCCAGTCTCTGTCTTTTGCTTGGAGCATTTATTCCATTTACATGTAAGGTAATTATTGATATGTAAGTTCCTATTGCCATTTTCTTAATTGTTTGGTGTTTGTTTCTGTAGGTCGTTTTTCTTCCCTTACTCTTTTATTCTCCTCTCTTGTGTTTCTTGCCTAGAGGAGTTCCTTTAGCATTTGTTGTAAAGCTGGTTTGGTGGTCTTCAAATGTTGGTGTGCTTAATGTTGTCCCAGAGGTCTCTGAGACCATCCACATTTCTTTTCACTCTTTTTTTCTTTATTCTGTTTTATGGCAGAGATTTCCACCATTCTTTCTTCCAGGTCACTTATTTGTTCTTCTGCCTCCATTATTCTGCTATTGATTCCTTCTAGTGTATTTTTCATTTCAGTTATTGTCCTCTTCATCTCTGTTTGTTTGTTCTTCTAGGTCTTTGTTAAACTTTCCTTGTATCTTCTCAATCCATGCCTCCATTCTGTTTCTGAGATTTTGGATCATTTTTACTATCATTACTCTGAATTGTTTTTCAGATAGATTACTTATCTCCTCTTCATTCAGTTCTTCTTTTAGGTTTTTATCTTGCTCCTTCATCTGCCACATATTTATTTTTTGTCTCATTTTGTCAAACTTACTGTTTTGTGCTCTCCTTTCTGCAGACTGCAGGATCACAGTTCCTCTTGACCCTGGTGTCTGCCCCCTGGTGGGTGAGGTTGGTCCAAAGGTTTGTGCCATTATCCCCTTGATAGGGGTTTTGATTGGTGTTTTGGTGATCAGAGCCTGCCCTAGATATTGAGTGGGGCCTCCCCTTTGCTCTGTGATTGTCACTGCCCTGTCAGGGGCAGGGTCTGCTCCTTATTTGTTGTAGTAGAGGCCCCAAGATCTGTTTTTTAGCTGTGATTCTGATCTGCAGTGGGAGGTAGGTGGAATTGGAGCATTCCCACTGGGAGAGAAGCCACTGTGTTTTCCTCCTCTGGAGATGTTCACCTGTGAATGTGCTCTTTTGTGTCTCCTTTTGCCCACTGTGCAGGCTCACAAAGTATACTGTTGTTGGCACTGCTCTTAGTCCTGCCTCAACTGTGGGTATGCCAGCAATTGGCCCTGGTCACTCTCAGGCATTGTTTTCACCTGGCCACTGGTGCAGGTCTACTGAGGTTAGGTCTCAGGATTGCAGTAGTTATGCACCTGGACCCCTGTAGGAGCTATGGAGGCAGCTTGAACTCTGGTCTGGCCCAACCCCCAGGTGTACATCCCCACAGATCCCACAGTTGCTAAAGCCAGACCTGTCCCAGCTGCAAGAGTACCTGTTGTCTTTTTGGATGTTTCACAGGTGCTGAATTGAGGAAGCCATCAGCAGAGGTGTTACTCTACTGTTTGCACAGCTGTGAAGAGAGACTTCAGCTCTTCTTCCTTAGTCATACAGCCCCTGGGGTCAGCTGAGTTTTCAGCCAGTACTCTGTGTGATTTTCCTAGTGGGGGGAGCTATCTGTGCCCTCCCAGGACAGCAGGGCTTGTCCCAGCACCCACTGGTGGATTTCCTAGTAGCAAGAGGTTTCTGTGCACTCCCGGGACAGCAGGGCAGATCTGAGTACCCACTCATGGATTTCCTAGTAGTAAGAGCTATCCACACACTCCCAAGACAGCAGGGCATGTTCCAGCACCATTGATGGATTTCCTAGTTGTGGAAGCCATCTGCACCCTCCTGGGACAGTGGGACATGTCCCAGCACCCACTGGTGGATTTCCAAGTATCAAGAGCTATCTGCAACCTCTTGGGACAGCAGGGCAAGTTCCAGCACCCACTGATGGATTTCTTAGTCAAAGAAGCTTTCTGCACTCTCCTGGAACAGCAGGGCATGTCCTGGCACCCACTGGTGGTAACAAGAGGTTTCCACATGCTCCCAGGACAGAGAGGCAGGTCCTAGCACCCACTTGTGGATTTCCTAGTTGTGGAAGCTATCAGAGCCCTCCCAGGACAGCATGGGCAGGTCCTGGGTCCCTCTGGCAGAATTGCTAGTGGCTGGATAGGTCTGTGCCTTTCTGGGTCAGTGGGGGCAGGTCCTGTGTCCCACTGGTGGAATTCCTAGTTTCGGGGGCTGTCCATGCCCTTCCAGGTAAGCCAGGGCATGGTCTGGTGTCTGCCCGCAGGTCTGGAAGAGGTGGCCAGTACCTGCCTCTGGAGCCCAAGATGACGGCAGCAACTTGCCTCATATTTGGAGCTCCTGTGGACAGTGTCCTGTTTCCTGGGAGTGCTCACAGGGATAGAAGTTCTTATGGCTGTCCCACCCCTTTCCTTGTGCAACTCCCAATAATCATGCCTTGCCTCTCTGGTGGGTCCAGGCTTCTTCATAGTACACTCTCAGTTGCCATGGCCCAACCTCTTTAGGCTGTTTGTACACCAACCCTGTTCCTCTCCCTGAGACTGAGCTTCAGAGTCTGAGCTTCAGTACTCAACTTCCACCGTCACTGACAGGAGTATCTCAGGTTGGGGAGCGCAGTGTACTGGTGTGACCCTCTGTTCAGGTTAGTCTCCATTTTGCCTTCCACAAACCAGTTGCTGCTCTCCTGTTTTAGGCTTCAAAACTCCCCCTCTGTCCAGTCTAATTTCTCTGCTGGTGAGGAGCCTTCCCAAGGTGTGGGAACCTTTCCTCCTTCACAGCTCCCTTCCCAGTGCACAGGCCCTATCCTGATTCCTTCTGTTTCTTTTTTTCCTACACAGTTATGTGGAGGTTTTCTTGTTTTCTCAAATGTCTAAGGTTTTCTGTCGGATCTCAGTAGCTGTTCTGTGTAAATTGTTCCACTTGTAGATGTATTTTCAATGTTTCTGTGGAGGGAGGTGAACTCTGCTTCCTACTCCTCCACCATCTTGATGCTGATCTCAGTGGAGTCCTTTTGACCTCACACAAAGTATTTTCACTGCCCTAAAAATCCTGTGTTCTACCTGTTCATCCTTCCATCCTGCAAAATGCTTGGCAACAACTGATCTTTTCACTTTCTCCACAGTTTTGCCTTTTCCAAGATATTATATAGTTGGAGTCACACAGTTTATATCCTTTTTAGATTAGCTTCTTTCACTTAGTAAAATGCATTTAAGGATCCTTCATGCTTTTTCATGGCTTTATAGTCATTTCTTTTTAGTGCTGGGTAATATTCCTTCACCTGGATGTACCACAGATTACTTACCATCCACCTACTGAAGGACATCTTGGTTGCTTCCAACTGAATTTTGTCAGTTATAAATATAGCTGCTATAAACAACCATGTACAGGGTTTCATGTGACAGACCATTTCCACTGGGGTTGGAGAAGTAACTTTTGCTGGGAATAGAGTGGCTAATTCCATAGGAGGTGTAAAGGCTGCTTCTACTGGTAAAGAAAACTCAAAAGAACTTAGGTACTCATTGTTCTCCACTTCATTAGGGTCTTCCTACACACAACCCCATCCCATTCTTTTCCAATCAATCAATGGCCTCACTTTAACAGTAGACACTGTGTTATGCTGGAAGTTCAACCTGCATTGTAATTAGTCCAATCATAGGCTGAGATTCAGCATTTGATTTTTAACAATTTTTGCCTTGTCTTTACAGGAGGTAAAGCTGTCCTTCAGAGCACATGCAGAAAGTTTTAGGTCACTTATATGGCAACTGTCCTGGGAATTTGAATTCCTGTGATCATTTTTTGTTCTTTCACATTTTAACCAGTGACATTAGGAGCAACCAACAAACCTCATTACATTCCCTAGTTTCCGCAAAGTGTTCTGAAGTATCATATACAGAGTCACTTAGCTCCTTGCCAAAGTGAATGATTAGGAGTACCCAAGGCAAATGTTATATGTATCTCTATAAGCAGTTCATGGCATGTGCTATCAGTGCACCCTTTTTTTTTTTTTTTTTGGCGGTACATGGGCCTCTCACTGTTGTGGCCTCTCCCGTTGTGGAGCACAGGCTCCGGACGCGCAGGTTCAGTGGCCATGGCTCACGGGCCCAGCCACTCCGCGGCATGTGGGATCTTCCCAGACCGGGGCACGAACCCGTATCCCCTGCATCGGCAGGCGGACTCTCAACCACTGTGCCACCAGGGAAGCCCCAGTGCACTCTTTACTACTGGAAATAGAGTCATTAGCATCTTTAAGAATGATCAGATTAGAAAGTCAATTTTAGAAACCCCAGAATCCATAAAACTCATCCTTAAAATTCTGTTTCTCTAAAACCACTCTTGGTACCAAAATCTGTATTAGTCAGGATTCTCCAGGGAAACAGAACCAATAGGAGATCTCTCTCTCTCTGTCTCTCTCTCTCCCCATGCATACACACACACACAAATATATTTATCTCATATATATATATATATATATATATATATATATATATAGCGTTAAGCCTTAAACAACACAAGGGTTAGGGGTGCTGACTCCCCACCCTGCAGAAGACAATATAACTTTACAGTTCGTCCTCCATACCCATGTATTCAACCAATCATGGACCATGTAGTACTGTAGTATGTATTCATTGAAAAAACTCCACATATAAGTGAACCTGTGCAGTTCAAACCCATGTTGTTCAAGGTTCAACTGTATATAAATATATAGAGGTAGATAAGCATACTTGTTTATAAATTATATATATATATAATATATATATATTATATATAATATGAGAGAGAGAGGAAGACTTATTATAGGAATTGACTCATATGATTATGGAGGCTGAGAATCTGCTGTCTGCAAACTGGAGAACCATGAAAGCCAGTGTGTAATTCAGCCCAAGTCCAAAGGCCTAAGAACCAGGAGTTCCAAAGTCCAAGGGGAGAAATAGATGTCAGATGTGCCAGCTCAAATAGAGAGAAAATTTGCCCTTCCTTCAGACTTGGGATTTCAGATTAGTCTCAGATTTGAAGCTTTCCATTTAGAAGGACTGGGTGCAGTTCATTCATCCATACAATTAACAAATATATATTTTGAGTTTTTACCATGTACCAAGTACCATGCTAGGTGGTAGGAATAGAGAAGTCAACTAAAAAATGTACTCATCTTTCTGACACTAACATCATAATGAAGGAACACAGACGTTAAGCAGCAAACATTTGAAAAAAAATTATTTCAGATAATCGTAAATGTTATGAAGAGTGTAAATCAGAATAATTGAATCAAGGGTAATTGAAATTTAGGGATTGAGGAAGGAGGGTACTTAAGATAGAATGTTTAGGTAATGCCTCTTTCATGAAGGGACATTTGAGTGGAATTATAAGGAGACAACCATGTGAAGATATGGGATAGGATACAGTGTCAGGCAAGAAGACAGCTTCCTAAGAACCACATTCCCTGTTTTTTCTTTGGGAACTAAAGCATCAAGAATGGTACCTTATGGCAGAGAGGAGTGGAAAAGTCAGTGGTTAAGAGGGGAAATTTTAGGAGCACAATACAACATATTCTATTTTGGAGAGGATGACGGGTGAAAGGAGGTAGTTTATCCTCTCCTAAGGAGGAGATCTGAGCTAACAGGCTGGGGAACTTTATGAAATCTCCCTAAGAAGACAGGAAGACAAAGGTAGGGCAATTAAAGGAGAGGTCACCAGAAGCAAGGAGACAATTCTAAAGAAAATATATGTTTTTTACTAGTTTGGAAAAGGTATATCTTTCCTACAAGCCCATAATTTCCCTGAGGACAGGATCTTTCTCATTCATTTTTCTATTTCTGATGTGGTCTGCTTACTCCTTCTGTCATCACCAAAAGAACCTACAATTGATTATGCTTTTATAGAATAAATTGTTCAGCAAATTTCATACAGGATATTCATGAAGTGGGAAACATTTACATAAAGCTATATGGAATTTCACTCAGAGGTCATTTGAAAGGGATAGATATACCCAGAAGAAAGGAAATTTAGAGGCTATCATGGCCATACCAACAGAGACAGTGCATATCAGGAAAAATTTCAAATACTTGAAGATTATTTTTGAAATATGCTGTATGAATTTCTCCAGAAATCTTTGTGCAAAGTATGACCTTTGTTTGAGTTTCACTTTTAAAGTTTATATATCTTTCAGACTCATCGATGAGGAAGGAAAGAGCAATCATGCAACTGGTAAGAGACAGGATATACAGCACACCAGGCTTGAAAATAGTGGTGGCAAAAATAATTAACAGATAATGTCAATGTAATAAAAAGTTGTCACAAGATAATGGTCTCCAGCTGTTGTATAAATATTGCAGTGAGAACCATTTTTCAAAGACAAATGTCAAAGTTGAGACAGGAATTTTTATCCCATAAAGTAATAACCCTTAAACAATGTTCTATTGCAATAATTTATTTCTGACACTTATACTTTGCTCTAAAAAAAAAAAGAAATTTTTTTTATAATACAGATGCTATAATTGTGTCCTACCAGTTATTTGTTATCTTCAGTGTTATGATTATTCAACTTGATCAAAATTACCTTTTTTTAACAATTTAGAAATGTTTATTTTAGTGTATTTTCCTACATGACTAGTTATCATCTTACTTCCTATGTAGGTACCCTGTATGAGCTCTACTTGAAAATAATGAGTGGCATTATGGCACAAAATGGCAGATTTTACCCTTTTTTAAATCAATAAGCATGTCTTATTGACAGTGTTTGAAAATTCACTGTTACAGTTCTATCTAATACCTTCAACTGAACATTATAGTTTTATATGCCTATTTTTAAAAACTATCTTACATTTTTTTCCTAAGGAATATGTCTACCCAACTCCAGATGATTTTAGGTAATATCACAAACCCAGATGACAGCCAAGTAATCATATATGGATTATTACATGACTCCTGAACTAATTTTGCAGGCTATTGCTAGAGTTAGAGATATTTGTGTAATTTATTTTATCTAAACTTACTTTAGAATAATTTCTGTTCCAGTTATCAATTTATTGCTTCTCAGCTGAAAACCCTCTTTTATTTCCTGTTATATAAAATGGAAATAATAATGTAACCTCATAAATATTTCTCCTTTGCCAGTAGAAATAATATGTTAAGCTTGGTTAATGCAGAGTTTTGGAGGGACCCAGCAGAAGGAAATGTATTCTGTTTTTGGTTTCAGGGCGCTCCTCTTGGTAAATTCCTACAGTGTGCAACAGGCATCAGCACTTCTTGAGCAGATTTCCCCAGAAGGCAACTTCTCAGTCCATCACCCTTGCAAGAAGATTACCAGTAAGTTTCACAGTGCAGGGCATCAGCAATCATTTCCACCATCCTACGGGCAACTGCCACACCCTCTCCAATAAGGAGAGTGGTGTAGAAAGGGAGTCAGAGAAAGGGTCTGAGCCTTGGGAGGAAATTTCTTCCATATTTTCTGTATCTCAGCCAAAAGGGAGGCTTATCCCTATATCAGTTCTTGTATTCTTCAGAGTTCTCTTTTCCCATTAGTTAGGTAATTATGATTATAATTAATCATTCTTTATATTAAATCTTCCCTGTTAAAATTACTGTGCGCTTTGATTGGGCCCTGACTAGTATTACTTTCAGATTCACGCCTTCAGTGTTTTGTTGTTTTTTTTTTTTAAGTCACTAGAATGCAGTGGCTTCTTTATTTTCTTATTAAGGTAAGACTTATTCAATATTAACTATTTAAAAGTGTATAATTCAGTGCATTTAATATATTCACGATGTTGTTTAACCACCTCTTACCTCTATCTAGTTCCAAAACACTTTCATCACCCCATAAGAAAACTCTGCTCTCATTAAGTGGTCACTCCAATTTCCCCGTAGCCTCATCTCTGGCAATCATCAATCTGCTTTCTAGCTTTATAGGGGTACCTATGCTATTTCATGTAAATGTAACCATATAATAGGTGACATTTTGTGTCTAGCTTCATTCTCATAATATAATGTTTTCAAGCCTCATTTACATTGTAACTCGTATCCGTACTTCATTCCTTTTTAAGCTGAGTAACATTCTGTTCTATGCATACACCTCATTTGCTTATTTAGTCATCCATTGGGTTATTTGTACATCTTAGCTATTGTGAAGAGCTGCAGTGAATAGTCATATACAAGAATTGATATGAGTAACTGTTTTTAATTCTTTGGGGTATATACCTAGAAGTACAAATACTGGGCCATATGGCAATTCTCTGTTTAACTTTTTAAGGAATCACCAGATTTTACCATGGTGGCTGCATCATTTTATATTCCCACCAGCAGTGTACAAGGGTTTCAGTTTCTCTACATTTTGGTCATTTGTTGTTTTTCATTTTTTTGATTATAGCCATCCTAGTGGGTGTGAAGTTGTACCTCATTGTGATCTTAATTTGCATTTTTCTAATGATGTTGAGCATAATATGTGCTTGTTGTCTATTTGTTTACCTGCTCTGGAGAAATCTTTATTCATGTCCTTTGCCTGTTAAGTTGGGTTGTATGTCATTTTGTTGAGTTGGAAGAATTCGTTATATATTCTGGATAATAGATCTTTAACAGATATGATTTGCAAATATTTTTCCCATTGCATAGGTTGTCTTTTTTAGTTTCTTGATAATGTCCTTTGAATGCACAAATCTTTACATTTTCATGTGGTCCAATTTATCTACTTTTCCTTGTGCTCATACTTTGGTGTCATATTGATAAACCCATTGTCAGATCAGTGTCATGAAGATTTATCCCTATGTTTCCTTGTAAGCGTTTTATATCTTTAACCCTTAAATTTAGATGATGGACCCATTTTGAGTTATTTTTTTTGCATACTATGTGAAGTAAGCATCAACTTTATTCTTTTGCATTGGATATTCAGTTGTGCAAGCCAAATATTGCTTGTTGAAGAGATTACTATTTTCCCATTGAATGGATTTGGCACCTGTGTCAAAAATCAATTGGACACAGATGTATGAGTTAAAATCTGGACTTTTAATTGTATTCCATTTGTTGGTATATCTATTCTTATGCTGGTAACACATTTGTTTGATTAACTACAGTTGTGTACTAAATATTGAATTCATAAAGTGTGAGTCCTCCAATTTTTTTCTTCTTTTGCATTGTTTGGGCTTGCAATTCCATATAAATGTGAGAACTGGTATTTCTTTCTTTTTTTAAATTTTTAAATTTTATTTATTTTTTTTTATACAGCAGCCTATTTTTTTTATATATATACAGCAGGTTCTTATTAGTTATCTATTTTACACATATTAGTGCATATATGTCAATCCCAAACTCCCAATTGATCCCACCACCACCATCCGCCCCCGCCCCCAGCAACTTTCCCCACCTTGGTGTCCATACATTTGTTCTCTACATTTGTGTCTTTATTTCTGCCCTACACACCAGTTCATCTGTGCCATTTTTCTAGGTTCCACATATATGTGTTAATATACGATATTTGTTTTTCTCTTTCTGACTTAACTTCACTCTGTATGACAGTCTCTAGATCCACTCACGTCTCTACAAATGACCCAATCTCATTCCTTTTTATGGCTGAGTAATATTCCATTGTATATATGTACCACAACTTCTTTATCCATTCATCTGTCAATGGACATTTAGGTTGCTTCCATGACCTGGCTATTGTAAATAGTGTTGCAATGAACATTGGGGTGCATGTGTCTTTTGAAATTATGGTTTTCTCTGGGTATATGCTCAGTAATGGGATTGCTGGGTTATATGGTAATTCTATTTTTAGTTTTATAGGAACCTCTATACTGTTCTCCATAGTGGCTGTATCAGTTTACATTCCCACCAACAGTGCAAGAGGGTTCCCTTTTCTCCACACCCTTTCCAGCATTTGTTGTTTGTAGATTTTCTGATGATGCCCATTCTGACGGGTGTGAGGTGAAACCTCATTGTAGTTTTGATTTGCATTTCTCTAATAATTAGTGATGTTGAGCAGCTTTTCATGTGCTTCTTGGCCATCTGTAGAGAATTGTTATTTCTAAATTCTGCACAAAAAAAATGATGCTAGAATTTTTATAGGGATTGCATCAAATCTATAGACCACTTAGAGTGATATTGCCATCTTCACAATATTGTCTTCCAATCCACGAACACAGGATGTCTTTTGTATTTTTAGTGTATTAGTGTAAAAGTCTTTCACCTCATTGGTTAAATTTATTTTTAGGTGTCTTATTTTTTAGGTAATATTACAAGTGAACTGTTTTCTTTTTAGATTCTTAATTGGTCTTGTGTAGAAACATAACTGGTTTTGTTTGTTGATCTTGTACTCTGCAATTTTGCTGAATTAATTTATTAGCTCTATTAGTTTGGGAGATTTTCCATATAGGATCATGTCTTCTATGATAGAAATAGTTTTACTTCTTCTTTTCTAGTTTGAATTCCATTTATTTCTGTTTCTTACCTAATTGTCCTGACTTGAACTTCCAGTACAATATGGAATAGCAGTAATGAAAGCAGGAATACTTGTCTTAATTCTGATCTTAGGAGGAAAGCTTTCAGTCTTTCATCATTGATTATATTAGTGTGGGTTTTTCATAAATGCTCTCCATCATGTTGAGGGAGTTGCCTTCTAATCTTAGTTTTCTGGGTGTTTTTATCATTAAAAGATGTTGAATTTTGTTACATGCTTTATCTGAGTCAATTGAGATGATCATGGGTTTTTTTCCTTTCTGCTCTATTAATGTGGTTTTTACATTGATTTTCTTATGTTGAACCACATTTGTATACCAGGTATAAATTCCACTTGGTCAGAGTATATTATCCTTTTCATATGCTGTTGGATTTGGTTTGCTAGTATTTTGTTGTTTTTGCATATTAATTCATAAGGGATATTGATCTATAGTTTTCTCTTATTTTGGTGTCTTTGTATTTGATAATAAATAAGGTAATGCTGGCCTCATATAACACTACGTAATATTCCTCCTTCCCTCCCTATTCTAGTTTTCAGAAGCGTTTGAGAAGGATTGATGTTAATTCTTCCTTAAATGTATGGTAGAATTCACTGTAAAAGACATCTGGTCCCTGACACATTTTTTTTTTTACATCCTTATTGGAGTATAATTGCTTTACAATGGTGTGTTAGTTTCTGCTTTATAACGAAGTGAATCAGTTATATATATACATATGTTCCCATATCTCTTCCCTCTTGCATCTCCCTCCCTCCGACCTTCCCTATCCCACCCCTCCAGGTGGTCACAAAGCACCTAACTGATCTCCCTGTGCTATGCAGCTGCTTCCCACTAGCTATCTATTTTAACTTTGGTAGTGTATATATGTCAATGCCACTCTCTCACTTTCTCACAGCTTACCCTTCCCCCTCCCCATATCTTCAAGTCCATTATCTAGTAGGTCTGTGTCTTTATTCCTGTCTTACCCCTAGGTTCTTCATGACATTTTCTTTTCTTAAATTCCATACATATGTGTTAGCATATGGTATTTTTCTTTCTCTTTCTGACTTACTTCACTCTGTATGACAGACTCTAGGTCCATCCACCTCATTACAAAGAGCTCAATTTCATTTCATTTTATGGCTGAGTAATATTCCATCATACATATGTGCCACATCTTCATTATCCATTCATCCGATGATGGACACTTACGTTGTTTCCATTTCCAGGCTATTGTAAATAGAGCTGCAATGAACATTTTGGTACATGACTCTTTTTGAATTACGGTTTTCCCAAGGTATATGCTCAGTAGTGGGATTGCTGGGTCATATGGTAGTTCCATTTGTAGTTTTATAAGGAACCTCCATACTGTTCTCCATAGAGGTTGTACCAATTCACATTCCCACCAGCAGTGCAAGAGTGTTCCGTTTTCTCCACACCCCCTCCAGCATTTATTTTTTCTAGATTTTTTGATGATAGCCATTCTGACTGGTGTGAGATGATATCTCATTGTAGTTTTGATTTGCATTTCTCCAATGATTAATGATGTTGAGAATTCTTTCATGTGTTTGTTGGCAGTCTGTATATCTTCCTTGGAGAAATGTCTATTTAGGTCTTCCGCCCATTTTCGGATTGGGTTTTTTGTTTTTTTGTTATTGAGCTGTATGTGCTGCTTATAAATTTCGGAGATTAATCCTTTGTCAGTTGCTTCATTTGCAAATATTTTCTCCCATTCTGAGGGTTGTCTTTTGGTCTGGTTTATGGTTTCCCTTGCTGTGCAAAAGCTTTGAAGTTTCATAAGGTCCCATTTGTTTATTTTTATTTCCATTTCTCTAGGAGGTGGGTCAAAAAGGATCTTGCTGTGATTTATGTCATAGAGTGTTCTGCCTATGTTTTCCTTTAAGAGTTTGATAGTTTCTGGCCTTACATTTAGGTCTTTAATCCATTTTGAGCTTACTTTTGTGTATGGTGTTAGGGAGTGATGTAATCTCATACTTTTACATGTACCTGTCCAGCTTTCCCAGCACCACTTATTGAAGAGGCTGTCCTTTCTCCACTGTACATTACTGCCTCGTTTATCAAAGATAAGGTGACCATATGTGTGTGGGTTTATCTCTGGGCTTTCTATCCTGTTCCAGTTATCTATCTTTCTGTTTTTGTGCCAGTACCATACTGTCTTGATTACTGCAGCTTTGTAGTATAGTCTGAAGTCAGGGAGCCTGATTCCTCCAGCTCCGTTTTTCTTTCTCAAGATTGTTTTGGCTATTCGGGGTCTTTTGTGTTTCCATACAAATTGTGAAATATTTTGTTCTAGTTCTGTGGAAAATGCCAGTGGTAGTTTGATAGGGATTGCATTGAATCTGAAGATTGCTTTGTGTAGTAGAGTCATTTTCACAATGTTGATTCTTCCACTCTAAGAACATGGTGTATCTCTCCATCTATTTGTATCATCTATAATTTCTGTCATCAGTGTCTTATAATTTCCTGCATACAGGTCTTTTGTCTCCTTAGGTAGGTTTATTCCTAGATATTATATTCTTTTTGTTGCAATGGTAAGTGGGAGTGTTTTCTAGATTTCAGTTTCAGATTTCTCATCATTAGTGTATAGGAATGCCAGAGATTTCTGTGCATTAATTTTGTATCCTGCTACTTTACCAAATTCATTGATTAGCTCTAGTAGTTTTCTGGTAGCATCTTTAGGATTCTCTATGCATAGTACCATGTCATCTGCAAACAGTGACAGCTTTACTTCTTCTTTTCCGATTTGGATTCCTTTTATTTTATTTTCTTCTCTGATTGCTGTGGCTAAAACTTCCAAAACTATGTTGCATAAGAGTGGTGAGAGTGTGCAACCTTGTCTTGTTCCTGATCTTAGTGGAAATGCTTTCAGTTTTTCACCATTGAGGACGATGTTGGCAGTGGGTTTGTAATATATGGCCTTTATTATGTTGAGGAACGTTCCCTCTATGCCTACTTTCTGCAGGGTTTTTATCATAAATCGGTGTTGAATTTTGTCAAAAGCTTTCTCTGCATCTATTGAGATGATCATATGGTTTTTCTCCTTCAATTTGTTAATATGGTGTATCACATTTATTGACTTGCATATATTGAAGAATCCTTGCATTCCTGGAATAAACCCCACTTAATCATGGTGTACGATCCTTTTAATGTGCTGTTGGATTCTGTTTGCTAGTATTCTGTTGAGGATTTTTACATCTATGTTCATCAGTGATATTGACCTCTAGTTTTCTTTCTTTGTGACATCCTTGTGTGGTTTTGGTATCAGGGTGATGGTGGCCTCGTAGAATGAGTTTGGGAGTGTTCCTCTTTCTGCTATAATTTGGAAGAGTTTGAGAAGGATAGGTGTACGTCTTCTCTAGATGTTTGATAGAATTCGCCTGTGAAGCCATCTGGTCCTGGGCTTTTGTTTGTTGGAAGATTTTTAATCACAGTTTCAATTTCAGTGCTTGTGATTGGTCTGTTCATATTTTCTATTTCTTCCTAATTCAGTGTTGGCAGGTTGTTCATTTCTAAGAATTTGTCCATTTCTTCCAGGTTGTCCATTTTATTGGCATAGAGTTGCTTTAGTAATCTCTCATGATCTTTTGTATTTCTGCAGTGTCATTTGTTATTTCTCCTTTTTCATTGCTAATTCTATTGATTTGAGCCTTCTTTTTTTTCTTGATGAGTCTGGCTAATGGTTTATCAATTTTGTTTATGTTCTCAAAGAACCAGCTTTTAGGTTTATGGATCTTTGCTATCATTTCCTTCATTTCTTTTTCATTTATTTCTGATCTGAATTTTATGATTTCTTTCCTTCTGCTAACTTTGGGGTTTTTTTGTTCTTTCTCTAATTGCTTTAGGTGCAAGGTTAGGTTGTTTATTCGAGATGTTTCCTGTTTCTTAAGGTAGGATTGTATTGCTATAAACTTCCCTCTTAGAACTGCTTTTGCTGCATCCCATAGGTTTTTGGTCGTCGTGTCTCCATTGTCATTTGTTTCTAGGTATTTTTTTGATTTCCTCTTTGATTTCTTCACTGATCACTTCATTATTAATTAGTGTATTGTTCAGCCTCCATGTGTTTGTATTTTTTACAGATCTTTTCTTGTAATTGATATCTAGTCTCATAGTGTTGTGGTCAGAAAAGATACTTGATACAATTTCAATTTTCCTAAATTTACCAAGGCTTGATTTGTGACCCACGATATGATCTATCCTGGAGAATGTTCCATGAGCACTTGAGAAAAATGTGTATTCTGTGGTTTTTGTATGGAATGTCATATAAATATCAATTAAGTAAATCTTGTTTAATGTATCTTTTAAAGCTTGTGTTTCCTTATTTAATTTCATTTTGGATGAACTGTGCATTGGTGAAAGTTGGGTGTTAACGTCCCCTACTATGAATGTGTTACTGTCGATTTCCCCTTTTATGGCTGTTAGTATTTGCCTTATGTATTGAGGTGCTCCTATGTTGGGTGCATAAATATTTCCAATTGTTATATCTTCTTCTTGGATCGATTCCTTGATCATTATGTAGTGTCCTTCTTTGTCCCTTCTAATAGTCTTATTTTAAAGTCTATTTCATCTGATATGAAAATTGCTACTCCAGCTTTCTTTGGGTTTCCATTTTCATGGAATATCTTTATCCCCTTACTTTTTCTATCCCCTTACTTTCAGGCTGTATGTGTCTCTAGGTCTGAAGTAGGTGTCTTGTACATACTGCATATATTTGGGTCTTGGTTTTGTATCCATTCAGCCAATCTGTGTCTTTTGGTTGGATCATTTAGTCTATTTACATTTAAAGCAATTATCAATATGTATGTTCCTGTTCCCATTTTCTTAATTGTTTTGGGCTCCTTGTTGTAGGTCTTTCCTTCTCTTGTGTTTCTTGCCTAGAGAAGTTCCTTTAGCATTTGTTGTAAAGTTGGTTTGGTAGTGCTGAACTCTCGCATCTCATGCTTGTCTGTAAAAGTTTTAATTTCTCCATGAAGTCTGAATGAGATCCTTGCTGGGTAGAGTAATCTTGGTTGCAGTTTTTCTCCTTCATCACTTTAAGTATGTCCTGCCACTCTCTTCTGGCTTGCAGAGTTTCTGCAGAAAGATCAGCTGTTAACCTTATGGGGATTCCCTTGTGTGTTATTTGTGGTTTTTCCCTTGCTGCTTTTAATATGTTTTCTTTGTATTTAATTTTTGACAGTTTGATTAATATGTGTCTTGGCATATTTCTCCTTGGATTTATCCTGTATGGAACTCTCTGTGCTTCCTGGCCTTGATTAACTATTTCCTTTCCCATATTAGGGAAGTTTTCAACTATAATCTCTTCAAATATTTTCTCAGTCCCTTTCTTTTTCTCTTCTTCTTCTGGAACCCCTATAATTCAAATGTTGGTGCATTTAATGTTGTCCCAGAGGTCTCTGAGTCTGTCCTCAGTTCTTTTTATTCTTTTTTCTTTATTCTGCTCTCCAGTAGTTACTTCCACTATGTTATCTTCCAGGTCACTTATCTGTTCTTCTGCCTCAGTTATTCTGCTATTGATCCCATCTAGAGTATTTTTCATTTCATTTATTGTGTCGTTCATCGTTGTTTGTTTCATCTTTACTTCTTCCAGGTCCTTGTCAAATGTTTCTTGCATTTTGTCTATTCTATTTCCATGATTTTGGATCATCTTTACTATCATTATTCTGAATTCTTTTTCTGGTAGACTGCCTATTTCCTCTTGATTTGTTAGGTTTGGTGGGTTTTATCTTGCTCCTTCATCTGCTGTGTGTTTTTCTATCTTCTCATTTTGCTTATCTTACTGTGTTTGGGGTCTCCTTTTTGTAGGCTGCAGGTTCGTAGTTCCCGTTGTTTTTGCTGTCTGTCCCCAGTGGCTAAAGTTGGTCCAGTGGGTTGTGTAGGCTTCCTGGTGGAGGGCATTAGTGCCTGTGGTCTGCTGGATGTGGCTGGATCTTGCCTGGCTCTTTTTTAGTGAGGTTTCTTTTTCCCCTTATTTTATTTTATTTTAACATTTTTACATATACATATATGCCCATATCTCCTCCCTTTTGTGTCTCCCTCCCACCCTCCCTATCCCACCCCTGTAGTTGGCCACAAATCACTGAACTGATCTCCCTGTGTTATGCACCTTCTACCCACTAACTATTTCACGTTTGTTAGTGTATATATGTCCATGCCATTGTCTCACTTAGTCCCAGCTTACCCTTCCCATTCCCCATGTCCTCAAGTCCATTCTCTACTTCTGCGTCTTTATTTCTGTCCTGCCCCTAGTTTAGTGAGCTTTTTGATTACCGATTCAATCCTTTTATTTGCTATGTGTCTGTCCAGATTTTCTATTATTTTTTCAGTCAATTTTGACTATTTGTGTATTCCTAGGAATTTTTCTAGTTCATCTACGTTTTCTAATTAGTTGATGTACAATTGTTTGTAGTATTCTCTTATACTCCTTTTAATGTCTGTAAGATTAGTAGCAATGATGAAACGAAAAAATGAAAAACATTTTCATTTCTGATTCGTTACTTTCACAGTCTCTGTTTTTTTCCCTTAGTCAATCTAGATAAAGGTTTTTCAATTTTGTTTGATCATTTTAAAGAACTGGTTTTTGGCTTCACTGATTCTATTGTTTTTCTCTTCTCTACTTTGTTTTTTCCACTTTATTAGTTCTCTTCATTAGCTTTGTGTTTAGGTTGGCCTTGCTTTTCTAATTCCTTATGGTATAAAGTTCTGTTATTGATTTTAGATCTTTATTCCTTTTTTATAATGTACTCATTTAAACTTATAAAATTCCCACAGAGCACTGCTTTCATTGTATGAAGTAAGTTTTTAACATTGTGTTATTTTTATTTCTCCCATCTTTAAATATTTTCTCATTATTCTCATGACTTCTTCTTTGACTAACTTGTTGTTAACAGTGTGTTATTTAATTTACAAATATTTGTGAGTTTTCTAGTTTTTCTTTTTGTTCTCTTATTGACTTCTAGCTTCATTCCACAGTGGTCAGAGGAGATATTTTTATGATTTCAGTCTTTTAAATATATTAAAACATGTTTTGTAGCCTATTATTTTTCCTGAATAATGTCCATGTGCACTTGAAAAGAATGTGTATTCTGATGTCACTGAATAGAGTTTTATATATATGCATAAAACTTAAGGTATATATATATATGTGTATATATATATATATATATATATATGTATATGTATCTTAAGACATTGTTTTATAGTGCTGTTAAAGTCCTGTATTTCCTTTATCGGTCTTCAGTCTAAATGTTCTATCCATTATTGAAAGTAGCACATTGAAATCTCCATCTATCATTTTAGAACACTCTGTGTCACATTTCAATTCTGTCAGTGTTTGTTTCATATATTTTAAGGCTCTGTTGTTTGAATGGTATATATTTTTAATTTTTATGTATTTTTGATTAAATAACACTTTCATCAATATACAATACTCTTCTTGATTTTTCTAACAATTTTGACTTAAATTCTACTTTTCTCATACTATTATATGTACCTCAGATCTCTTGTTACCATTTGCATCTTTTCCCATCATTTCAGTTTGAATCTATTTGTGTCTTTGGATCTAAAGTGAGTCTCTTAGCAATGTTCGTTTTGTTTTTCAAATCTATTCTGCCAATCTCTGTCTTTAAATTGGTGAATCTAATCTATTTATGTTTAAAGTGATTAGTGATAAGTAAGAACTTCTCCATTTTGCTCTGTTTTTTATATGGCTTAATTTTCATTGCTCTTCATTTTCTCTAATACTGTTTTCTTTTCTTTATAATCAATTACTTCCAGTGTACGATTATGATTTTCTCTTCATTTTCTTTTCTGTATAGTTTCAGTAATTTTCTTACAGATTTCCCTGAGGATTACAATAAGCAACATAAAATTATAGCAGTCTAGTTTGAATTGATACCAGCTTAGCTTCAGTAGCATTCAAAATGTCTGCTTCTATATAGCTCAATTCCCCCTTTGTATTATTATTGTCAAAAACTACATCTTTATACATCATGTGTATATGCTAAGGTTTTATAATTATTTTTTTATGTATTTATCTTTCAAACCATATATTAAAAAGAGGTGTTATAAACCAGTAATATAATAATACAACATTTGTATTTATTTATGTAATTACCTTACTGGATTTCTTTATTTCTGCATATGCCTTCAAGTCACTGTCTAATATCTTTTTATTTCACCATAAAGGATTCCCATTAACATTTATTGTAGTGCAAGTCTATCATTTTTGTTTATTTATTAATGTCTTAACTTTTTCATTTTTGAAGAATGATTTCACAAGATATAAACTTCTTGGTCAACAGCTTTTTTTTCTTTCAGTAACAAATATCTCATTCATTGTCTTATGGCCTTTATAATTTCTAATGGTAAATCACTTATTTGTCTTATTGAGGATTACTTGCAGGTTATGAGTCACTTCTCTCTTGCTACTTTCAAGGTTCTCTATCTTTGGCTTTTGACGGTTTGATTATAAAATGTCTCAATGTGAATCTGTTTCAGTTCATCCTACTGGAGTTTGATGAAATTTTTGGATTTGTAGATTCATGTATTTTACCAAATTGTGTTAGCTTTTCAGCCATTATTTCTCCATATATTCTTTCATTCTCTTTAACTCTCTCTTCTTCTTGGGATCCCATTATGTCATGTTAGTATACTTCATAGTGCCCAGAAGGTTCCTTAGGCTCTGTTCACTTTACTTCTTTTTTCCCTAGAGTGAATAATTTCAACTATTCTATCTTTAAGTTAATTGATTCTTTCTTCTGCCTATTCAAGTATACTGTTTATCCCTCAAGTGAATCTCTTATTACAGTTGTTGTATTTTTTTAACTCCAAATTTTGAATTCCTTTTTATAATTAAAATTCCAGGAGTGGAACTGCTGAATCATATGGTAGTTCTATGTCTTTATAGATATTCTCTATTTCATAAGGCAACAGTCTCCTGGTTTCATTCAGTTTTTTTGTTTGTTTGTTTGTTTGTTTTTGCGATACACAGGCCTCTCACTGTTGTGGCCTCTCCCGTTGCAGAGCACAGGCTCCGGATGCGCAGGCTCAGTGGCCATGGCTCATGGGCTCAGCCACTAAATGGCATGTGGGATCCTTCCGGACTGGGGCACGAACCCGTGTCCCCTGCATCAGCAGGTGGACTCTCAACCACTGTGCCACCAGGGAAGCCCTCATTTAGTTTTTTGTCAGTGGTTTCTTTTAGATATTTGAGCAAATTTAAAACAGTCAATTTAAAGTTTTATCTAGTAAGTCTAATGTCTGGGCTTCTTCAGTGATGGTTTATATCATTTTTTTTCCTATGAATGGGCCATATTTTCCTGTTTATTTATATGCCTTGTAATTTTTTTGTTAAAAACAATATTTTGAATATTACAATGTGGAAACTCTGGAAGTCAGATTTTCTCCCTCCCTAAGGTTTTCTGCTGTTGCCTGTTGAGGGGTGCAGTTGTCCATTTGTTTTGTGACTTCTTGAAGCTACTTTAGCAAAAACTTGTTTTCCTTGTTGTATATAGTCACTGAATTCTCTGTTCCATTATCTCAACATTCAGCTAGTGACCTGACAAAGGTTTCCTTAAATGTTGAAATTTAGCAAAGTTTTCCTCCACTAAGCATTTCTCTAGTTGCTATAAAATTTTCATTAGTTTCTAGGGTTCTAAAAACGTTTATTCTGTCAAGGATTTTTTTTTTTTTAGTTGAAGTGTAGTTGATTAACAAGATTGTATTAGTTTCAGGTATACAGCATAGTGATTCAGTTTTTGAAGATTATATTCCATTATAGGTTATTATAACGTATTGGGTATAGTGCTATACAGTAAATCCTTGTGGCTTATCTATTTTATCTATAGTAGTTTGAATCTGTTAATATCATAATGCTAGTTTGTCCCTCACCCTTCTCCTTCTCCCATTTGATAGCCATGAGTTTAATTTCTATGTCTGTGAGTCTGTTTATGTTTTGTATTGCAATTCATTTGTATTATTTTGTAGATTCCACATATAAGTGATATCATACAGTAACTGTCTTTCTTGGTATGAATTATTTCACTAAGCATAATATTCACTAGGTACATCCACATTGCTGAAAATGCAATATTTCTCTTTTTAATCACTGAATAATATATATGTGTATATATATACATATATGTATATTAATACATATATATTAAGAAGATATATATATATATATATATTCTTAATCCAATCATCTGTTGCATTGTGTGCATGTATATTTTCAAATGAGTGTTTGCATTATTTCCAGATATATATTCAGGAGTGGAATTGCTGAATCATATGGTAGTTCTATTTTAATTTTTAAAGGAACCTCCATACTGTTTTCCACAGTGACTGCACAAATTTACATTCACACCAACAGTGTAGGAGTGTTCCCTTTTCTCCATATCCACTCCAACATATTATTTGTAGACTTTGATGATAGCCATTCTGACAGATATGAGATGATAACTTGTGGTTTTGATTTGCATTTCTCTAATAATTTGCAATGCTGAGCACCTCTTCATGTGCTTGTCAGTGATCTGTATGCCTTCTTTGGAAAAATATCTTTTCAAGTCTTCTGTCCATTTTTTAATTGTATTGTTTGGTTTTTCAGTATTGACTATGAACTGTTCATATATTTTGGATATTAATCCTTTATTGGTTACATTATTTACAAATATTTTCTCCCATTCTATAAGTTGTCTTTTTGTTTGTTGATGGTTTACTTTGCTGTGCAAAAGCTTTTAAGTTTGATTAGGTCCCATTTGTTTATTTTTGCTTTTATTTCTTTTGCCTCGGGACACTGACCTAAGAATATATGGTTACAATTTATGTAAAAGAGTGTTTTGCCTATGTTCTTTTCTAGGAGTTTTAAGGTCTCATGTCTTATGTTTAGGTCTTTAAAATATTTTGAGTTTATTTTTGTATGTGTTGTGAGATAATGTTCTAAACTCATTGTTTTACATGTGTCTGTCCAGTTTTCCCAGCACCACTATCTTTTCTCCATGTATATTCTTGCCACCTATGTCTGGATAAATTAACTGTAGATGTGTAGGTTTATATCTCAGGGCACTATTCTGTTTCACTGATCTATATATCTGATTTTGTGCCAATACCATGTTGCTTTGATTACTATGTCTTTGTAGTATAGGATACAAAAGCATAACTTTCTCAGAGGTATGGGATAGTTATATCTCCAGCTTTGTTCTTTTTTTTTTATCAGGATTGCTTTGGCAATTCAGAGTATTTTGTGATTCTATATAAATTTTAGGATTATTTATTCTAGTTCAGAGAAAATGTCCTCAGTATTTTAATAAGCATTGCATTAAATCTGTAGATTGCTTTTTGTAGTACAGTCTATTTTAATAGCATTGATACTTTGAATCCAAGAGCACAGGGTATCTTCCATTTCTTTGAATCATCTTCAATTTCCTTTATCAATATTTTATACTTTTCCACTTGTACGTCTTTCATCTCCTTGCTTAAGTTTATTTCTAGGTTTTTTTTGTTTGTTTTTGTTCATTTGTTTTTGGATGTGATTTTAACCAGGATTTTTTTTTAACTTTCTCTTTCTGATATTTCATTATTAGAGTATTTAACATAAATGTAACAGATTTCTGTATATTAATTATGTATCCTGTAACCTTGCTGAATTAACTTAATGATTCTAATAGTTTTTGAGTGGAGACTTTAGGATTCTCTATATAGAGTATCACATCATCCTCAAATACTGACAGTTTTACCTCTTCACATCCCTTTGGATAACTTTTATTTCTTTTTCTTGTTTGATTGCTGTCACTAGGACTCCTAATACTATGTTATATAGAAGTAGTGAGAGTGGGAATCCTTGTTTTGTTCCTGAATTTCACAGGAAGACTTTCAGCTTTTCACTGTTGAGTATCTTGTTGGTTGTGGGTTTGTCATAAATGGCCTTTATTATATTTCCTCTATACCCACATTGATGAAAGTCTTTATCATTCATTAATGGATGTTGGATTTCATCAAATGTTTTCCTAGGTCTTTTGAGATGATCATGTATTTTTGTCTTTCCTTTTGTAATATAGTGTATCATATTGATTGATTTGCATATGTTGAACTATTCTTGTGACCCTGGAATAAATCCAACTTGACCATCGTGTATGATAATTTTATGTATTGTTAGATTAAGTTTGCTAATATTTTGTTGAGAATTGTTGCATCTATATTCATCAAAGATGTAGGCCTGTAATTTTCTTCTTTTGTAGTGTCTATATCTGTCTTTGGTATCAAGATGATGGTGGCCTCATAGAATGAATTTGCAAGTGTTCCCTCCTCTTCAATTTTTTGGAATAGATTGAGAAAGGTAGGTATAAGTTCTTTGTATATTTGGTAGAATTCCCCAGTGAAGCCATCCAGTCCTGGACATCTGTTTGCAGGGATTTTTTTTTTTCAAATTACAGATTCTATTTCACTTCTAGTGATCAGTCTGTCCAATTTATCTTTTTCTTCTTCACTCAGTCTTGGGAAGCTGTGTGTTCCTTGAAATTTGTCCATTTCTTCCAGGTTGACCAATTTGTTGGCATAACAGTTTATAGTATTCTTTTATGACTTTTTTTTGTATTTCTGTGGTATCAGTTGTTATTTCTCCTCATTCATGTCTTAATTTGTTTATGTAGGTCCTCTTTCTTTGCTTCTTGGTGAGCCTGGTTAGAGGCGTGATAATTTTTTTTTTACGTTTGAAAAATAAAAGCTCTTGGTTTTATTGATCTTTGCTTATTTTCTATCTCTCTTCTATTTTTTATCTCTCTCATCATTATCATTTCCTTCCCTCTGCTGACTTTTGATTTTGTTTGGTTTTCTTTTCCTAATTCTTTTAAGTGGCAGGGTAGGATATTTATTTGATATTTTTCTTGTTTCTTGAGGAAGGCCTGTATTGTAATGTAGTTCTCTCTTAACACTTTTTGTTGCATCCCATAGATTTTGTAAATTTGTGTCTTCATTGTTGTTTGTTTCTAATTATTTTCTGATTTCTCTTTTGATTTTATCATTGACCTATTGTTTTTTTAGTAGCATGTGTTAATTCTCTATATGTTCTTTCGTTTCCCTTTTTTGTTTTTGTAGTTCATTTCCAGTTTAATACAGCTAGGGTCAGAAAAGATGCTTAATATAAATTTCTATCCTCTTAAATTTGTTGATGCTTTGTTTGTGACCTAGCATGTGGTCTGTCCTAGTGAACATTCCATGCATGCTTGATGAGAATGTGTATTCTGGTTTTTTGGATGTAGTGACTGTAGGTATCAGTTAAGTCCAACTGGCTTATTGTGTTATTTAGGACTTCTGTTGCCTTGTTGATTTTTTGTCTGCATGATCTGTCAGTTTATGTCAGCGCTAAAAGTCTCCTACTCTTATTGTATTATTGTTAATTTCTCTCTTTGTGTTTTTTAGTATTTGCTTTACATATTTAGGTTCTTGTGTATTGGGTGCTTATATATTAATGAGTGTTATATCCTCTTCTTGTATTGATCTCTTTATCATTATATAATATCTTTTCTAAAAAATTTATTTTATTCAAGTATAGTTGATTTACAATGTTGTGTTAATTTCCACTGTACAGCAAAGTGATTCAGTTATACATATATATACATTCTTTTTCATATTCTTTTCCATTATGGTTTATCACAGGATATTGAATATAGTTCCCTGTGCTTTACAGTAGGACCTTGTTGTTTATCCATTCTATCTATAATAGTTTGCATCTGTCAATTCCCAACTCCCAATCCGTCCCTCCCCCATTGCCTCTCCCCCTTGGCAAACACAAATCTGTTCTTTATGTCTGTGATTCTGTTCTGTAGATAAGTTCATTTGTGTCATATTTTAGATTTCACATATAAGTGATATCATATGATATTTGTCTTTCTCTTTCCGACTTACTTCATTTAGTATAAAAATCTCTAGATCCATTCATGTTGCTGCAAATGGCAATATACTGCCCTTCTTTGTCTTTCATTATAGCCTTTGTTTTTAAGGTCTATTTTGTCCAATGCAAGTATGGCTATCCCCACTTTCTTTTTATTTCCATATGTCATTTCCATCTCCCCACTTTCAGTGTGTGCCTTTCGCCCTGAAGTGGGTCTCTTGTAGGAAGCATATTGCAAGTTATTGATTTTTTTTAAATCCAATCAGCCACCCTATGTCTTTTGATTGGAGCACTAAGTCTATTGACATTTAAAGTAATTATTGATAGGTATGTACTTATTACCATTTTATTCCTGTTTTCCAGATGTTTTTTGTTTGTTCTTTTGCTCTTCTTTTTGTTTTTCCCTTTGTGGTTTGAGTATTTTCAAACCACACTTTTGTACTATGCTTTTGTACTACTTGTGTAGTCTGCTTGAATTACTTTCTTTTTCATTTTTGTGTATCTATTGTAGGTCTCTGATTTGTGGTTATGTGGGGTTCATATATGTTGACCCATAATTATATCTACTTGCTTTAAACTGATAGTCATAATTTCAAAAACACATTCTAAAAGATCTACATTTTTTACTCCCCTTCTCCACATTTTGTGTTTTAGATGTCCTATGTTATATCTTCATGTGTATCACTTTACTCTTTATTGTAACTATAGTTTTTACATTTTTTTTTCAATTTTTAATCTATTTGCTGACTTATTTAAGTGATCCTCAATCCTTACTATATATTTTCCTTTTCTCTTGGGATTTTCCCTTTCCTGTAGATTCTTGCTTCTTTTCCATTTAGAGAAGACCCATCAACTTTTCTTTTAGAGTAGGTTTAGTATTGCTGAATTCTTTTAGTTTTTGTATGTCTGAGAAATTCTTTATCTCTCTTTCTATTCTAAAGGATAAAATTGCTGGGTAAAGTAACCTAGATTGCCAGTTTTCCCCTTTCAGGTCTTTGATTATGTCATTCTTTTCTGGCCTGCAAATTTTCAGCAGAGAAATCAGCTGATAAGCTTATGGGGCTTCCCTTAAAATTGACTCTGTTTTTCTCTTGCTACCTTTATAATTCTCTCTTTATCTGGTTTTTTTGTTTTTGGCATTTTAATTATGATATGTCTTGATGTGGGACCCTCTGTGCTTCTGGTACCTGGATATCTGTTTCCTTCTTTAGGTTTGCGAAGTTTTCAGTCATATTTCTTAAAATACATTTTCAGCCCCCTTTTCTGTATCTTCTCCTTCTAGAATCCCTATTACATGTATGTGGGCATGTTTTTTTATTATTCCATAGATCACCTGTGTTACTTTCATTTTCTTTGATATGTCTTCTGTCTGCTGTTCTGATTGGGTGATTTCCATTATTCTGTCTTCCAGATCACTTATTCATGGTTCTGTGTCATCTAGTTGGCTATTCATTGCTTCTTGAATGATTTAACTATCAATTTTTGTTTGAGTTATCTTTATATTTTCTATTTCCTTGTTAAAAAGATCTGCTTTTATGTCAATAATCTCTCTTAATTTAGTTAACATTTTTACTACCACCTTTTTAATTCAGTGTCTGGTAGACTAATTATCTCTTTATTTTTTCAGGGGATTTCTCTTGGCCTTTTGATTGGGAGTATTTCCTCTGCTTTTTTATTTTACCTATCTTTCTCTATCTCTATGATTTTAAGAGTAACAGTTATCTATTGTGGTCTTGAAGAGGTATTTTTATGTGGGAGCACCCCTGTGTAGACAGCATGTGTTGAATGTCTTTGGTATCAGGGCTGGTTTTGATGTGGACACCAGCCATATCTTTCCTCAGGGTATGCTGGCCTCTATCACTTTGACAGTGGATGTGGTTGGTGTCAGAAGACCTGAAGCTTGCACAGTGTGTGAAGTGGGACTTGCTTTTTGCTCCATGGTTATTGCTACCCTCTTAGGGGTGAGGCCTGCTCCCTACTTGCTATAGCAGAAGCCCTGAGGGTCAGGTTTGAGCAGGCTTTGTTCCTTTTGAGTTTGTGTTTTGCCCCAAAGCAGGGGAGTGCTGAAGTAAGTGAGGTTCATGTGCTCACAGAGGTCTGATGCACCATGTATGTAGACATCCAGAGCTCTGCTGAAACACAGCCCAAGGTCACATACTTTCACCTGTTTTGGTTGTCCTAGAGCTACTGCAAATGCTATGGCATGGAGTGGGTGGGGCCACAGTGTTCACCAGGCTAGGGCTGGGGATCAGGGTGTTGTGGCAGTAGGAACTGAATTGGCTGCACTGCTGTCAGGGATCTGGGCTGTTTCTGGGATGCTGATTGAGCTAGCACCAATACTGGCTGCCACTGCCCCACCTGAACCACATACCAGGTCCCTGAGCCTCCTCTGAATCCTTAAATCAGGTCTTCTCCCAGATCCTTTCTGCCCCAGATGCAGCACCAAGCTGTAGCATGAAGTGGGCAGGAGCAGAGCATTCACTCAGCTGGGAACAGAACAGCAATGTGGTGCTGATTGGGGTGGTTCCCAAGATGTGGTTTGAGTAAGAGCCAACAATGGCCACCACTGTCCCACACAGACCACACACACCCCATGCTCCCAATCTGTGTCCCTAGATAGTCTTCTTCCAGAACTTGTCTGCTCCAGACCTCATGCTGTATGGCATTGAGTGGGTGATACTGGAGCATTTACTTGACTGGGAGTGGGGACCACAGCTTACTGGTCAGAGTGCCTCCAGTAAATGTCAAAAATGTCTGCTGCTGCCCCACCCAGACCACACCCCAGGCACCCGGGCTGGTTCTGCAAAGCTAAACCAAATCTTTTCCTGAGCCCAATTGGTCCAGATCCCGTGCCAGGCTGTGTTGTGGAATGAGCAGTCTGAGGTGTTTGCCCCACTTGGATTGCAGAGTGTGGCAAGGCAGCAGCCACTAGTGCGGAGCTCTCTCCATCCTATTTGTTGGCAAGCCAGCACTTGCACCCTCTTTGTAAGTGGGGTCTAGGCTTCTCCAGCCCTTGAATCTGTCCCAGTAGTTCTCCTGGTAGCCATGTCTCCTCTGTGTAGATCTCTGGAACACCATGTGGCAAATGGGATGCTCAGTCTGTGGCTTGACCTGCTCACTCCCCAGAATGAGGGTCCACCAATATAGACCATCTTTTCCTTTCAGATCTTTTCTGGGGGTGGAGGTTCTGATGCTATATCTCTTTTCCATCCTACCTGGTTATGTGGAAGTCTTTTTTGAGCTTTGTTTGCATAGGTATGCTTCTGCCAGTTTCCAGTTCGTTCCCTGTGAGAACTTTTCCACACATAGATGTATTTTTGATGTTTTTAAGGGGGGCAGTGAGCTCCATATACTTCTATTATGCCACCTTGCTCCAATTCTCTTTGTCAGTTTTGCCAGCTTAATGATTGTTCCAGTAGAGTGAGCTCCCTGCTTTGCCATTTTCCATGTTGTCACTCTTGTAATGTATTTTTTATATGATTTATACAAAACAAATAACAGACTATTAAGACAAAATACATGAATTACAAATGGAAATAATTCTCTTACTTGTATTTACAACTTACTTATGAAGATATTCTCTATGGGATCTAGACTATTGACAAGCTTTGCTAAACCTTTGAATTCTATAATATAATCAAATTATTTCCCAAGCTTGTCCTTTTAACAATTGTCTTTATGTTTCCTCAAAATCTACTTAGTAGAATTTAAAAAGTAGTAAAATTTCTTAAGCAAATGTCTTTTAAAGGGATCTTATTCTATGTATTCTAGTACATTTTATTGGAAGTCAAGCATATAGTATTATAGTATCTAAGAAATTTTTAATTATATAAAAATTATAAAAAATTTTAAAGGGATTTATCATTTTCTTTTAATATAATCATGAATGGGTTAAACCAAGACTGAACATCTTAAATTTTTTAGGCTACAAGTGATTGTAAACAACTAAATTCTCCCCTAAAGAATCATACTTCTCCCCAGAAGATGTAAGAAACCCACCTGAGGAACAGTGTTGTTACACTGCACAGACTAACATACCAGATAATTTTTCCCCTCTACATTTCATTTCAGTTAAAAATGAGAAATTAACTGAAGAAGAGAACTTATTTTGTAATAAATTTTTAGAGTCAATTCCAGTTTTGTTTATGCTATAAGGATATACCACATTTGTTTATCCATTCATCAGTTGATGGATGTTACCACTTTTTGGCTACTAGGAATAATGATGCTATGAATATCAATATACAATTTTTGTGTGTGAACATATGTTTTCAGTTCTTTGGTGGTGTATTCCTAGGAATGGAATTTATGGTCATATGGTAACCCAATGTTAAACACTTTTAGGAGCTTTCAAAATGTTTTCCAAAGGGGCTGCATCATTTATATCTGTTGTTTATTTTGTCCACTGCTGTATCTCCAGCACTCAGACTATTGCATAGTAGGTCTCAATAAATAGATACTGAATGAGTGAATAAATGAACGAACATAGTTCTTGTACTTATTAACAAGTTTTCTCTCAAATTAGTGACAAGCTCTTATTTAAAAGAAGAGGTTTTAAGGAGGCATTCCTAATCTCATTCTCTTTAGTTAAAGCAGAAAAGAATCTTAGATAGTTACCTACAACTCAGGAGCACATGTTTTCTCAAGAAATAATCCTCATGAGCATCACTTAAGAATACAGGAATTACACATTCAAAGTAACATGAGAAGAAATGGTGGGAGTAACAAAAGTATATATATAATATATATTATCATTTATTCATAATTAAAACTTACTAATATCATCTCAGTTTGTTAGTGTATATACTAATAAAAACAAGGTGAGGGACTTCCCTGGTGGTGCAGTGGTTAAGAATCTGCCTGCCAATTCAGGGGACACAGGTTCAATCCCTGGTCCAGGAAGATCCCACATGCCATGGGGCAACTAAGCCTGTGTGCCATTAAGCCCATGCACTGCAACTACTGAGCCCTTGTGCCACAACTACTGAGCCCATGAGCTGCAACTACTGAAGCCCACATGCTAGAACCCATGCTCTGCAACAAGAGAAACCACCTCAATGAGAAGCCTGTGCACCTCAAGGAAGAGTAGCCCCCACTTGCCGCAGTGAGAGAAAGCCTGTGCACAGCAACAAAGACCCAACACAGCCAAATAATAATAATAACAATAATAATAATAAAGAAAAGAAAAGAAAAAAAAACAAGGTGATAAGATTGAACCTCATAAAAGGTGGTTTTCTATTTGTTTATGCAGTGGGCACATATTACATTCCTCTCTCTAGGCAACTGAACACTGTAAAAGAATAAAGTGATTGCAACTACATTAGCAGAAACAAATAGCTCTACTAGACAAGGTGCTTCAAGCTTGTTGACAGTTTCAGAGTTCTATCTGTAATCACACAATATTTGGGTGTATATTTAAAGGTAATATTTGCCCTATGTACTCCAGATACTTGAGTAAAAACAACTTGGAAGCTGTTCCTATTTTAAATTCCTAAGAAATTCGTTGTGTTCTCATTCACTATTAATGCTACTAAGGGTTATGCATGTGAATGCAAGGAAACAATAATTTCTTAATTATCAGATATTGATGTGTTGCTGTATTTTGAACACCAGGTCAGCACTTGTTTCACCTTGAAACAATCGGTGAGCTGAAAGAATTCTAAAACCACTTAACTATAAAGTAGAATTTGTTTTCTTAAATAATGTCAATGATAATGAAATATAGGCTCACATGGAGAAATCATTTTCATTTAATATTTTCATGTTTCTTGCATCTAATTTAAATGATAGTAGGATATTTATCTAAATTTATTTTGATGCTGTATAATAAGATGCAGTTCAAAGCAAAGCATTGATAAAAAGAGATGCTTGGATGTTCTTACAATCAGGATGGAAAAATGTGAACTCTATGAAAGTTTAAGGGAGACAGCAAGACTGCCACCATTTATTTAATTCCTGTAAAATATTAAGCATTGGGATCTCAGCTTTACATACATTATCTCATTTAATCGTCACATCATAGATAAAGTATTATAATTCTCAGGTTTATAGCAAATGATTCTGAGATTTTAGAAGCTTTATTGATCAAGAATGCTAAAGGAGGAAGTGGCAGTGCTGGGATTTAAATTTAGGTTGCCTCTAAAGCCCAAACTCTTAACTACTCAACTATCATACTTTGTTCAAAATATTACTGTAACTTTATGTTTTGGTGTTTTCTTCTCTTTTTCCCTGCGGATCGCGGGCCTCTCACTGCTGTGACCTCCCCCGTTGCGGAGCACAGGCTCCGGACACGCAGGCCCAGAGGCCATGGCCCATGGGCCCAGCTGCTCCGCGGCATGTGGGATCCTCCCGGACCGAGGCACGAACCCACGTCCCCTGCATCGGCAGACGGACCTTTAAACACTGCACCACCAGGGAAGCCCCTATTATTGTAATTTTAAAATAAGCCCCTTTGTAAACTTTAGGTTCATTCTAAACAATATTATTATTATTATATAAATAGCCTTTTCATATTCAATAGTAATACATGGTTGTTAAATAATTAGATAATACAGAATGAAACTATCTAATCTTATCAGTGCTCAGTGTTCAATTACAGAGAACAGAATCTTTTTTTTTTTTTTTTTGAGAACAGAATCTTTTCCACCACTCTAAACCAAAAGAGATTTTACTAAATACTAAATGGCTTACAGAATTATTGTAAAGAGTAAAGAGACAGATTCTAGGTTGTGCTGTCAGAAAGAATGCCGGAGCCATACCACAGGGAATTACTGATTCTTAAATGATTAGAAGTTAGAATTCAAAATAATGCCATCACTACCAGGACTGGGAAACTGTTCCACAATCTACTCTGTGCATTCTATACTACACAACGGCAAAATGGATGTCCCATGGTCAGCTTCTTGACAATCACATTACAAGTGACTCAACATTGGGACCCCTTTGATGATGTAGCAAAAAATCAAATGATTCTATGACTATGCTTGTGAGAAGAAATGGAAGTAACAAAAGTATATCTACTGCCTCACTTGCACCTTCCAAGTTTCCTGCAATAACATGGGGTTTGTGGGTGTTAAACAGATACAGAGCCCAAGCTGCAATGGAGCCTAAGGAATGGAATTTCTAACTTTCTAGTCTCTACAGAATAGGAAAGCATCTGAGAAGAGGTTGGAAGAGGTGTTGAGCACCAGCCATCATAGCTGCTAAGCCCATCTGACATAACCACTGTGAGCATTTGTTGCTTTTTCTTAATATTTATAAATCAGTAAGTTTGTGCATCTCTATAATCTGATTTTTTTTTATTGAATAGCTGAGTCATATTCAATTTTATGGATATACCACAATTGATCTAATAAATCCCCTATTTAGAAATGCAGACAGTTCCAACATTTTTAATATTACAAACAATGTTTCAATAAATATTTTTGTTGCTAAATCAGTGAACACATTTATAATATTTTCCTTAGGATAAACCTTTAGAAGTGAATTTCTAAGTAAAGTATGCAATACTAATTTTAGAGAAATATATATCAATTTATCTTCTTACTAGCAGTGTACACAATTACCCATTCCCCCCCCCAAATCTGGCCTACATTGGGACTTATCACTTTTTAAAAAAGATTATCATATTACTAAATTTTGTAGTTACTTGACTATTAATTAGGTGGGACTATTCGGGGGCTTACTTCTGGTATAAAGTCTTAGAAATAATTCTTGGTTTTAAAGAGGGCACAAAGAACAACGGTTTTCCAAATGTGGTCCCTGGACCAGCAGGAACTTAGAAATGCAAATTTTTATACCCCCACCTCAGACCTACTGATTCAGAAACTCTGAGAGTGTGGGCCAGGGTTTGTGTTTTAACGAACACTGCAGATGATTCTGATTCATGCTAAGCTTTGAGATCACTAATTTAAAAGATAATTAATGGCTACTCCTACATCCCTTTTTTAAATAAAAATGTTTTACACTTAAATTTAAATTCATTTATACACACATGATATAAAAATTTACAAAAATGACCATATCAGTCTTTTTTTTAGTGAAGTCTTTGAAATACACTCAAATTAATGGCAAGAATTTTAAAGTAGTAACCTCTATTTTTGTAAGCAAGAGATGCAAAGAAAATTATATTCTTTTATGTTTCTGGTAGAAATGTGATTTTAAATGTGATTTCATATAGCAGAATTCTCTTCTTTGGGAACCTAGCTAATATAAATGAAATTTTCAGTATGTAAGGATCTAGGAAGTTCACTGCAACATACATCACGCACTGCTACAATATGTGTCACTGCATTATAGAGGGATCCATAGTGACGAATAACTAAAAGTAAAGTGAATTTCCATCAGTAGGGAAATTGCTGAATAAATTATGGTATATCATCACATTGAAAAATTTATTGTCACTTAAAATTAAAGCTACCCAGTTGAAGTGAAGGAATTTTCATTAATTACGGTTGGGTAAGAACTCTACCTTTCTGGGTAATAGACAATGCTAGAACATCTGTTTATACATGTCTATCCATATACTTATTAAATCATATGAGAGAGGAGAAGAATGTGACAAGATGTATACTAAGTTCTTAAATTGTATAACTATTGGGGGTAGTATTGGTTGCTAATGTGAATGGAGAGGTAGAGAAAGGTCATACTTTTATCATTATATGCTTTTATCAATACACCTGCCTCGTTTAATAGTCTTTTAATCTCATTTTCCTACCCCATAAGCATCTCATGAGGATAGGTGAGAAGCAGCAGCATACCGCAGTAGTTAAGAACCCAAATTCTGCAACCTTAAGGACTTACTCCAAATCTAGGTTCAACTACTAATGGCTATATCGCTTAAGGAAGGCAACTTTAACTCTCTGTGGCTCAGCTTTCTCATCTGTAAAGTGGGAAATAGCACCTATCTCATAAGTTTGTTGTGAGAATTAAGTTAATATATGTGAAAAGATTAAACTATGCCTGTCACTGTTCTAAATGAGTTAATATATGAGTTACTATTTGCTTACAAAGTGTTTCGTTTTATTTATTTATAAATTATTAATTTATTTAATTAACATTACTATTAAATTAAAAAATAAAATGTATAAAAGTCTTGACACAAAGCAGGTGCTCAAAAGTTAGAATTGTTCCTAAAATGCAAGTGACCACCTTCTTTCTTCTCAAAGGACATATTCCACTACTATCACATGCTCTTTCTTCTAACACCTATTCTCTCAACTTCCCTGGGAATATAACAGTTTATTAGTTTCTGCTATACTCTGGTGTTTCATTTCTTTTTTCTTCCAGTTTTATTGATATGTAATTGCCATACAGCATTGTGTAAGTTTAAAATGTATGACATAATGATTTGACTTACATACATGATGAAATAATCACCACAATTGGTTTAGTGAACTTCCATCATCTCATATAGATACAGAATTAAAGAAATAGAAAAACATGTATGTTTTTCCTCATGTTGAGAACCCTAGGATTTACTCTCTAAATAGCTTTCATTTATAACTTACAGCAGTATTAATTATCTTTATCATACAGTACATCCTTAGTACTTATTTATCTTGTAACTGGAAGTTTGCACTTTCCGACTGCCTTCCTCTAACACCTCTTCCCCTCACCCTCTGCCTCTGCTAGCCACAAATCTGCTTTTTTTCTATGAGTTAGTTAGTTAGTTGGTTACACTTTGTTTCTGAATTGTAATTGACCTTCAACACTATGTTTGTTCCTAGCCCATAACGTAGTGATTCAATATTTCTGTACATTTTTAAATGATCAACATAATAAGTCTAGTTGTCATATGTCACCATACAAAGATATTACATAATTATTGATTATATTCCCCACACTGTACATTTCATACCTGTCACTCATTTTTCTGGTAACTGAAAGTTTGTACCTCTTGATCTCCCTCACCTATTTCTCTCCTTTCTCCATACCCCTCCCCTCTGGCAACCAATGTTTCTTCTCTCTAACTGTAGTTCTGTTTCTGTTTAGTTATGCTTGTTCATTGGTTTTGTTTTTTAGATTCCACATATAAGTGAAATCATACAGTATTTGTCTTTCTGAGTCTGACTTATTATACTTAGTATACTACCATCTAGGTCCATCTATGTTGTTGCAAATGGCAAGATTTCATTATTTTTCATGGCTAAGTAACATAACTATATATATATATTCATTTATTGATGTGCACTTAGGTTGCTCCCATATCTTGGCTATTGTAAATAATGTGCAATGCACAGGGGTGTATATATCTTTTCTAATTAGTATTTTCATTTTCTTTAGATAAATACCCAGGAGAGGATTTGCTAGATCATAAAAATAGTTCTATTTAATTTTCTTTAGCTCTATTTTTAATTTTTTTGTGAAACCTCCACACTGTTTTCCATAGTGGCTACACCAATTTACATTCCTACCAGCAGTGCACAGGGTTTCCTTTCCTCTACATCCTCACCAACTTATTTATTCATTTGTTTGTTTATTTATTTATAATACCATTCTAACAGGTGTGAGGGGATATCTTACTGTGGTTTTGATTTGAATTTCTCTGATTAGTGATGTTGAGCAGCTTTTTATGCGTTTATTGGCCATCTGTCTGTCCTCTTTGGAAAAATGTCTATGCGGATATTCTACCCATTTTTTAAATTGTTTTTTTTTTTTTTTTGACGTTAAGTTGTATGACTTCTTTGTATATCTTGGATATTAAACCCTTGTTGGATATATCATTTGCAAGCATCTTCTCCCATTCAGCAGGTGGCCTTTCCATTTTGTTGATTGTTTTCTTCATTGTGCAAGAGCTTTTAAGTTTGATGTAGTCCGATTTGCTTATTTTCCCTATTGTTTCCCTTGCCTGAGGAGACAAAGCCATACAAATATTGCTAAGACCAATGTTAAAGAGCATACTGCCTACATTTCAGGTCTTACATTTAAATCTTTAATCCATTTTGAGTTTATGTTTGTATATGGTGTGCAAAAGTTTGATTCTTTCACAAGTAGCTGTCCAGTTTTCCCAATATCATGTATCGAAGAGCCTGTCTTTTCCCCACTGTATATTCTTGACTACTTTGTCATAGATTAGTTGCCCATATAATTTTGGGTTCATTTCTGAGCTCTCTATTCAGTTCCATTGATCTATGTGGCTGTTTTTGTGCCAGTACTGTTTTGATGGCTACAGCTTTGTAGTATATTTTGAACTCAGGGAGCATTATACTTCCTGTTTTGTTCTCCTTTCTTAAGATTGTTTTGATTACCTGGGGTCTTTTGTGTTTCCACACAAATTTTAGATTATTTTTTCTAGTTCTGTGAAAAATGTCCTTGGTATTTTGATATGGATTGCACTGAATCTGTAGATTGCTTTGGGTAGCATGGTCATTTTAACAACATTTTTTCTAATCCATGAGCACGACATATCCTTCCACCTGCATCACCTTTCATTTCTTTCATCAGTTTCTTATAGTTTTCCAAGTACAGGTATTTTACCTCCCTACTTAGATTTATTCTTTTTAATAAGATTGTAAATGGGATTATTTTCTTAATTTCTCTTTCTGATAGTTCATTGTTAGTGTGTAGATTTCTCTATATTAAATTTGTATCCTGCAACTTCACTGAATTCATTGATGAGTGCTAGTAGTTTTTTTTAATGATTTCTTTAGGATTTCTATGCATAGTATCACGTCACCTGCAAACACTGAGAGTTTTACTTTTTCCTTTCATTTGGATTCTTTTAATTTCATTTTATTGTCTGACTGCTGTGGCTAGGATTTCCAATACTATGTTGAATAAAAGCGTGAGCATTCTTGTGTTCTTCCTATCTTAGAGGAAATGCTTTCAACTTTTTACCATCAGATATAATGTTAACTGTGGGCTTATTGTATATGGCCTTTATTATGTTGAGGTATGTTCACTCTATATCCACTTTGTTGAGAGTTATTATCACAAATGTTTAATTTTGTCAAAAGCTTTTTCTGCAACTATTGAGATTATCATACAATTCTTATTCTTCAGTTTGTCAATAGTGTATATCACATCGAATGATTTGCATATATGAAACCATTCTTGCATCCCTGGGATAAATCCCATTTGATCATGTTGTATCATCCTTTTAATGTATTGATGAATTTGGTTTGCTTATATTTTGTTGAGGATTGTTGCATTTAGGTTAACCAGTGATATTTGCCTGTAATTTTCTTTTTTGTGTGACATCCTTGTCTGGTTTTGATATTGGGATGGTGCTGTCCTCATAAAATGAGTGTGGAAGCATTCTTTCCTCTGCAATTTTTTGAAATAGTTTGAGGTTAGGTGTTAACTTTTCTCTAAATGTTTGGTAGAATTCATCTGTGTGGCCATCAGGTCCTGGACTTTTATTAGTTGGAAGTTTTTTTTGATTACCAATTCAATTTCATTACTGGCCATTGGTCAGTTCATATTTTCTATTTCTCCTGATTCAGTTTTGGGCTATTGTACATTTCTTGAAATTTGTCCATTTCTTTTTGGTTGTCCATTTTATTGGTGTATAATTGATCACAGTAATCTCTTATGATCTTTGTATTTTTGTGGTCATGGTTATAACTTCTTTTTCATTTATGATTTTATTGATTTGCGCTCTCTCTTTTTTATTGATGAGTCCTGATAAAGGTCTATCAATTTTGTTTATTTTTTTTCAAAGAACCAACTCTCAGTTTCACTGATCTTTTTTTATTCTTTTTTTTTTTTTTAGTCTCTACTTCATTTATTTCTTCTGTCATCTTTATAATTTCTTTCCTTCTACTAATTTTGGGTTATGTTTGTTCCTCTTTTTCTAGTCCCTTTAGGTTTAAGGTCAGGTTATTTATTTGAGATTTTTCTAGTTTCCTGATATAGGTTTTTATTACTATAAACTTCCCTCTTAGAACTGTTTTGCTGGGTCCCATAGATTTTGGATCATTATGTTTTCTTTTTCATTTGTCTCCAAGTATTTTTTTATTTCCTCTTTGTTTTCTTCAGTGATCCATTGGTTGTTTAGTAGCATATTGTTTAGCCTCCACGTTTGTGTTTTGTGCAGTTGTTTTTTTTTTTGTAGTTTATTTCTAGTCTCATAGTGTTTTGATCAGAAAGGATGCTTGATATGATTTCAGTCTTCTTAAGTTTACTGAGACTTGTTTTATGGCCTACCATGTCGTGTATCCTGGAGAATGCTCCATGTGCACTTGAAAAGAATGTGCATTCTGCTGCTTTTGGATGGAATATTCTCCTCTCTCTGTCTCTGTCTCTCTGTGTCTTCTATCTCTGTCTCTCTCTGTCTCTCTCTCTATATATATATTCCATCTTGTGTAAGGTATTGTTTAAGGCCAGTGTTTCCTTATTGATTTTTTGTTTGGATGATCTGTATTGATGTAAGTGGGGTGTTGACGTCTCCTATTGTGTTACTGTCATTTTCTCCCTATGTCTGTTAATATTTGCTTTGTATATTTAGGTGTTCCTCTGTTGGGTGCATATATATTTACAATTATCAAATCTTCTTATTGGTTCAATCCCATTATCACTATGTAATGTCATTCTTTGTCGCTGGTTAAAGTCTTATTTTAAAGTCTATTTTGTCTGATATAAGTATTGCTACCCCACCTTTCTTGTTGTTTCCATTTGCATGGAATACCTTTTCTACTGTGGTATTTCTGAAACAGGTAATTAAAGACTTTTATTTCTGATAACTAGAAAGAAGGCAATAGGGCTAACAAATGACATACATTAAGTTATTCATTCATTCATATTTATCAAATGACTGTTACTGCTGGCACAGCACAAGGCAATTGGAAAAGAGCAGTAATGAATGAAGAAAAGTTCTCTATGTACTAGAGTTTATATCAAATTAATTATTCAATTTAAATTATGACATAGAGAATAAAAAGAAAGCACAAAGTCAAAGAATTCAGTAGAGAACAAAGAAAATAGGCAGAGGTCAAGTCAGGTAGGGCTTTACAGGCCATATGCAAGGTATTCTATATATCTAAAGCACAATGGGAAGGCAATGGGATGACATAATCAGAACTTTCCTTTTAAACAGTTAAACATGATGGATTGAAGATGTGTTTTCCTGCCCCTCTTGAAATGACACTGAAATGACAATACAGCAATGAAAGGCTATAAATCCAATAGGACAAAAAGAATAGGAGAGGACACAGGAGTTGACAAAAAATGTCAATAGCTTTACAAGATAGAAGAAGGTGGAGTAGTAACTGCCTTCCTGAGTAGAGGGAGATTAAACCTCTAGAGGCAGATAAAAAATGAGAAGTTAGTGCACCGCCTCACAGAGCCTCAGACAAATGCAAATATGAAGATAATTGTACTGATTCTGCAGAAGTTGGGGGTAGGGTGAAAGGCTAAAAAAGGTGGGGTTAGGAGTTAGTGTAATTCTCTAAGTGTCTTGAGGCTCAAGTCTGCACCCATAAAATTCTTATGGTCAGGTGATTACACTTCTCCAATCTTGCAAATAAAAGTGTTTTTCCCTGGAGATAGAAAGGCTCCAGAAACAAGACAATAGGATTTCAAGAGGGCAGATTGAGGCACGAGAAAAAGGAGGGTTAAGTAAAAGCAGACAGACTTTAATTATTATCCCACATCTCTAATGAAAGATTAGATAGTCCTTCTCTGATATTTTGGGATGCTCCACTTCAAAAGTACGCTGAATCATCCTTCAGTGAAGCTCACTGGTTGTAAGCCTTATTAATGCATTTCAACTCCATATTATAGTGTTCTTAAATAGAAATAGAGAGCATTTACATCTAGTCATTTTTATCAGCAGACACCTGAGAAAATCCCACAACATGAAAAACAACAAATAAACAAACAAACAAACAAAAGTTATTCAGGGACACATAGTTTTACAGGCAGAAGCCCTGTGTGTCTCCCTTTGCCTGGCAAAACAATAAAGCTATCTTTTTCTACTTCACCCAAAACTCTGTCTCCAAGATTTGATTTGGCACCAGTGTACAGAGAGGCTGAGCTTTGGGTAACGGTTTTGGCAACCATGAAGGGACCAACTTGGGGATGGTTCCAGGGGTGTCCCTGAAGGCCAGATCACCTTGGACCCTTGCCTGGAAAGGCTGAGCCCCAATCATACCCTGTCCAACACTCCAGCAGCTGGACTCTGAGGTTGGAATAGATGATGGAAGAGGGACAGCCCTAGCAGCTGCACTTTTGCCTTGAGGATGTTCCTCTCTTCCTCCTGCCTGGACCACCCTAGACTTCCTCCTCCAAGAAATTATTTTGGGGAAGCAGAAAAGATAGCATCTTATGTTGTGACCTCTGCCAGAATCTGGGTCTCCCCTCACCTGGAAACTTCCTTACATCCCTCCAAAGCTGGCAGAAAAGATGCTGCTGAAAGTGTGAAAAAGAGCAATGACCTGAGCAGCAGCTTGAAGAAAAATGGAAGGGACTCTATGATGTTCTTATTACTAGTCAAGCTTCTCTAAAATTACATGGAGTAAAACTGTGGGTACATCACACTGGAGTAAGAAGATTACCAGAGACGAACCAGCCAAGCCTGCCTACAGCCAGTGAGCAGACTCCCAAGAAGCAGACATCTCACCCTTTGTGAAATTGTTTGTTTTGACAAATGGAATGAAAGTTCTGTTTTCTTATCCTTTCTCATACCTTTTACTACAAAACTATAGATTCATATACTGATTCTTTCAATAATTTTAACTGCTAGATATGTGGTCAGCTTCCTATTTCCAGGTCTTCAGGATTGCCTTAATGGGTTTTCCCCATACAGGGAATGGTTTGAAAACAACTGGCTCTAAGTCTCTCCAAAGTGCCAAGCCTGGACTAGGTTTCAGGCTTATTCCTAAGGGACTGAGATCTTAATCATATAAGACTTAGATCTGGGACTTGGAACTCAAATATTTCTAATTCAGTATCTATTCCTCCAAATTTAGGCAGGACTACACCGCATCTCAGCAGGAAGTAGTCACAGCAGTCATCACCCCATTCCCTCAAAGATTTGGGAAAGATAAAACTGAAATGGGGATTAAAATCAAGTCCCCCTAAAACCAACTTCCTCTGCCGAGTTTATGATTAACATCTCTATTAACCAAAATGACTGTTTCCTTTCTTGTCCAACATCTGTTCTCCTCAAGATTGAGGAGTATCAAAGAAAAGGGGGTAATGAAACCAAGTGGGGCCCTGTGGGGCTCCTCGGCATGGAGGCCTTTTTGTTCCCCATTTCTTTGTAGGCAAGACTCCAGCCTCCATGACTTTCCCTGAGTTCCAAAGGGCAGATTCAAGCAGATGCTAATCAAGAGAGGAGCAGCCAAGAAACCACCTTAGGCAAGATTAAAGGGACCAGAGTAGCTCATCAAGATTAGGAGACAGACCACCTGAGATGAGATTAAGAGAGTGCGTTAGTCAGAGTTCTCTAGTGACAGAACAAATAAATTTCAGAGGTAGTAAAATTTTTGGATGGAAGAACCCCTGGATGATCATTTACTAAAATGAGAGTGTAATAGATGACAAGCCATTGTTTTGCAAATAATTAATGGATAATTCTAGGTCTCTCATTTGATCTGCATGAATTTTGGTTTATTGATATACCAGTTTCACAAAATGAAAGCACAGCTCGAAGTCCAAATCCCTATTTGTAGTTTTCTTTTTTCTCTTTTCTATTGAGGGAATGGTATTCTTTAATCCACACTTTTGGTATTTTAATACTTAAATTGCTATAGTTCATGATACACTAAAATGTGGTGATCATTTCACAATGTACACGTAAATCATTATGTTGTACATCTTAAACTTATTCAGTGTTATATATCAATTATATCTCAATAAAACTAGAGCAAAAAGAAGTTATTCAGAGGGAAAAGACACAAGACAGAAGCAGTGAAAGAAAGTTAAATATAACAGTTAACATGGTCCGAAGAAAAGTACAGACTATATGTCCATGAAATAAGAAACAAAAACAATCAATAAAAAGTATGGGGCCTTCCCTGGTGGCACAGTGGTTAAGAATCCACCTGCCAATGCAGGGGACATGGGTTCGATCTCTGGTCCAGGAGGATCCCACATGCCACGGAGCAACTAAGCCCACGCACCACAACTACGGAGCCTGCATGCTAGAGCCTGCAAGCCACAATTACTGAGCACGTATGCCACAACTACTGAAGCCTGCGCGCCTAAAGCCCGAGCTCCACAACAAGAGAAACCACTGCAATGAGAAACCTGCGCATGGCAACGAGGAGTAGCCCCCGCTCGATGCAGCTAGAGAAAGCCCACGCGCAACAACGAAGACCCAACACAACCAAATAAATAAATAAAATAAAGATACGTGTTTCCCAAATCGCCCTTCCACTGAATGTTGGAGGTTTGTGTAAAAAAAAAAAAAAGTATGCATATCTTAAAATATAATAGCTGAAATTGTAGAAATTTAATAGAAAGTTCATAAAAGAAAGTCAAGCATACAGATAGCCAATAGGCACATGAAAAGATGCTCAATATCACTAATTACCAGAGAAATGCAAATCAAAATTACAATGAGTTATCACCCCACATAGTTAAGAATGTCCATCATCAAAAAGTCTACAAATAATAAATGCTGGAGAGGGTGTGAAGAAAAAAAAACCCTCCTACACTGTTGGTGGGAATGTAAATTGGTGCAGCCTCTATGGAGAACAGTATGAAGGTTCCTTAAAAAATTAAAAATAGTTACCATATGATCAAGCAATCCCACCCAGTCCTGGGCATATATCCAGATAAATCTCTAATTCAAAAAATACAAGCACCGCAATGTTCATAGCAGCACTATTTACAATAGCCAGGACATGGAAGTAACCCAAATGTCCATCAACAGATGAATGGATAAAGAAGATGTGGTACATGTCTACAATAGACTACTACTCAGCGATAAAAAAAGAATCAGATAATGCCATTTTCAGCCACATGGGTGGACCTAGAGATTATCATACTAAATGAAGTAAATCAGACAGAGAAAGACAAACTTCATATGATATCACTTATATGTGGAATCTAAAGTATGATACAAATGAACTTATTTATAAAACAGAATCAGGGCTTCCCTGGTGGCGCAGTGATTGAGAGTCTGCCTGCCGATGCGGCGGACACGGGTTCGTGCCCCGGTCTGGGAGGATCCACATGCCGCGGAGCGGCTGGGCCCGTGAGCCATGGCCGCTGAGCCTGCGCGTCCGGAGGCTGTGCTCCGCAATGGGAGAGGCCACAGCGGTGAGAGACCCGTGTACCACAAAAAAAAAAAAAAAAAAAAAAAAAAACAGAATCAGACTCACAGATATAGAAAACAAATTTATGGTTACCAAACAGGAAAGGGGGAGGATAAATTAGGAGTTTGGGATTTGCAGATATGAACTACTGTATATAAAATATATAAACAACAAGGTCCTACTATATACTACAGGGAACTACATTTAATAACTTGTAATAACCTATAATAGAAAAGAATATGAAAAAGAATATATATATACACATACATATATCTGAATCACTTTGTTGTACACCGGAAACTAACATAACATTGTAAATCAACTATACTTCAATTTTCTTTTAAAAAAAAGAAAATAGGGCTTCCCTGGTGGCGCAGTGGTTGAGAGTCCGCCTGCTGATGCAGGGGACATGGGTTTGTGCCCCGGTCCGGGAAGATCCCACATGCTGCAGAGCGGCTGGTCCCGTGAGCCATGGCCGCTGAGCCTGTGTGTCCGGAGCCTGTGCTCCGCAATGGGAGAGGCCACAACAGTGAGAGGCCTGCGTATCGCAAAAAAAAAAAAAGAAAGAAAAGAAAGTCAAGGAAATTTCCCAAAATTTCAACTGCAAAGAGTAGGGGGTGGTAGAGATGGAAAGCAGAAGAATAACAAAATAAAAGATTCAATCCTGGTGGTCCGAAATCCAACATAAAGGAGTTCTAGACAGATGCAAGAAATAGAAAGGAATAGAAAAATAGAAAGCAAAGGATTATCAAAGGAATAAATCAATAGAATTTCTCAAAATTGAGTCTCTGAAATGTTCACTGAATATCTGTCAGGATAAATGAAAACGTGAACACAATGGAAAAGAGAAGACACCAAATCTTCCAGAGTGATGAATCAGATTGATTAAAATAGAATAGGAGCCAGAATAGAATAGGACTTCTCAACAGCAATACCCATGCCTGCAAGCCAGAAATCTGGTCATCATCATCACCACTTGGGTGTGAATGACAATGCCATTCTCCAAATTAAGAAATATAGAAAAGGCTCAAGCATGTACAGGAAGTTAGAATTGGGCCCTTATGAACCTGAGCTACTATAGAACACAGAAAAGGAATGTGGTAAAGATTTAAGTAAATTAAAATGTAATATTTGCCTCTGATCTTCATTTTCAGAGTGAGCTCAGCTGTTTTGATATTTGCTCACTCTCTTACTTCCTGTCTTTGGGGTCAAGTAATATTTGAAATTATTTGAATGAAAAAAAATTTTGACTGCCATATCAGTAAACAAAGGGTGTTGCAGCCATCAAGCCATCACACTGCAGCCACCCCAAAGGTGAGCCTTTGAGGGAACTCAGGATAGAAACAGAATGCCTGCCATTAAGCAGTCAATCACTGCAGCAATCCTTGCAAAGGTGCACCCTGAGGAGACTCAGGATGGGAAAGCACAGGATATTGGACCCACATAGTTAAGGTGCATATCAAAGGAATGATTTCAATGAGCCCAGACTCTTGCATCTTCCCATATATAGAAAAGTGCTAAATTCCTTAACTTAAGCTATCTGGTTTTCTTTAACAGTAATCTTTTTATGTTCAGACTACCTGGTTTTTGTTGCAAAAACTCCCATATATCCTGAATCCTCCCTTACCTTTTTGGAGTGGTCCCTCAGAGTGATCTAAGAGTCCTGTCTCCCAGGCTTGGGCTTGAATTCCTCAGAAAATCCACCAAATAAAACGTAACTCTCAACTTCTAGGTTGTGCTTTTTTTTTTCAGCCGACGATAGTTTCAGGAATGATTCACAAGTTCCCCTTACCTCAGGTAGATCTCTACCTAAGAAGTTAACTCCCTCTCCTCCGTATTTTGAAAGGGGTATGGGAAGAGGAAAAAGAAAGAATTGGAAAAGCATTGAGCAAGCAGGGATATCAGGGAGTACTGAATGTCCAAAATTACCACTCAAGAGGCTAGTTTAGCTTACACAGGAATTCTCATAGGATCTTCCCCCCCAAACCAATTCCTCCTCTACTTAATGCAAAGGTCACTCAGAATGAAACTGTGACAAAGACCCTTACAGCCTGTACTTTTTGACTATCAATGTCTCACATTAGCACAGCAAATGGTGTTCAGTGTCAGCCTAACCTGTTCTCTCGTTCCTTACTACTTTAGCAACTCCTTCAGAGTGTTGGTGAGGAAGTATATGAAAATCTGTATTGCATGGTTTATTAGGCTCTTATTAAAATAGTTGGCAAAGAAATTTAAAGACTGTGAGTTTAAATTCTTGTCATCTTATCCTTAATCATTGAAAAAAAATGACTTTCACTGCAGTTTCTACTTTCCCAAAACTCTTACCTGAGCTTTAATAAGTGACATAAAATCCTGACTTGAGCCACCTGTTAATGAACTGTGAGATGACCTAAAGATGCCATCTCTAGATGGCCTAAAATAAATCAAATCCTTATGGTAATAATTTTAGAAGAAAGCAAAAATATTTCAGAAAAATGAATATCCAAGTGAAATTAACTCTGCTTGTTGTGGAAACACAGCAGTAGGAATAGTAATAAACAACCAAATAGTAGGAACAGCATAAACAAATACCAGGAAAGTTATTTTCAGAATTTGCTTACTTAATAATATTTAACACTGAAATCAAACATAAGAGGGTCATTAGAGAGACATTCTGCCTTACCCCACATAAGCAAGTAAGTAGTATAAAATCACTGATTTGGTCATCCCACACAAGAGCTCATATAGTAAATATGAAAACACAGCATTACATTACAAGTTGTTTCATATGGGTCTGTCTAGAGTGTGGAGGACTGGAGGGCAAGGACAATTGGAAAGGGCCTTACTAAAATCTGTTACAGCAGGACCCTGAGGGGCCTTCCTGAGTACAGAATCTCCTCTCTGCCCCCAATTTCTTGATTGTAAAAAAAAAGGCATTAGTCTTCAAGGTCTTCACTGAGTTCCAAAGAGAAGGCTCAAGCAGTTAATGATTAGGACAATAGAGTCACAGGACTGCTAGTTCCTCCTGAAGATAGATATACAATCTGATGTGTATCTTTGAGTTATTCTGTAGAAACTAAGACACCCCCCCCCCACCAAGGTGGAGGATGGTGACTACATGCTCACCACAAGCATGTAGGCCCCAGACTGGTTGGAACCAGAAGGTTGAGGTTTCCAAAACATCAGCCTATTACCTCACCATCAACCAATCAGAAGAATGTCCACAAGCTGATCACAAAACATATGACCTTCTTTCCTAACACTGTCTTTAAAAACCCTTGCCTGAAAGCCACTTGAGCATAAGCTGCCTGTTCTTCTTGCTTGGTGCCCTGCAAATAAATCCTTACTTTGCTGCAAACACCCACTGTTAGAGTTTGGCTTTCTGTAACATGGGCACAGGAGCCCTTGTTCAGTAACACTTATCTTTAAACATAGTGGATATTCAAGATTTTTTTAAATGACAGTGAAATTATTTCTTTAGTCAATCTGATCTAAAAAAATCCCCAAATCGATGTGCATTAAAAAAAAAAAAAAAGGAAATGAAGCCTGCAGATTTTACTTTCTCTTAATTCATGATAAAAATAGTCCTAGTTATACCAATTGTCCTATGAATCAGGTCAAAATGATTCAACTAATAAATGCTCCCTCCTGGGATGTTATGCTGAATATTTATAGTAAGCTTTACCAGTGTTCTTACAGAGGAAATAATTTATCACAAACTGTCAAACAGTTTAAAATAAAACAATCTATTCTACAGGAGCAAAACCTGCTGCCCCAAAATGTCTCTTTGGCATGTAGATTATTTTGAGCTGAAAACAACAGTACCAAAAAGACTCAGGAAGTAAACTTCAACCTTCCTCCTAGCTGCCTAAAAATATGTAGATAGAGCTGTCCAGGAAGGGAGCTATCATCATAGGTAACTATTGTATGAACTAGATGTGTAGACTGGGAGGAACCTAGCAAGGTCTCTTTATTAAAATTTCTCTTGTCTCCATGTTGCCGAGAACACACTTGTTTACCAAGCATTTGCTTTCCCATCTCCATGTGAATTGCCTTCCTCCCCTTCCAGGTACCAAACCACTACCCCCAACACCGTTTTTTGCCTTTAGCTGAAGAGGGCTTTTAAGGTGAGGGCTGCAGCCATTTTGGTGAGTTACTCATTTTTCCTGAGTCTCTCCCACTGTATACATGTTATATATATATTTTTTTCTCCTGTTGATTTGTTTCAAATCAATTTAATTCTTAGACCAGCCTGAAGAATCAAGATGGGTAGGGGGAAATTTCTTCCTCCTCAACAAGAACAAATTCAGGATATTCCACTTCTAAAGTAAAGAATCCTTACCTAACAAAGGTTAAATCAATCTTCAGGTTATAATATGGGATCAAACTCTGCCTGAAAACAATTTAAAAGCAATATAAATGCATTTCCTGTAAACTTGTGGCACGTGTTTATTAGCATTATTTTGTAGCTTTAGCTCCATTAGTGATTATCACTCATTTGCATTAGAGAATTATGAGTCCAAGCCCCTCAGTCATCTTCTCGACTGAGATAAACACCTGAAAACATTTCCTCAGGTTAAGCAGTTGTGTGTGTGACAGATTTGAAATTAACCCTCCTCCCCTTTAACAACTGTGGCTTGTCTTTTTCAGTATTTAAGTCACTTGAAAGGGTGATAAACGCGTTCAGGTTATGCAGTCTCAATTGCCAATTGATTAGTGGACAGAATCCTAACTGAATATTAATAGAAATAACATTTTGTTTTGTGATCTCCTAAGTTTAATAAAGAAAAAAATCAAAAAGGCAATAAATTAAAATTTGACTATTCAGTTTGTTTATGCATAAAGAAAAACTGAACTGGGTAATCAGTAAATGCACCTCATGGTGAATTTCACTACTAGTTATAAAAAGACCTCTTGGGTTGAATATTCTGTCTCTAAACAATCATAGTTAGAAATCATTTTTAAAATGCTTTCCTGGGATGTCTTCTTTCTATAGACATCTAGTTTTATTACTCATCTACTCGTTTTTTCAATTTAACTTTTTCAGTTTGTTTTCAGTTGTAATGACTTTTCAGAAAAGTAGAACCGGATAGAACACATCCGTAGTCACGTTGGAGAGAAGAGGGGATTGGGGTACGGAGGCTGAAAAAGGTACAGAGAAAACCAAGATTTCTCGCCCTCCTGTGCCCCTAGAAGAGCATCCCCAGCCTCCGCAGGACGACCCAGCAGGGGAGCCGGGCCGCCCCTGCCCCATGGTCTCCCCCTTCCCCCGGGGACTAAAGAAGGCGGACGGCGCGTTCTATTGGGGGTCACCGGGCCGGCGCCAGGCTGCGATTGGAAGCGCCCCCGTCAGGCACCCGCCAGAAACACAAGCGCTGCAGCAGTCGAGGGCTTTAGTTTTTTTACGTCCCCCGCCCCCTCCCCTCCGCACTCCATGCTGGGTCTCTCTCCAGCTCGCTTGGGCTCGTTCGCGCCGCGTGAGAGTTGGCAAAAACCTCGCAGCCGCCGCTGCCGCCTCCGCCTCGCCCCGATTACCGCCCCAGCCTCTTCCCCTTCTCCCGAGCCCTCCGCTCCCGCCATGGGGCCAACATGGGGCTCCTAAATTGCCGCCTTTTAGCTGCGCGCTCTCCGGCCAAAGTCCTCGAGAGCCGGTTATGGTTTACGGCGCTAGAGGGGCCAGCACAGAGGTAACGGGAAGGGGAAAGGACGGCTAATTGGGGGAAACAAGGCCAAACGATGAGTTTCCAAAAGGAGGACGGAGTGAGCAGCCTGTGCCAGAAGGCGCTGCATATCGTCACCGAGCTGTGCTTCGCGGGCCAGGTGGAGTGGGAGAAATGCTCGAGCATCTTCCCCACGGACAGGGGCAGCCAGGGCGGAAGTAGCACAGGTAATTGGGGGAGGGCTCCGCTCGCGACCTCCCAGTCGTCTGGGACCCGCGTTCTCTCGGCTCTAAGCTCCCGGGTCCTGAGCCTTCAGTGCGGCGCCGGCGCATCTTTGGGACGCCGCGCTTTCCTATCCTACCTCGCTCCTTCCTTCTGGTCAGCTCCTGGTGACTTCCAGCGTGGACTCTTCGGGTTTTGTCTCCTCGCCTCCATCTGCCCGGCTTCTTCCACTTCTCTGGTCCACTCCATACCCGCCGGCGCCGTCTCTCGCTCCCAGGCGCCTGCACCCCCTCTCTCTGAGCTTTCCCACGCCTCCGATCTCCCTCCCGGAGTGGAGGGGCGAGCGCGAGCGGCGGCGTCCGACCATTAGCCGAGCGCTGCCCTCGGGGGCCATTCGCCACCCGGACTCTGGTTGCCCTAGCTTGTCCCGTGGGTGGTGGGTCGCGGCTTGGGGAGGGGGCCAGGCGGAAGAATCCGGGCGTGGACGCAAAGAGCCGCGTTGGAAATGGGGCTGCCTTGGCCCCCGAGAGCAGAAAGGATCCCTGCAGGGATAACCCGCGGCCGCAAGCTGTCTAGCATTTGACAGTGTGCAAAGCCCTTTAATACATATGACTTTATAGGGCTTCATGACAACGTTGGCCCAACAGCAGGGATTATGGATCCCATTTTTGACGCGACAGGTAAGGCTCAGCGCACATACAGATTTACGTGGAACAGAGGCAAAGGGTTATAAATCCTTTCTACACACGTGCTCATATACCCCCCAACACAGGCACCCTCTCTGCTCCTTCAAGAAACTTGGGGGGAAAAACGGGGTGGGGTGGAGGAAACACATCGACCTTCAGAAATCTGGAGGTGGAAAGAAGTCTCAGGTGACAGATTTTTCTCAAAGGGGTGTGGGGAGCGTATCAGAGCCACTGTTTTGGTCATGCTTGGGGGAAAGGGTTTTTTACGACCTGCGCTATGTGCAGCCTGTTGTGCTGTTGACGCGGGCGAGATGGATTCCGGGAGTTGCTGGCCGCGTGGCTTTAAGAGTCCCTTGTGAGAGGGTCACTTGTTGCTTTGGGAGAAGAACACTGGTTGGGGATTTTCGTCATCGGGCTGGAAGGTTATCATTCCTTCTGTAGGGTCTTGTTTCTTTCCCCTTACTTTCCCGTCATTTTAGTCACCTGACAGGGCTTCGTGGGTTGAGGGTAACCAAGGCAACAGGTAAGAGCTGGACCGTAGCTCAGTGTGGAACGTGACGGTGGAGAGCTCTGTGCTGGGGAGGAGGCAAAGAGGGCACGGTTAGTGATCCCCTCATCCACTACCACCAAAGACAAAGGGAGAGGGGATGGAGGTGGAGGAGAGATGTGGTTTAGTCTTCGCGTACCATTATTTAAGTGGAATATTTGCACTCTTAAAATTCTCTGATCTTGGCAATAGGAACCACGAGAGGCTTCTGTATGCACTTGGCAGAACCTGAGGAGTTGTTGCTATTTGGACCCTGGAGCGGAATGATACTTAATTGCTTCTGTACATATTCTGGAAACGTAGACATTTTGTGAATTTTTATAAACACAACAGAGTCTTCCATTTGTTCATCAGGTGTTAAATTGCTAGGAATGTATGAAACTCAACTACTATTGGAAGGCACTGGGTGAACATTGTGTATATGCTTGTCTTGTGTATGGTAGCTAAGCATGAGATAAACACTCAAAATAGAGTGAACTTAAAATCCTGTGTGGTGAATGGATAAGTTGCTCTGAAATGTCTTTGATGATACACTTGCTAAAGATAAGACTAAGAGAAGGAGGTGAAGTGAAAGAAATAAGGGTATTTAAGTTTAAAGATCTGTACTTTGGTCATTTAACATTTGATACTGTGGATAAAACTACTGATTTCCACCACCACCCCACCACTACCCCTTGTGATCATACACAAAATAGTGGTTTCCTGGGTCTCAAATTGATTGATAATGAGGAAAATTTGAAGGTTGGAAAACAAACACTAGCTCTTAAATCTTTATAAATACACAATTATCAGCTTAAGGTAAAGCACAGTATATGAATTGTAGAAAGGGTTCTGAGCCCGTCCTAAGCACTACAAGAAGTAGTTGTAATCCTAATTCCTTTTGGACTTTCCCCTGGGAACAAAAAGTGGACAAAACATAGTCTAAAACAATTACATGGATATTTTTCTGCCCTTAGGGGAAAATATGTACTATTCAAATGGGGTATTCAATTTAATATATGAATATTTGTTCAATGGCTGTCACTAGAAAAGACATCCTACTAGGTTGTGTATGAGATATAAAGATGCACAAGATTGCTTTACATTTTCCATTTGTAAATCTATGCAACAATTAGAAGTACAATACTTTAATCTGCAAATATACTCCCAATACCAATATATATCTATGAAACGGATCAAAGATTATTTACCAAGTCTTTAATTATATTAATTAGCCACTCAGCTTCACTTTGTTCTTTAAAGTAAACTTTCTTATAACTTACGTACTTGTGTCCTTTATTAAAGATCCCTACGTAAACACACTTACAGTAGGCGAGCCTTCTACTCACTGTTTGTTTAAAGAGAAACACATTATTGGTAGGAGGACATGGACATTGAATGGTACAGTGGTTTTTTACTTTCAGCACTGCCCAGATGGTGTCAGGTATTCTAAGGTTGCAGTGACAATTGCAAGCTTCCAGATTGTGTATATTTTTAGATTCCTTCATATAAGTGTAAAGGCAGAGAAGTGCAGGTGTAGTCCTCCTTTGGCCGCCATGGGGGATTTGTTCTAGGAGCCCCCACAGATAACAAAATTTGTGATGCTCAAGTTCCTTATATAAAATGATGTAGTATTTGCATGTAACCTACAGCGCTTCCTCCCATATACTTTATATCATCTCTAGATTACTTTTAATACCTAAATCAATGTAAATGATTATGTAAATAGTTGTAAATACAATGTAAACATAATGTAAATAGTAGCCTGTGTAACAAATTCAAGTTTTGGTTTTTTGAACTTCCTGGAATTCTTCTTTTTTTAAAAAATATTTTCAACCTGTGGTTGCTTGATCCCATGGATATGGAACATGGATACAGAGGGTTGACTGTAATCCTAAAGTTATTCTACCTTAAAGAAGTCATGAATCATATATATAAATAAGATATTCTCCTAATGTTTTCTTTAATGCCAGTAAGGAGCAGCTTCACCATTCTCTTTACCATTTACTACTACAGCAGTAGCAGAAGCAGCAGCAGTGTTATTGACTTGAGGATCAAGCAATTAAGTTGACAGATCCCATATTTTAGTAAACTTTACAAAAACTTAACTGCAGATGGCAACACTAGTTAATTTACTCTTTTGGAATAGTTTTTTTAGAGACATTATTGATGCCAACATTACTAGTACACTGGAAAGTTCATCATGTGCTATTTTTTTAGAAAATCAGATTTTTGCAGTCTTCTTGCCACTGATTCTCCCTGTCCCCCTAAATAGATAGATCACCCACTAAATTCATTAATTTATTGATATAATAGGACTTAATGCTATAATGCTTAGGGAAAATACAAAACAATATATTGGCCTTAAATGTGATTTTTCATACATACTGTGATTGAATATACATAAGAGTTTTTGAACTTCATTTGAGTTCATTTCTGGTCAGTCTTTAATTGCTTCTCCATATCCAAATCCCTATGAGGTTTTAGGAAACTTTGTTGCTTGAAAAGCAGACCTCATAAATGCAGCTAATCAAACCCACTTAAGCTCATAGTCGCATCACAGCTGTATAGACCTAACCATAATTTAAATATTTTAAATAAACATTTAATTCATTAATGTTATAAATTTTCACTTTTACACTTTCAATTTAGTAGTAAAAATTCTAAAATAAACATTTAAACAAATTATTCTAAATTCATATGTGTGTTCTTCAATTTCTTAGATGTGGGAGCAAGTAGGTATTTATATGGCAAACACTTTCACTGAAGTTACTTGACTAATAAGAATGGTACTGGTACCATTAATTAAATGTTGTGCACAGTTGTTCAAGTTAATGTAAATGTAGAATTAATATACAATCACAGATTATAAATCATTTATAAATCATTTACTCAATTACAAATATATGTAAAGATTTCTCATTTGGAAACTCCATTCAATTTTCTACCTCTGTGTGAATTCCCTGTCAACAAATTAGCCAATAAATTTGGCTAATTTAATACGATATTTGGTACTATACTTGATACCATATTTTATTGAATCTAAGATGCTATTGATTACAAGACACAACATTTATTTTATATGATACCAAAAAAGGAAAAAGAAGGATGCAAATTAAATTATGCTTTCTTATCACATAGAATTTTTTATTTTATACTTATGGAAAAACTTCTAAAAGTTAGACATGAATTTTTAATATCATATATCACTCTTGTACAAATATAAAAAGGAAAGTATAAAAGACATATAGGTTAAAATAATTTAAAAATTAAAGTTTTGAGTCTGATTCTTCTGAATGGCTTTTTGATTGAGAATTGGTGATACCTTTGTTTATCCTCTCATCATTGGACTCTTTGCCATCAAGAATGCTGTCAAGACTAGTAATGATGCACTTTTTTCCACGCAGGAATTCATAAGATATAAAATCTAGTGTTGTTGTGCTCTAAAGCTAGCTGTACAGTTATGTCGAATGTTGGCAATGTTGCCAAACTCATCTGACCCAACAAAAGTTTGGCTTATGAGGGTTACGGGTCTGTTTCACTATTTTCTCCAGTATTTTCTTCCAAGCCAATTTAGACTCATTCTGCGACTTCCGATGCTGATGTATTTGCTTTAGCACATACACAGAGAAAACTATGACACACTTACTTAATGGCTATTAGCAATTGTAACAAGCTTGTTATTCTTCATCCAGCTGCGTGGAACGTAGACATTAAGCTTGCCATCTTGGACTTTAACGAGAAAGCAAAAACCTGTGAATAGAAAAGCAAAAATATGGAAGAAACCAGGATTCCAAACACCTGAAGCTGATGTATTTGCCCTGCTTTCTTATGCTGAGCCAATTAATTAAATGAGAGAGAAATAAACTTCTATCTTGTTTAAGTCAGTGTTTTTTTGGTCCCTTATTGTAGAAATCAGAATTATGCCCCATTATAATAATAACACCATATGAAGAGTATAAATAAGTTAACTTCAAAGATAATTCCAAATTTTCATTTTAGAGGCAGGTTTCCTCAGCTTTCTCTGAATAAGAGTTGTTGGTTTGAGTTTTATTACCTCTTGTTCTCTGCAGAATGTTGCCATAAACATGGTCTGTCATCAGGCAAAAATGGGGACAACCAAAGAAACAAAAGACTTGGAATATACAAGAAATTATAATTTCTGATTAATTGAGAAATTACTTTGTACATTTTGAGAAATTAAAAAACTAGAATTTTAAAATTTAAAAAAATGATGCAGAAAGACACAGATAAGATTATCAACTAAGGCAGTAGTAATTGGAATTGAGAGCATACAAATTGGCCTATGCTTTTCTGCATCCTAGCCATCTGCATGGTTAATAGGTAATTAGACCTAACAGTATTTACAATCCATAGTAATTAAGACCATGCAAATGTTAGACTTTAGCAAAGTTCTGTTTTACTAAAAGATTCTGAGGAATTAGCATTTTTTGGCTTATTCTATTTTCTGATGAGGGTGGTCTTTCCTGTTTTTTTCATAACAATGTCACTTTATTTTGAGATATTAAGACATGATAAAACAGTAAGATCTTTGATCTTTACAAATCAGTCAGAGATATAGAGTCAGCCAACCAGACAGATAGATAAGTAGATACATATCGGTGGAAGCAATAGTTATGCATATGTATGTAGTCAAATCAGAGTTTGAGCAATTTTAAACCTAATTATCTTTGAGTCTAATCTAATTTTTGAAATTTCATTTACTCTAATTTTACCAAGATCTAATTGGGTGAATGGCATATAATGGATTCTTTTCAATTATCCAGAGACATTAAAATTTTGAGCTAGAGAGATCCTACTCATCAAGCTTGCTCATTAAAATGGGCAATTTCAAAGTCTGTGTGAAGGCAAACCATTCATATTCATCACCCTGGCCTCAGAATGGTTGGCCCCTTTGCTCCAGTGATCTTCTCCTCCTCTCCACCTTACCTCATTTCTTTTATGATCATGCTCAAACACTAGTCATTATGTTAAACAATACTATTTTAGAATTATAAATTCAAATATTCTGAGCCCCAATGAAGAGCTCCTATGCTTTTATCTTTCTCATTTGGAAACTCCATTCAGTTTTCTACCTCTGTGTGAATTCCCTGTCAACAAATATTGCATCATACTTACGATACATCATTTCATCATCGCAATCATTTTCTCCTTTGAGGTTTATCACATTCTCCTGGGAGGGTAGGGGGTGCTCATTCATGGATAAGTTCATCTGCTTCTCTATTCCTACACCAAAGAAACAATATTTAGGAGGTTTTAAAACCAGGCAGACGAGTATCACTCTTAGTCTCCAATTTCAAAAAAACCCTCAATTCTGACCAGACATCCTTTGTTTTCCTATTCAATTTTCTCCTGTTCTCTAAAGTTCATATATCAGATTTTCCGCACTCTGTTTAAATATTCCAAATTATTCCCCAGTATCCCAAAATAACTGGCAGTTGACCCTAACTCCTATTTTGCAGAGAAAATTGTACTTACAAAAAAGAATTACCTTGTCTTCCTGCCTATACCTATAAACTTACCTGATTCCAGAACCATCCTCCTTTTCTTTTCTTTTTTTAACATCTCTATTGGAGTATAATCGCTTTACAATGGTGTGTTAGTTTCTGCTTTATAACAAAGTGAATCAGCTATACATATACATATATCCCCATATCTCCTCCCTCTTGCGTCTCCCTCTCACATTTCTTATCGCACCCCTCTAGGTGGTCACAAAGCACCGAGCTGATCTCCCTGAGCTATAGGGCTGCTTCCCACTAGCTATCTATTTTAGATTTGTTACTTTATATAAGTCCATGCCACCCTCTCACTTCATCACAGCTTACCCTTCCCCATCCCCGTATCCTCAAATCGATTCTCTACCTCTGCATCTTTATTCCTGCCCTGCCCCTAGGTTCTTCAGAACCTTTTTTTTTTTTTAGAGTCCATATTTATGTGTTAGCATACAGTATTTATTTTTGTCTTTCTGACTTACTTCATTCTGTATGACAGTCTCTGGGTTCATCCACCTCACTACAAATAACTCAATTTTGTTTCTTTTTATGGCTGAGTAATATTCCATTGTATATATGTGCCACATCCACTTTATCCATTCATCTGTCGATGGACACTTAGGTTGCTTCCATGTCCTGGCTATTGTAAATAGAGCTGCAATGAACATTGTGGTACATGACTCTTTTTGAATTATGGTTTTTTCAGGGTATATGCCCAGTAGTGGGATTGCTGGGTCATGTGGTAGTTCTATTATTAGATTTTTAAGGAACCTCCATAATGTTCTCCATAGTGGCTGTATCAAATTACATTCCCACCAACAGTGCACTTTTCTCCACACCCTCTCCAGCATTTACTGTCTGTAGATTTTTTGATGATGGCCTTACTGACTGGTGTGAGGTGATACCTCATTGTAGTTTTGATTTGCATTTCTCTAATGATTAATGATGTTGAACATTCTTTCATATGTTTGTTGGCAATCTGTATATCTTCTTTGGAGAAATGTCTGTTTAGGTCTTCTGCACATTTTTGGGTTGGGTTGTTTGTGTTTTTGATATTGAGCTGCATGAGCGGCTTATAAATTTTGTAGATTCATCCTTTGTCAGTTGCTTCATTTGCAAATATTTTCTCCCATTCTGAGGGTTGTCTTTTCATCTTGTTTATGGTTTCCTTTGCTGTGCAGAAGCTTTGAAGTTTCATTAGGTCCCATTTGTTTATTTTTGTTTTTATTTCCATTTCTCTAGGAGGTGGGTCAAAAATGATCTTCCTGTGATTTATGTCATAGAGTGTTCTGCCTATGTTTCTGCTAAGACTTTCTGGCCTTACATTTAGGTTTTTAATCCATTTGGAGTTTATTTTTGTGTATGATGTTAGGGAGTGTTCTAATTTCATTCTTTTACATGTAGCTGCCCAGTTTTTCCAGCACCATTTATTGAAGAGGTTGTCTTTTCTCCATTGTATATTCTTGCCTCCTTTATCAAAGATAAGGTGACCATATGGCCGTAGGTTTATCTCTGGGCTTTCTATCCTGTTCCATTGATCTATATTTCTGTTTTTGTGCCAGTACCATACTGTCTTGATTACTGTAGCATTGTAGTATAGTCTGAAGTCTGAGAGCCTGATTGCTCTAGCTCCATTCTTCTTTCTCAAGATTGCTTTGGCTATGTGGGGCCTTTTGTGTTTCCATACAAATTGTGAAATTTTTTGTTCCACTTCTGTGAAAAATGCCATTTGTAGTTTGATAGGGATTGCATTGAATCTGAAGATTGCTTTGGGTAGTATAGTCATTTTCACAATGTTGATTCTTCCAAGAACATGGTATATCTCTCCATCTATTTGTATCATCTTTAATTTCTTTCAGCAGTGTCTTATAGTTTTCTGCATACAGGTCTTTTGTCTCCTTAGGTAGGTTTATTCCTAGGTATTTTGTTCTTTCTGTTGAAATGATAAATGGGAGTGTTTCCATAATTTCTCTTTCAGATTTTTCATTATTAGTGTATAGGAATGCAGGAGATTTCCTTGCATTAATTTTGTATCCTACTACTTTACCAAATTCATTGATTAGCTCTAATAGTTTTCTGGTGACATCTTTCGAATACTTTATGTATAGTATCATGTCACCTGCACACAGTGAGAGCTTTACCTCTTCTTTTCCGATTTGGATTCCTTTTCTTTCTTTTTCTTCTCTGATTGCTATAGCTAAAACTTCCAAAACTATGTTGAATAATAGTGGTGAGGGTGGACAACCTTGTCTTGTTCCTGATCTTAGAGGAAATGGTTTCAGTTTTTCACCATTGAGAACGATGTTGGCTTTGGGTTTGTCATATATGGCCTTTATTATGTTGAGGTAAGTTTCCTCTATGCCTACTTTCTGGAGGATTTTTTATCATAAATGGGGTTAAATTTTGTCTAAACCTTTTTCTGTGTCTATTGAGATGATCATATGATTTTTCTCCTTCAACTTGTTAATATGGTTTATCACATTGATTGATTTGCACATATTGAAGAATCCTTGCATTCCTGGGATAAATCCCAATTGATCATGGTGTATGATCCTTTTAATGTGCTGTTGGATTCTGATTGCTAGTATTTTGTTGAGGAGTTTTGCATCTATGTTCATCAGTGATATTGTTGTGTAGTTTTCTTTTTCTGTGACATCTTTGTCTGGTTTTGGTATCAGTGTGATGGTGGCCTCGTAGAATGAGTTTGGGAGTGTTCCTCCCTCTGTTATATTTTGGAAGAGTTTGAGAAGGACAGGTGTTAGCTCTTCTCTAAACGTTTGATACAATTCACCTGTGAAGTCATCCGGTCTTGGGCTTTTGTTTGTTGGAAGATTTTTAATCACAGTTTCAATTTCAGTGCTTGTGATTGGTCTGTTTATATTTTCTATTTCTTCCTGGTTCAGTCTCGGAAGGTTGTGCTTTTTGAAGAATTTGTCCATTTCTTCCAGGTTGTCCATTTCATTAACATATAGTTGCTTGTAGTAATCTCTCATGCTTCTTTGTATTTCTGTAGTGTCCATTGTTACTTCTCCTTTTTCATTTCTAATTCTATTGCTTTGAGTCTTCTCCCTTTTTTTCTTGATGAGTCTGGCTAATGGTTTGTCAGTTTTGTTTATCTTGTCACAGAACCAGCTTTTAGTTTTATTCATCTTTGCTCTTGTTTCCTTCATTTCTTTTTCATTTATTTCTGATCTAATCTTTATGATTTCTTTCCTTCTGCTAATTTTGGCGATTTTTTGTTCTTCTTTCTCTAATTGCTTTAGGTGTAAGGTTAGGTTGTTTGTTTGAGATGTTTCTTGTTTCTTGAGGTAGGATTGTATTGCTATGAACTTCCCTCTTAGAACTGCTTTTGCTGAATTCCATAGGTTTTGTGTCATTGTGTTTTCATAGTCATTTGTTTCTAGGTTTTTTTATTTCCTCTTTGATTTCCTCAGTGATCTCTTGGTTATTAAGTACTGTATTGTTTAGCCTCCATGTGTTTGTATTTTTTCCATTTTTTTTCCTGTAATTGATATCTAGTCTCATAGCATTGTGGTCGTAAAAGATACTTGATACAATTTCAGTTTTCTTAAATTCACCAAGACTTGATTTGTGACCCAAGATATGATCTATCCTGGAGAATGTTCAATGAGCACTTGAGAAGAAATTGTATTCTGTTGTTTTTGGATGGAATATCCTATAAATATCAATTAGATTTGCCTTGTTTAATGTATCCTTTAAAGTTTGTGCTTCCTTATTTATTTTTACTTTAGTTGATCTGTCCATTGGTGAAAGTGGGGTGATAAAGTCCCCTACTATGATTGTGTTACTGTTGATTTCCCATTTAATGCCTCTTAGCATTTGTCTTATGTATTGAAGTGCTCCTATGTTGGTTGCATAAATATTTACCATTGTTATATCTTCTTCTTGGATTGATCCCTTGATCATTAGTTAGTGTCCTTCTTTGTCTCTTGTAGTAGTCTTTATTTTAGGGTCTATTTTGTCTGATATGAATACTGCTACTCCAGCTTTCTTTTGATTTCCATTTTCATGGAATATCTTTTTCCATCCCCTCACTTTCAGTCTGTATGTATCCCTAGGTCTGAAGTGGGTCTCCTACAGACAGCATATATATGGGTCTTGTTTTTGTATCCATTCAGCCAGACTATGTCTATTGGTGGGAGCATTTAATCCACTTACATTTAATGTAGTTACCGATATGTATGTTCCTATTACCATTTTCATAATTGTTTTGGGTTTGTTATTGTAGATCTTTTCCTTCTCTTGTGTTTCCTGCCTGGAGAAGTTCCTTTAGCATTTGCTGTAAAGCTGGTATGGTCATGCAGAATTCTATTAGATCTTGCTTTTCTCTAAGTTTTTTAATTTGTCCATCGAATCTGAATGAGATCTTGCTGGGTAGAGTAATCCTGGTTGTAATTTCTTCCCTTTTATCACTTTAAATATGTCTTGCCACTCCCTTCTGGCCTGCAGATTTTCTGCTGAAAAATCAGCCATTAACCTTATGGGGATACCCTTGTATGTTATTTGTTGTATTTCCCTTGCGGCTTTTAATATTTTTTCTTCGTATTTAATTTTTGATAGTTTGATTAATATGTGTCTTGACATATTTCTTCTTGCATTTATCATGTATGGGACTCTCTGTGCTTCCTGCACTTGATTGGCTATTTCCTTTCCCATATTAGGGAAGCTTTCAACTATAATCTCTTTAAATATTTTCTCAGTCCCCTTCTTTTTCTATTCTTCTTCTGGGACCCCTATAATTGGAATGTTGATGCATTTAGTGTTGTCCCAGAGGTCTCTGAGGCTCTCTCCAATTCTTTTCATTCTGATTTTCTTTATTCTGCTCTGCAGTAATTATTTCCACTATTTTATCTTCCAGGTCACTTATCCATTCTTCTGCCTCAGTTATTCTGCTATTGTTTCCTTCTAGAGAATTTTTAATTTCATTTATTGTGTTGTTCATCATTGTTTGTTTGCTCTTTAGTTCTTCTAGGTCCTTGTTAAACGTTTCTTGTATTTTCTTCATTCCATTTCCAAGATTTTGGATCCTCTTTACTAATTACTCTCAATACTTTTTCAGGTAGACTGCCCATTTCCTCTTCATTTGTTTGGTCTGGTGGGTTTTTACCTTGCTCCTTTTCTGCTGTGTGTTTCTCTGTCTTCTCATGTGCTTACCTTACTGTGTTTGGGGTCCCCTTATTGCAGCCTGCAGGTTTGTAGTTCCCGTTGTTTTTGGTGTCTGCCCCTAGTGGCTAAGGTTTTTTCAGTGGGCTGTGTAGGCTTCCTGGGGAAGGGGACTAGTGCCTGTGTTCTCGTGGATGAGGCTGTGTCTTATGTTTCTGATAGGCAGGACCATGTCTGTTGGTGTGTTTTGGTGTGTTTGTGACCTTATTATGATTTAAGGCAACCTCTCTGCTAATGGGTGGTTTTGTGTTCCTGTCTTGCTAGTTGTTTGGCATAGAATGTCTAGCACTGTAGCTTTCTGGTTGTTGAATGGAGCCTTAGCATGGAGATGGCTATCTCTGGGAGAGCTTTCGCTATTTGATATTATGTGGATCTGGGAGGTCTCTGGTGGACCAATGTCTTGAACTCAGCTGTCCCACCTCAGAGGCACAGGCCTGACACCCTGCCAGAGCACCAAGACTCTGTCAGCTATGCAGCTCAGAAGAAAAGGGGGAAAGAAAGCAAGAAAGAAAGGAGGGAGGGAGGGAGGGAGGGAAGGGAAGGGAAGGGAAGGGAAGGGAAGGGAAGAGAAGGGAAGGGAAGGGAAAGGAAGGAAGGGAGGAAGAAAGGGAGGAGAAAAGGGAGAATGAAAGAGGGAAATAAAGGGAGAAAGAAAGAAGAGAGAACCCAAACCAAAAACAAATCCACCAATGATAACAAGCACTAAAAAGAATAGTAAAAACAAAATAAAGAAAAAAGAAAAAACTGACAGACAGAACCCTAGGACAAATGGTAAAAGCAAAGCTATACAGACAAAATCACACAAAGAAGAATACACATACACACTTACAGAGAAAAAAATTTTTAAATATATATATCTATATTTTAAAAAAATAAATAAATTTTAAAAAGGAAGAGAGCAACCAAATCACTAAACAAATCTACCAATGATAATAAACTCTAAATACTAAACTAAGGTAAACATAAAACTGGGAACCAGTCAGTCACATACAGCAAACCCCAAGTCTACAGTTGCTTCCAAAGTCTACCGCCTCAATTTTGGGATGGTTCATTGTCTATTCAGGTATTCCACAGATGCAAGGTACATCAAGTTGATTGTGGAGATTTAATCCGCTGCTCCTGAGGCTGCTGCGAGAAATTTCCCTTTGTCTTCTTTGTTCGCACAGCTCCTGGGGTTCAGCTTTGTACTGGCCCTGCCTCTGCGTATAGGTCGACTGAGGGCATCTGTTCCCGCCCAGACAGGACAGGGTTAAAGGAGCAGCTGATTAGGGAGCTCTGGCTCACTCAGGCTGGGGGGAAGGAGGGGTACAGTATGCGGGGCAATCCTGTGGTGACAGAGGCCAGTGTGATATTGCAACAACCTGAGGTGCACTGTGTGTTCTCCCGGGGAAGTTGTCCCTGGATCATGGGACCCTGGCAGTGGTGGGCTGCACAGGCTCCCAGGACGGGAGGTGCAGATAGTGACCTGTGCTTGCACACAGGCTTCTTGGTGGCTGCTGCAGCAGCCTTAGATCTTCATGCCCATCTCTGGGGTCTGCGCTGATAGCCGCAGCTCGTGCCCTTCTCTGGAGCTCATTTAGGTGGCGCTCTGAGTCCCCTGTCCTCGCGCACCGTGAAACAATGGTGTCTTGCCTCTTGGTCAGGTGCAGACTTTTTCCCAGACTCCCTCCTGGCTAGCTGTGGTGCATTAGCCCCCTTCAGGCTGTGTTCACACAGGCAACCCCAGTCCTCTCCCTGGGATCTGACCTCCAAAGCTGGAACCTCATCTCCCAGCCCCCACCCATCCCGGCAAGTGAGCAGAGGAGCCTCTCTGGCTGGTGAGTACTGGTTGGCAGTGATCCTCTGTGTGGTGATCTCTCTGCTTTGCCCTCTGCACCCCTGTTTCTGTGCTCTCCTCTGTGGCTCCAAAGATCCCCCCACCAACCACCCCGTCTCCGCCAGTGAAGGGCCTTCCTAGTGTGTGGAAACTTTTCCTCCTTCTCGGCTCCCTCTCCAAGGTGCAGGTCTCATCCCTATTCTTTTGTCTCTGTTTTTTCTTTTTTCTTTTGCCCTACCCAGGTACGCAGGGAGTTTCTTGCCTTTTGGGAAGTCTGAGGTCTTCTGCCAGCATTCAGTAGGTGTTCTGTAGGAGTTGTTCCACATATAGATGTGTTTCTGATGTATTTGTGGAGAGGAAGGTGATCTCCATGTCTTATTCCTCTGCCATCTTGAAGGTCTCCTGCCCATCCTTGTTTTCTTACAAAGGAAGACATGATCCAATCTTTTCACCTTTGCTTCAGACTCCACCCATGGTCACCTTTTATGAGACTTTACTATTAATTATTCATTCTGCTTAATTTTCTATCTCTTCTTGTCTACTGATTCCTTCCCATAATTAAAATATGCTAAAATATTGCACATCCAAACATCATCAATTCCATGTGCTACTGTTTCCCTCTTCCCTAAATACAATGTCCTGAAGGAACTATCTACACTCACAGAATTCACATCCTCACTCTCATTCATTCATTAAACCACATTCATCTGTTTAACAGTTTCTGCTTCAGTAGTCTCCTTGAATGCACTAAAGACCTACTTGTTAAAGTTAATGGATACTTACCAACCTTTGTTTTAATTGAACTTACTTTAACTTTTTATGCTGTTTACCACTTCTTAAAATATTCTCTAAACTTCTATGAAAGCACATTGGCCTCATTTTTTTTCATACTTCTACTCTTTCCCAGTCTTCTATGCAGGCTCTTTCTTCTTTAAAGTTATCTTTCTTTTATTATCGGTGTCGTCAGGAATCTGTTAAGGGGCTTTTATCTTCTCTTTCATGGATTCAGATTCTACTATTTAAGAAAGTCCTTCAATTTTATCTTGAGTTGCAGTGACCAACAGCTTACTCAAAATTTCTATTTGCATGTTGGGTATGTACTCCAAACCCAGCACAGCCGAAGCTGAAGTCATTGTCTTCCTCACTTCAACAACCTGTTTGTCTCCCAGTGAATCACATTCTTGTCCTTCAATCTTCACACTCTTTCACTAGAGCCTTGATTTCCCAATGTGCTCTGTTTCCCATTTCAGCCACCCTTGTTCAGAACCACTATAATCTCTCATGTGGATGACTACTATAATCTGTTAACTATTTTTTCATCTTCTAGCTGGCCTCCACTCTTATCTTCTCCCTAGCCAGAAGGTAATTTCTGATATATATATTCAACCATTTCATACCTTGACTTAAAAAATGTTCCTGGGACTACTTATTTGAATTTGAACTAAGTCCAAACTCATAACATCCTTCATGTCATAGCCAAATACTGAATCATAAAAACTCATTTTAAATGTTTTGATGACTTTATAAATTCTCACAGATCCTCCCTTAATCTTTTGAGAGTCAGATTCTTTTTTTATCTTGTTAAACAAATTTTGTTGAAAAAAAAATCATAAAGAACTAAGAATTAAACTATTGGTTTTGTTTTTAAATACTTTTAATAATTAGTCATAATTTCAATAATAAGCAACGTAAAAAGTGTGTAATACAATAAGCTTCTTTTTATAATTTTAGTTTTATTTTTCTCAATAAAATTCTAACTGATGCAACTTCTTTCACTTCTTGCTGTTGTGGGGAAATCTCTTCCCCCCTTGCTTTACATTTCTGGATGGAAGGAGCTACAAATAGGATAATCATGGAATCTTGGCCTACCCCATCCCTAAGAAATGACTTACACGTTTCCCCCTTTTCTTTGAGTTATAACCTTGATATCCTCAGGAAACAAATATTCTCTACTCCTTTGTGTAGTAAATTTTATAGGGTCAAGTACCCATGGGGAACACATGTGGTTGTCCAGCCAGGACTGTGACTGTATGGGCTAGTCTAGTTAATTCAAGGTGATATATTAGCAAATCCACTTTCTAATGGACCTAAGCTGATATTCACTTTTTTTTTTAATTGATACCTGCTTGAACTGTTTCTCTGAGCACAACTGAGTAGGAAAATAGAATGTTATTTATTAACTTCCTGAAACATTAATATTTACTTAGAAATTTTGGTCTCCATTATAAGCAAATTCACTCCTTTCAGTACTAAATAGCATTAGAAGATGTGTTTCTCTTCTAACTAATCTGTGAATCACCATTCAATCCATACTCAATCCATACCTATGCCTCTTTTCCCCTAGGTACTCTTGTTTAAAGAAAAAAAATAGTTGACAATAGTAGCAACCTATTGTTGCACTTATGCAAATTATGATGCTAAATAATTTACATACATTTCCTTATATAAAACTCACAACATTCCTATGAAATAACTATAAACTCCCCCATTTTACTGAGACTCTTAATGTCTAAACAATTTGCCCAAAGTCACACAGTGGTGGAGTTGACATTTTAACCCAGGTCTAAGTGGTTTCACAGTATAAGTTATATTATACTATTTTCCTAGTATAAGAATTTCTACATATTCCCTGCATATCACTCAACTTTTAGCCATCTTGAAGTTCACAGACATTTGAGTGTCTTTTCAGATAATTCCCCAAATGTGTATTCAGTAGCTCCATAAATATTTTTTGACCTTGTGATATATACTAGACACTAAAAATAAAAAGGTAAATAAAAGGAGTAAGTGTATTGGTAGGATGGGAGCATTTGGAGAAGCAAAATAAATAGACATCCACAATTCCTTGTCCACAATTATGAAACGTCCAAACCTCTGAAACCTGAAAATTATTTTGCAAATTGTCCAATCTGGGGACTTCCCTGGTGGCGTGGTGGTTAAGAATCCGCCTGCCAATGCAGGGGACACAGGTTCGATCCCTGGTCAGGGAAGATCCCACATGCCACAGACCAACTAAGCCCGTGCATCACAACTACTGAGCCTGCGCTCTAGAGCTCACAAGCCACAATTACTGAAGCTTGCGCACCCCAGAGCCCGTGCACCACAACAACTGAGCCCACATGCTGCAACTACTGAAGTCCACGGGCCTAGAGCCCAAGCTCTGCAACAAGAGAAGCCACCGCAATGAGAAGCCCACACACTGCTGCGAAGAGTAGCCCCCCCTCACCGCAACTAGAAAAAGGCTGTGTGCAGCAAGGAAGACCCAAAGCAGCCAAAAATAAATAAAAATTTTAAAAAATTGTCCAATTTGGCACCAACACGTTACCTAAATTGGCATTAAGTTGCTTACAGTCTTCAGTGATCCCACTCAGTGTGACTGATCCATATATTTCATTACATATATATTAATGTGTTTGGTTACTAGATGTTATCCCAGATAATGTATACCATACTACCTTTCCAATATCCAAAAGAAAATAATTTTTGAAACCATCATGTCCTAAGTGTTTGGGATAAAAGATTATAGGCCAATAAATTATTACTAGTGCTATGGTAGTGGGTGTGCTTTAAAGGCCCTTAGGGACAGAGGAGGCAGAGAGAGCTTCAGGGAAGAGGTACTACTGGATCTAGTTTTTGAAGCATGAATACAAATTTGCCAGGCACCCAGACAGGAGGAAAAAACACCCTGGAACTATTTGAAACAGCCCGAACAAAAATCGTGAGAGAGTAACTTGTGGTCAGGAGAAGGAGAATAGGTAGTAGAGTGGCAGAAGAATGAAGTTGGGTCAATAGCCAGGGGTCAAATCACAAAGACACTGTGGAATGCCATGCAAAGTTTAGATTTGACCAGATTGGGTAATTTGGAAGGATGTTAGGCTAAAAGAGGTAAGATGACCATTTACTAAGTTTCCAGAATATGACTTGATTCCCGCTACTCTGGTACAGTTGATAGTACAGCCTTTCACTTTCAAAAGTGACTTGGTTTGGATGAAGTATTTTATGAACCACATTAGTGAGAAGGGAGATGTGATATTGTGCATATATATTTAGTCTTCTTCCACAGTTCCTGGCTCACAGCTCCCAAAACCCTTAGAATTTCCTTAGTGATGAGAGCCATGTCTTTTAGGTTAATGAGGTGATTTTTGGACCCCACCTAAGGATGAGGGCTGTTTTCCAGAAGAATCAACCATGTGATTAGAGGGTTGGAACTTTCAGTCCCACCCCTGCTGACCTCCTGAGAAGGGAAAGGGGCTGGAGGTTGAATCAGTCACCAGTGGCCAATTATTTACTCAATCATGCCAATGTAATGAAGCCTCTATAAAAACCAAGAAGGATGGGGTTTGAGAGCTTCTGGGTTGTACATGCAGAAATTTGAGAATATTGTGCTCTGAGCTTCCATGCCCTTTCCCCATACTTTGCCCTATGATCTCTTCCATCTGGCTATTTCTGAGTTATATCCTTTTATAATAAACTGGTAATCCTTTTATAATATATCCTTATATCTTTTTATAGTAAACTGGTAAAGAAATTAGTTTCCTGAGTTCTGTAAGCTGCTCTGGCAAATTGATCAAACCCAAGGAGGGGTCGTGGGAACCTCCAATTTTTTGCCGGTTGGTCAGAAAACTACAGATAACAACTTGGATTTGCTACTGGCATCGGAAGGGAGGGGGGCAGTTATGCAGGACTGAACCCTTAACCTATGGAATATAATGCTACCTCTGGTAGGCAGGTGTCAGAATTGAGTTGAACTGTAAGAACACCCAGTTGGTATCCAGAGAATTGTTAGTGGTATGGGAATTCCACCCCACACACACACACAAGTTGAAACTGGGTCAAAGAACCTAAAAACAGGGGGCATTTTCAGTTATAGACTGAAAACTCTTTCTGTCCTTTCCTCTATTCCACATTGTCCTGCAGTTTCCTTATATCTTGGCTTTGGCTCCAACTGAGTTGAAGTTAACCACTGAAGAAGTTAATTGAGTTAAAATATCCAGAAAAATATAATGTAAGTGGAGCTGAAAACACACGAAAGTTATGAAGCCATCATTGGCTTCCTCCATTTTAAAACTGTAGTTAATAATCAGGAAGCACATTCATTTTATAATTTTTCTCTTTCCCTCAAGGTATGGTGCTAATGGATAATTTTAAAATGTAAAAATAAACTACAAAATATAAAATATGATCACACATTCCTCACCAATGGAATATAAATGGAAAATATATTCAATGTAGCTTTAGCTAGCAATTGAAAAATAAAGGAAAATATTAGTGTCTATGTATCATAGCATGTCAAAATTAATTTTTATTCTTATAATTAAGTAGCAATAAAAACTTGGAATTATTTCAATTTCTTAATGGATTTCCATCAGCTACAAATTGAGAGTTTAACCAGAACCATTTTATCTCACTAATCAGAGAAATAAACAACCTATCATTTCCCCATCAGGTCAGTGAAAATTAAAATACAACAATATTTCTCTGAAATTGTAGGAACTAGTAAACTTATATGATGTTTTTTGTTAGTCAGTCTGGGGTTCTTTTTGGAAATACCTAGTAAAGCTAAATAATGTGCGTAACATGTGACCCTGTGGTTCTATTTCTAGATATTTACTTTAGATAAATATTCACAAATATGCACAGGGACAAGAGTACAAGGATGCTCATTGTAGCTATGTTGTAATAGCAAACAGTGGGCATAATCCAAATATCCATCATGATGAAGTATTATGGAATGCTGTGACATGAAGTTAGACCTCAAGTATTGTTGAATTTAAAGAAAGCAAACTGAATAAAGAAATATGCAGTAGCCATTTATATTAAAAAATTGTATTAAATAATTCTATATTTTATAGTTACTTAAGAGATATTTGTTTTTATTAGTGCTTGGGCTGGACAGACACACACCAAACTGGGGTTAGTGGTTGCTTTGTAGGAGGGGTGGGACCTCCTGGATTTACAATGGTGGTTAAAGGAAATTGGATTTATTCTTTAGTTTTCTAGGGCTGCCATAATCAAGTACTACAGACTGGGTGGCTTAAACAACAGAACCTTATTCCTCAGAGTTTTGGAAGCTAGAAGTCTGAGATAAAGGTGTCAGGAGGGTTGATTTCTTCTGAGTCCTCTTCTCTTTGTCTTGTCGATGGCTGCCTTCTCCCTGGGTCTTCACATGGTCTTCCTTCTGTGACTGTCTTTGTCTTTATCTGCTCTTCTTATAAGGACACCAGTTATATTGGGTTAGGGCTCATCCATATGACCTAATTTTGCCTTAATTACTAATTTAAAAGCCTCTATCTCCAAATACACATTGTGAGGTACTGGGGTTTAGGACTTTAACTTATGAATTTGGAGGGGATGGAGGGACAGACACAATTAAGCATATAACATATTTCTAACATCTTTATTTAAAACAAAGCAACAAAAGAAATTGGTTTCATATTTGGCACTGATGCTAAACAAAGTTGTAAAAGAAAAGTATAAGGTTATCTAAATCTAGAAAAATTTCCCTCATGGGAAATCTATTTGGTCTTCCAAACTTTAAGAGTGCTATAACACCAGGTTGCTAACATTGGTTATTTTAGGAAGGTGAAAATGGAAGTGGGTAGGGGGATATTCTTAACATTTTTTAATGCTTTTACTTTTTAAAACAATTGTAGATGTGCAGAAAAATTTAGGAAAATACTACAGAGTTCCCATATTTCCCACACCCAGTTTCTCCTATTATTAACATTTTATATCAGTATGGTACATTTGTTACAGTTGATGAACTAATATTGATACACTGTTAACTAAAGTCCATATTTTATTCAGATTTCCTTAGTTTTTACCTAATGTCCTTTTTTTTTTTTTTTTTTAACTCCAGGATTCCATCTAGGATACCACATTGCATTTAGTTGTAATGTCTCCTTAGTCTCTGGGTTATGACAGTTTCTCAGACTTCCTTTTTTTTGGACAACATTGGTGTTTTTTTGTAGAATGTCCCTCTATTGGAATTTGTCTTCTGTTTTTCTCATGATTAGATTCAGGTTGTTGGTTTGGGGAGGAAGACCACAAAGATAAAGTGCCATATTCATCACATCCTATCAAGGGTATTAACACGATTTGTCACTGTTGATGTTCCCTTTGATCACCTGGGTGAGGTTAGTATTTTTCAGATTTCTTCTGTGTAAAGTTACATCGTTTTTGCCCCTTTCCATACAAGTACTCTTTAGGAGAAAGTCACTTTGTGCATCCCACAGTTAAGGAGTGGAGAGCTATGCTCCGCTTCCTTGAGGGCAGAATATCCACATAAATTTTTTGGCATGCTTTTGTATGAGAGATTTGTTTCTTCTCTGCCATTTGTTTATTTATACAATCATTAACTTTTTTTTTTACTATATCCCTTTTAATTATTTTACATAGTAAGCATATATTAATTTTGTAATTATTTTAATTTTAAAAATTAATTAATTTACTTATTTTTGGCTGCATTGGGGTCTTCATTATTGCGCATGGGCTTTCTCTAGTTGCAGGGAGAGGGGGCTACTCTTCATTGCAGTGCATGGGCTTCTCATTGCGGTGGCTTCTCTTCTTGCAGAGCATGGGCTCTAGTAACAAGAGCTTCAGTAGTTGTGGCACTCAGGCTCAGCAGTTGTGGCTCATGGGCTGTAGAGCACAGTCTCAGTAGTTGTAGCACACAAGCTTAGTTGCTCCGTGGCATGTGGGATCTTCCCAGACAAGGGCTTGAACCCGTGTCCCCTGCATTGACAGGCAGATTCTTAACCACTGCACCACCAGGGAAGTCCTTGTAATTATTGTTAAATAAGAATATTTTAAAGATATTTAGATAAGAAATCATCAACCAATTTTGGACTTTAGAAATTAGGAGCATGAAAGCTTATTAGAAAGGACCTATGGAGTTTGAAAATACAAATAATTGTGCACCCATTCTCTATTAGTAATGTGTTATTCTCATTTACACCATAGAAAGCAGTTTATACAAATATTTAACATTACCTGCTTAGAGAGTAAGAAGGTTGCATCTTTAGATCCAACATGAAGCAAACAGAAGGCTTTCTAGTTGTATACAGTTTCAGAGCATCTTAAGCTTCATGACTTCAAGGCAGGTTGCATGTAGCTAACCTTCATTTTGCAAACTCTTGGAACGTTTGTACTATACTTGGAAATGATATGTACATATCATGCTTTTCTTGTATACAATTGGAAACTTTCTGGGAAAGAAATTTTTGTCTCCTTTGAGAATTTCCAAACATAATTATTAATATTTCCTCCCTACAAAGATACTTAAAAGTAAATTTTTGAAACTCTAAATCAGCAAACTATTAATAATAACCATAATATCAAATTATCCCACTGTTGCTGCCCTATTACATACACTATCAATGACTTAATATTTCTTTACATTGTAATTTTTTCCAGATATTTCAGTCAGCCTGTTAGCAGTTGTTGTCAGCTTTTGTGGCCTGGCCTTGTTGGTTGTTTCACTTTTTGTCTTCTGGAAGTTGTGCTGGCCTTGCTGGAAGAGCAAACCTGTGACTTCCAATGTCAATACCCTTCCACAGAGCATGTCAAGTGCTCCCACTGAAGTTTTTGAGACTGAAGAGAAAAAAGAGGTTAAAGAAAATGGAGAACCAGCACTAAAAGCTATTGAGCCTGCAATAAAAATCAGCCACACTTCCCCTGATATCCCAGCAGAAGTCCAAACTGCTTTAACAGAACATTTAATTAAACACGCACGTGTGCAAAGACAAACTACTGAGCCTACATCTTCATCCCGGTAAGGAAAGATCAAATATATAAAACTATTTGTGATGTGTGTGTGTGTGTGTGTGTGTGTGTGTGTGTGTGTGTGTGTGTGTTGTATGTGATTTTCTAAGAGAAAAACTGAGGTGGGAAAGGAGAAAAGAAAAGACAAACAGGAGAATGAGAAAGACACAGGAAACAGATAATAGAATAAGGAGGGAATTGGCAGGACAGAATAAATAGGGATGAAGAGACAGAAATTAAGGACAAAGAAGCCAAACAGAGAGCAGTACCATGAAAGGGGCTTACTGGAATTTGAGCTTTCATTAAAATCATCTAATTAGAGTTTTGTTTTGTTTTTTTTTTTTGCGGTACACGGGCCTCTCACTGCTGTGGCCTCTCACGTTGCAGAGCACAGGCTCCGGACGCCCAGGCTCAGTGGCCATGGCTCACGGGCCCAGCCGCTCCGCGGCATGTGGGATCCTCCCAGACCGGGGGCACGAACCCGTGTCCCCTACATCGGCAGGCGGACTCTCAACCACTGCGCCACCAGGGAAGCCCGAGATTATTATTTATTGACTTTTTCCTTTGAAATATCATTGTTTGATCATTGCTATTTGCAGTCTTTCAATTTAGTTTAAAACAACAAATAAATATCAAGAAAACAGCCATTTGCAATGCGTTTCATGAAATCATCCACAAGTTCACAGTCAAAACTGAGTAACAGAGACTAATGTTTCGTCTACAGTTGTTTAGCACCTACCCCATAAACTGCTGGAAAATTTCATTGCTTATTTGAACTCACATAGACCAAACTCTTATACTGGTGAAAGTATGGTAAGTTCCACAAGAGCTTTGGTGAATATCGAGCATAGCAAGGCGTGTACATGAAAGGAAGGAAGAGGGAGACCTCCTTAAGGAGATACATTTTAAGGAAGTGCATTTTAACTCATCCTGGAAAAATCAGCAGAAGTTTGCTTGGAGGAAAATAATTTGCTGTGGTGTGTATTGAATTGTGTTAACTGTAAAGGGAAAAAGATTCTTGTGAAAAAACATTTTTTCTACTAAGTATGGTCTTCAATCTTTAACATGAAAAACATGTTAGTAGCAGTGTTCCTCTGATTCCCAGAAGTAGCAACTAAATTTACACTAGGACAGGGTAAAAATCAATAGCAATGGGGGTGAGTGCTGTTTTCTGCTAACTGATTGACTTCCTAATCTTACCTTCCTACTTCTCTAAATCAAAGATGCATCCAAGCTTTCTGACATGACATACTTTTTGTGGGTTTGGAAATCTATCAAGTTGAAAAACTTCATGGGTCATGCTTGCTACTAGGATTGAAAGAATATTCAATATATCTTTTATAAAATAAAAAAGGATTGTATCTATAAATAACTTGTCTTCTTTCTGAAATAAATTCCAGAGGGATGAGTAAGAATAATTGTTACTTCGGGGATGAGAAACTTTGGGGTAAGGAGGATGGATGGAGGTCTTATACTTTTCTGAGCTATTTAAATTTTATAACCAAGGTATGCCTCATATTTAGTTATTATGTTGACAAGTTTTCCTGAGCAGTGCATTTGGGTTCATTTTTATAATCCAGTATACATTCATTTAAATTTATTTATGGATATTTAACTATAAAATAGTTATCCCATGTGTCACTTCTTCATATTTATAGGAAAAACTGCTTCAAAATTATCTCATGTGGTTGGTTACTTCATTGTTGTTACTATCAGAACTGAAAACTGTGGCCAACTATGGTATTTAATAAAGCCTTAACATACCCAGAAATTTCAGGGTAAAAATGTTCAATTAACCTACAAAACATTTTTTTAAAATATTGATAATGGCTATGACAATATATCAACTTAGTATTCAGAATTATTCAACTCTTTTAGTTGATAAATGCACCCTACATAAGGACACTCAATTAATGAAGACAAATTGAGGTAAACTATGAAAATAGCTTGCCTTTCTTTGTGCAGATTTTTTTTTGGAAACCTCAGAAAAATGAAGTACTATCTCCAAAACATTATTTGCTGAATGTAAACATACAGCTTATCTGATTATCCCTAGCTAGGGGAGAATGAAAGAATACATACTGAGAACACATGTGTGAAGACTTGGTTTTGGTTGCAGAATTGGTTTCTAGAAATGAAATGCAATAGGGAATGACAACAGGTCATTTTAGCCCTGGATTTCTCAGTTATTACATGAAATTGAAGAAATCAGAAAAAAAAACTTTTCTCTCAATCTTAAAAATTGGATTGTACATGTACATCTCATATTTTCTTAAGAGAAAAAGTGGAATACAAATTCATAGTTCTGCTAGAACTTTGATATAATTTCATTGACCTCTTTGAATTTCCTTGTTTATGAGTGGCTGAAGAAGGAAGAAAAAAAAGTATTGTTTTTGAGTGCCTGCAATTTAGTCACTGTGCCAGGCATCCTTCCTGATAATCCTCTGCCAGCCTGTATGAAGTAAGTATTATTAATTATCCCCATTACTTGTGAGTTAACTGAAGCCCAGAGAGAGTTTAAAAATTGCCTAAAGCCATGCAGCTTGTGAAAGTTAGAATTCAGATTTATCCAGATTGATGGAACATGTTTTAAGAGTTAAAGCCAAGGGAATATGGATTTTTGCAACCAAAGATTGTTAAAGTCTGCTGCGGACAGGTAGTTTGGAGGTTGGAGAATGAGGGCCACTTCCTGCTCATTCTGCTCAGTTAGAAATGTGGAATTATATGTGGTTATCACGAATAACAAGGGTCATGAGTTTAATCTATTTGGCCTTGGGATGAATTCCTTGTAGAAAACTTGATTATTCCTAGTTCTCAAAACCCCTCATCTATATAATTACTTCATCATACTAAAAATTACCTTTATATAGAGAGGAAGGGGAAATTGCTGAGTTTATTATGCAGACAGAGAGATCCAGGGCACATCATTATAAATCAGATTATTCTGCTCAAATGCTAACTTTTCACTGAGGTCTAGCAAATCAGAACCGCCCCCTGCCCACCACCCCACCACTCACACACGCACACACAGTAAATTTAACTTTAATGCTTGGTTTCCTCACCTTATTAATATATCCTAGCTCTAGTCTGGTGTTGGGACTCCATTTTATTTGGCTCAGACAATAGATGACATATCCTCTCAAGTTTTATTTGTCACTATTCTTAAGCAGCATCTTGATTAGTTAACAGCATTGCTGGAAACTGCCACATTTCCCAAGTTCTCATCCTCCTTTTCAAATACCCGGACATTCGGCCCCATCAGCCTGCTGGCAGCCAAACAACCCAACAGACGTCTGTGTTTTTCTTATTATTAACATTATTATCACATCTGTCTTGATTGACTGTTGATTCATCCAATAGCCTTACTCAGTAGATACAGTCAACAGATATAACTTTTAGGTATAGTCAGTGTATTCTACATACTCTGTCCACTCTGCAAACTCTAGTGAACTGGAAAAAAATCCACAACATAATGCAGAGAGATAAGATACCAACTTCAATATAAGGAACTACAAGTGCAAACTATGTGGTGGAGAATGTGGAATTAAGATAATTAGAAAAATCATTTTTAGCTGAGGCATGGAGAAGTCCCATTAAACTGAGACCAAAGGAAACTAGGAATTCACATAAAGACAATTGGAAAAGGGTATGCATTCCAGATGGAAATATTTTATGTGAAAAGACACAGAACAGCAAATCTTATCATGAAAACAGCAGGTACGTTGCCTTGATCAGAAAATAGATGTCAGTGGAGGAATAATGGAAGATAAAGTCAGCTGGAATTAAAGTCTGAGGAGGCCTTGGAATCATGGCCAAAATTATTCAAGGTCTGTCCTGTCAAAAATATTTGCAGCAGAAGAGTCCCTTGGATAAAGAGCTGTGTTTTAGGAAAATTAATTTGACAACAGTTTGTAGGACAGACCATAGAAAAAGGCATCTATTTTGAAAGTAATATAGTAGTTCAGGCATGATAAAAATCTTATAACATTTTGAGTCCATACTGCCCCACACATATAGCTCTACACTTCCTTCTTAGGCAGAAAACCTGCCAATTTTATTTCTGTACTGATCTTGATACCTAGACAAAGCACTGTAGGAACTCAGGGTATATTTGTTGAATTTTAAAAAATCAGTAAATGAATTTTATGACTTCATTTTATCTATCCAAATGGATCTTTCATGGTTGCCAGTTAGAAGGGTGCTTGGTCTTTTTATCATCCTCCTGTAGACCTCAACTCTCTGCCTGTGTGCTTTTGCTTATGCTGCTTCCCTTGTCTAGAATGATAAACTTTTTTATCCACTATAAGATCTTTAAGGAAAATGCATCTTTTTCTGTCCAATTATAAGCTATTGTCCTTTAAAGCCATAGCTACAGTCTAGCAATTATTTATTTTCTTAATGTTGAGCTCTAGCTGTGTGCCAGAACTGAGATGTTAATTTCTCAAAGAACAAGTCTGTATAACCCACTTTAATGTGCTCCTAATTTCTTCACTGGGTAGGTGCATAATAAGCATCAAGTGAGTGATTTGGATTGACTGATGATCTCTCCACTTTGCTTTGCTTCTTTAAAGACAGTATCAGATGGTGAGATAAACAGTGCTAATATTAGAAGAAGGTTAATGATGGTATACTCCCAAGGATGAGTATGAGGACCTATTTTCTGTGCATTCATTAATAGTGTGAAATGAGGTGAATTGTAAGTGGCAAAATATTTGTTGAGGATGAGAAATCATATAGGTTAGCCACTGTTAGAGAGGATTCTAAGTACCTACTGAAAATAATTTGGAAACCTAGTGACAGATCCATTTGAACATGAACAAAAGCATGACATGGAAAGAAATCATTGACTCATATGTGCTGATGGATTTACAATTAGCTATGGTTGTTTAGAAAAGTAATTCTTAATATCATCACACATAAAGTCAGAAAGAGCACTCAATGTAGATTGTTAAAAGAGAAATGAAGAATTACATAAAAATATGTAATACTAGAGTGCATAGTTTTCTTTGAGATTTTTTAAAAAGTTAAGTCCTTCTCAAAAGATAGCAAAAATTGCAATTTTCATTCCAAGATACTGTAAGGAGTGGAAGACAAGATGTTACACAAAGGAAGAATTTAAATGGTATTTAACCAGCTAGGATATCAAGAAGCAGTGCTTGGCCAGAACAATAGAGAACCTGAGATCTAACTCCTTGAAATAAAAGTTCATAAAACATGCTGTGCCGGTGCTTGAGGTGGTTAAATAATCTCCGCTATGAAACATATGTATTTGGTATATAAACTAACTTCTGAAATGGGGTGGCTCTTTGATCCAAGGTCAGAGATAAAACCTTATAAAATGTATTCAAACTTGGAGAGCTTGTTTTCTGGCACTGATAAATATTATCTCCTCTTTACAAGCACTGATTATAAATTGATTAGGACCTTCTTCTTCATAGTACAAATAATTCTTGGGAAGTTGACTTTTATTAGTCACAAGAATCTTGTAGTAAATTATTTCATACAAACTCCAACAGACATTTCTTGAATCCCAGCATGTGTTTATTATGAAATTCATGAAAAGATTAATAATATTTAGTTATGCTATTATAAAGACTACTAGTAGAAGGGTTGGGGATTGGAAGGTACATCTGAAACAAGTGATTTCAATACACTCTTTACAGTATGCTCAAGGAGATGTGGAGGAACAGAAGGAGGGACCCAGGGTGGTAGGTCAACTCAGTTGGAGGACTACAACATTTTTCTTCAAATCCTAGCTGACCTCTCTAGGAGAGAGGCTCATGATAGCCAGCAACATACTTCCAAGTAAGGGAAGGCCTAAATGACAAATTGAGCATAGAAATTTAGAGCTAGAATACATAATTAAGGTCAAAAGACCTTATAGGGACCTAGCAATACCAAACAGAATATTCTTGGATTTATTATTCTGACAAGTAGTTATTCTGAGTTTTTTTAAATTTAGGCTTCATTTTATATTACTTCTTTTCTTTAATATAAAATATTATGTTCTCAGAACTTTATTTGTAGATCAAAAACTACCAACCTAATTACTTCATACTCTATTCCTTTAAATATATGCTGGATCAAAAGCAATTGCTTATCATCTCTTGTTATGATTTGTAAACCTTTTTTTTAACATGGTGAAAGGCCAAGGGACAAGTATTTACAGAATAAGAACATTCATTTCCTTAATTACGATTAAAAAACAAGTTTCCTGTCAATTCTTTGAATAGAATAAAGATAAGTTACTTAAATTAATTTTAAGCATTACATTGCATAATTGAGAAGAAAACCAGTTTTTTCTCGAAACAGCTTTTATTATGATTGGATTGTTAGTCATATGGCTAAATTCTTCAGGGAAAATTTTTGACTTATTTATTCAACAGTATTTATAGAACACTTGTTATGTGCCAGGCATTTTTCTAGACATTTGATACACATTAGGGAACAAAACTCAAAATTCCCTACCTGCATTCTTGTGGAGAGGAACCAAACAACATAACTAAGTCAGTTACATGATGTTTTAGAAGATAATAAGTTCTGTAGAAAATAATAGTGCAAAATAAAGGGGTTGGTAGGTCTGAATGAGGAGATGGAAGGGTGGTCCATGCTGGTGTTTGTGGAGAACTTTCCTTGTGGAGAAGGGAACCACTGCAGACGTCCTGAAGGTGGAATCTGCCTTTTGTGTCCCAACCACAGCAAGGAAGCCAGTGTAGGTGTAGCAGAGAGAACCAGGTGGAGAATGCTAGGAGAAAAATCAGAGAGGTAGTAGGACCCAAACCACTTTTGGCTTTTACTCTGAGTAACATGCAAAGCCACCAGAAAGTTTTTAATCAGAGGAGTGTCATGATCTAACTTGTTTTGAAAGGATTACTCTGTTGTTTTGGGTATATACATTGAAGGAGGCAAAAGGATAGAAGCAGAAAGAACACTATGGAGGCTGTAATCCAGGCCAGAAGTGATGTTGGTTCAGAGCAAGGAGATGGTAGTTAATGATGGATATATATATCTATACCCTGACTGGATTCAGGATATACTTTGAAGATAGAACAAACAGACTATGACACATTAGCTTGGGCATATGAGTAAGAAAAGAGGAGTCAAGAATGACTGCATGTTTTGGCCTGAGCGTCTGGAAAGATAAAATTGATAAACATGAGGCTGTGAATGGAGTGAGTTTGGGAGCCAAAAACAGGAGATATGGGACTGTTGTGTTTAAGGATTTTGTTAGAAATCTTAGTGGAAAAATTGAGTAAGCAACCAGATAATAACTCTGGAATTCTGGAGAGAATCTGCGAAACATACGTAAACTTGGAGTCCACATAGAGATGGTGTTCAAAGCCAGGAGATGATATCATCAGAGAGGTGAGTGTAGATAAGAAAGAGAAAACCAGAGATGAATCCCAGAAGTACTCCAATATTAAGACATCAGGAACAGCATTGTAGACTGAGAAGTCGAGACTAGTGAAGAAGGAAAACCAGGAGGGTATAACCTGAAAGCCAAGTGAAGAGAGTATGTAAACAATCAGGAGTGATTAACTGTCAGGTGACTATTGTAAGGTCAAGTGGGGTGAGGACCATGGATTGACCGCTGAGTTTAGCAATGTCGGGGAGACATTATTGACATTTTCAAGAGCTATTATGTCAGAATTGGTATGTGAAAAACTAGTTAGAGTGAGTTTATATAGAACGGGAGAAGATAAATTGGACAGTGGATGTACTATCCTCAACTCTTTCAAGGAGTTTTGCTGCAAATGTGCTAGAGAAACAGCAGTACAGAGAGAGGAAGTAGAATGAATGGAAGGTTCCTATAAGATAGCAGAAATAACAGTATCCTCTTGTGCTGATGGTAATAATCCAGCAAAGAGGCAGACTTAATAATGCAGGAAGCAAAGAGGAGCAGTCTTGAAGGTGACATGAGAGAAAATGGGATTTAATATACAAGTGGAGGGATTGGCTTTAGATAATAGCATGGGTAATTAATCATATCAGAAAGGTAAAATATATGGATACAGATGCTGATAACAGGGTTGATGAGGTGGAAGATTTCTGCTCTTTGCTTCAACCTCATTAGTGAAATAGGAAGTAAGGTCATTAATTGAGATTGGGAATGAGGAAGGTGTTAGAGGTTTGAAGAAAGGTGAGAAGGTGTGAAATAGTCTTGTGAATCTAGCAGTTTGAGAGGGAGAATGGTTTGCTGTTCAGTGTTAGGGTTTAATGAGGAATGTGGTCATGAATTTAAAATGGAACATTGAGAGTTCTTTTATGTTCTTCTCTAGTTGTATTCACTTGCACAGGTACAGGTATAGAAATGATGGAAAGTTGAATTCAACCAGGACTGTGGTTTTGCCCTGCAACTAAGAAGGTAGAGAGCAACAAGAGAATTGGGAATGTATGTGTGAGAGTGGCTCTATTGATTAACAACGGAAATGAAACTGGATAACGAGGGAAAAGTGACATCAAGGAACTAGGGATTATGAAATAGTGATAGAATCAGTGTATTGGAGGTTCTTGTGAGTTGGAAAAGTTATTTGAATTGGAGTATAAGAGGGTGTGAGCTGGAAAGAGGTGTTGCTCAGAGAGAAGCATGTGTGAAATTGGGGTTGTGGAGAGTTTGCAGCTAATAATAATGACGAAATCTGGCTATGCACATGGTAGTAACTGAGGTAAATAGAGAACATTATTAGAGGAGAGAAATTAAAAGAACCTAGAGGCCAAGTAGTTGGAAGAAACTTGTTCACTGCTAGGAATCGAAGCAAAAACATTGTCAAAGAGAGTTAGTGAACCAAGTGATTAAAATCACTTTAAAGGGAGTGATTTGAGTATTAGTAAATGACTAACAATAAGTGGTAATGGGGATATGATCTGTTGACTTGAGTTTTAGAGCCTGGAGTGGTGTATTAGGGAGAATGATGTGAATGTGGTAATGAAGGACAAGAGGAATGGACAACTTCACTTCTAGGACCAATGGAACAAGGATTATTGCAAAAATATCAACCACCACATGAGAGGGGCACAGAGCAAACTGTCCTTGGGGAAGAATCAGGCTTCTACTAAGCAATAATGTGAGAAGAACATTTAAAGAAGAGATTAAAGATATAGAGGATTGTGCTGACATCAGACAATGAATTAATTTCAAAAATTCCTTGTGGTATATTATACAACTTAGTCTGCCTTCATATATGTAGTGCCCTGCATGGTATATGCTCAGATATTTTTGTGCTGAATGAGTCACTCTTGTCATTGTTTCAAATTGAATGGAAAAAATAGGAAACAGATAAAGATGAAAACTTTGTTTACCAGAAAATTAATGTAGTCTTATTATTTGAGCCTCCTTAGCTATAAAACAGGGTTACAACTTTTAATATATGGTGATAGTTTCCTATATAAATATTATTAATATTAAAACAAAGAGAGATGAACTCCTTGTAAATATATTGAATAAACAAATAAAACACACCTCTTATTTCTCAAGCAGTACCTAAGATAAATTTAGTAGTTAGTAAAGACACTGCAAGTAAGAGTAGGAGGATATAGGTTTCCCACTTAAGGAAGAAAGAACTGCTGCAGCTGAGAAGTGAGAGTCAGAGGGAATCTGTTGTCCAGGGTGGTAGACCAGGACATGCTCACACAAGAATGACTTTGTGCCAACTCTGTATCCCCAAACAGGAAACCTAGATTTGAGATTGTCAGAACCAGAGAGTTCATTATGGCATTTGCCCTTCAGCTCCATGTGTCCTAAACTCTAATGATAATTATTAGCAGTATGAAAAATGGTAGGTTTCAAAGTTATCTGTAATATCTCATTTGACCTTCACAACTATGAAAGGATGGTTTTATGGATGAGGAAAGTACACATCAAAAAAGTGAAGTGACTTGCCCAAAGTTGCTGTTACTCCATAGGGAGGCTGGGACCAAACTATAGTCTGATTTCAGTCCAGCATTTTTTTAATCTCATCTCAGTGTAATGCTCTTCAAGCGCTTTCTCCTGGGTAGTGTGGAAAACTTGGCACGGTTTCCAGTGAGATTCCAGGACTCTACTCACACATTAACCAAAGCAGCTCTGTCCATACATGTTGAACTTCTGGTCTCTGATTTTGTTTGAAAGAAAGGATCTGTTGGTGAAAAAAATATTTGAAAATTACCATATTAATACATTTTATTCCTATGGCATCAGATAATATTGACTATATCTAGTAGTTACTCTCAGATGTTTCAGGTAGAGTGGGAAAAGTTTCTCCTTCTCCATCTGGAAAAGTACTTATGTGGTGCCTTCCTAGGTTTGAAGGGTAAGAGTGCGGTCAGTAACAGTCAAATGGCCTGTACTTTAATTGGTTGGTATTTGTGTGAGACTAAATAGACACTTACCACTGTCATTCCAAAAGAGAAAAAAAATTCAAGAAGATAAAGAGGATCTGTGTTGTCATGGCAATAGTTTAACATTGTAATAATTAAAGCTTCTCTTAACTGACTAGCTAAACTGTGACTTAAAACATGAACTATTTACTCTATAATTAGGGCACTGGCTTACTAGAACAAAAATGTTACTGCTTTTTGATTCTTGTTAGAAGGGGCTTTACAGCTGCCCATTTAGATTCAGTGGCATAAGAAATAAATTATTGAATTTTTAGGGAGAGGATAGAAGCTTAAATTATATTATGTTGAAAAGCATTAGGGAGGTGAAATTATAGATCAATTTATTTTAAAAAAGGAATTAATTTCTTGGGGGCTTTTTGCTCACAAAAATAAAAAAAAATTTAAAATTGTTGCATAAGTGAAAGTGATTTTGGCAGAAATATTAGATTGTTTAGTAAAATATTCTAAATCTCTTAAGAATATTGAATGTATTAACTGGATTATACTAGACCTCTTTAATAATTCACAGCGACACATACTACCTGTATTCCTTTCTAAATTCTTATTATTTCTTAAATGCTCCCTGATGGTTCCCTGACCCTAATTTAAGCCTCTGATCTTGTATATCTGGAATAGATTCAGGATCAAAATACATTTCATAGCATGTTCAATGCATTAAAATGGGATCAATCTGAGGATCAATCTGGGGAAACAGATCACTTCAAGCTTTAAGTAACTTAGTAAAGACTTTTACGTATATACTCACTTAGATACTGAAACTAAAATATTGGGTCTTAAATTCAGTATAGTTTTAATTAGGAGCTTATTCCCTCATCTGAGATAAAGTTATCCTAGTTTGTTTCTTTATATAGAAATAATTTTTCAATTATGATCAAGTGGAAAAAGGTATAACAACAAGCATAAAGGATTTTGAAGTAAGTGCTGGAGAGACATTGAATTTAAGAGAGAGATGAAAGAAGGAAAGCCAAGCTGAAGGCTACTGTAGAAAGCAAAGTATGAGATGATGAGGATATGGACCAAATAGCAATGGAAATAGAGTAGAATGGACAATTATATGAGATGTCTCAAAGCAAAAAATCAACAGGACTTAGAAAATTAAGCAAATCCCATGAAATAAAGGAAAAGAGATTCAAACAAGCATAATGCAGGATTCCAAGCATAAGTGACTGACAAAAATGTTAGAGCTATTGTCAGAGATTGTGGAAGAGTGAACTGGTTTGAAAGCAAAATAGAGAAAATAATTAGTTTGCTTGAGTTTGGGGCAAAATTAGGACATTTGTTTAGAAATCCCCCTTCAAGACAAAGAGATATGGAACTAGGATTTTGTCTATCTGAGATATATCTAGGGAATCACCAGATTAAAGGTAGTAATTATAGCCCCAAAACTGATTATTAGTCTGATGGAGTGATTGAGAAGAGAAAAGAACAAAAGACCTGGAACCAGACCTTGAGGAAACACATAAGTTGACATAGCTCACGCTAGAAATCATGGAGAAACTATGAGAAGCAGATCTTAATGCAAGTCACATTTATGAGCCATTAGTAAGCTGATATACCTAATGTTCTGGAAATGTTGGAGAGATAAATAGTAACAGTGAGTATAGGACATTCAGTTTGAATTTTAAGAACTATTATTTAGCCCCAAACTCTAAAATTCTACAGTCTTTTAATCCTTAAGAGTTTCTGAAGCCCACTCCATGTTGAAAAAAGGAAAATGTACTCATTTTTTTCTGTCATAACTATATATTCTTTTGAAAAATACACATTCATCTAGTTATCTTAAGTATTAGAAATAACACAGCATAAGAATATGTGGACTTATGTTTTTTAATATTGTCATCACTAAAATGGGAAATTCATAAGACCAAAATATCCAGATGAAAAGAAATCAGCCATCTGAATGATTTGTTTACATAATGTTTACATCTAGATACACCCAGGTAACATTTTGTAGAATATTGAACTTTTTTGGTAATCATCTTTCTTTACAATTGTGTTTAAAAGTTTTGTGCTTATTATGGTACATAAAAATACCAAAAGCTCATAAAAATGTACATATGTGTGTTTTAGGTGTTTCTATAATTTTAGGAGAGTTTTTCTTTGAATATTGCATTCCTGGTTTTTCAAAAGTAACTCGTGTGTGTGTTTGTGTGTGTGTGTGTGTGTGTGTGTGTGTGTGTATCCATCTGTTTATTGCTGTAGATATAATGCTCCCATTATCCTGGGTGTGGGGTAGAGTTTATATGCCACTGTATATAACATTATCATCAAAATGATCTACTTAAACGATTTTGTGTGTATGTGTGTGTGTACAGACACAATTCCTTCAGAAGACACCTACCAAGGCAAATGCAGGTTTCCAGTGTTGATTTTGGCATGGGCACAGAACCCATTTTACAAAGAGGAGAAACAACAACCAGCATTGGGAGAATAAAACCAGAGCTCTACAAACAGAAATCAGTTGACTCTGAGGGCAACAAGAAAGAAGATGTCAAAACCTGTGGGAAGCTTAACTTCACCCTCCAGTATGATTATGAAAATGAACTTCTAGTTGTTAAAATTATCAAAGCCTTAGATCTCCCTGCTAAAGACTTCACAGGAACTTCTGACCCTTACGTGAAGATGTATCTTCTTCCAGATAGGAAAAAGAAATTTCAGACCCGTGTGCACAGAAAAACTTTAAATCCTGTGTTTGATGAAACTTTTCAGTTTCCTGTAGCATATGATCAACTAAGCAATCGAAAACTACATTTCGGTGTGTATGATTTTGACAGATTTTCTAGACATGACATGATTGGGGAAGTGATTTTTGATAATTTGTTTGAAGCCTCTGATCTCTCCAGGGAAGCCACAGTATGGAAAGATATTCATTGTGCTACCACAGTAAGTTATAATTCCACCAATGTATTCCTTTTTATTTGACCTGCAGTGATATATAAAACTAATTTTTACCCACATTAGTTCTACAAATTAGGGAATTTATGTCCTAAATACCTGCAAACAGAGTATGTGATTACATACATACATAATAATTCAGACACTTAACACTATGTAGGTAACATTAGTGATTGTATAAATAAAATAATCTTTTCCTTCAACATCTAACCTTTGTTTCTACACTTCCTGTTTGGGGAAATTCATTACTTCACTGTATTGGACATTTCTGGTAATTTGCCAAAAATAGGCTTTTTCTCTTGTAAAATATTTATCTGTAACCTATTACCAGCACTCAATTTCCTCATAGTTATTATTGACTTTCATTATTTAAGATGATTTTGTTCCTCAGATTAAACCTAAAACGTACTTTGATGCCACTGGAAACTCCTTGATTTGGTCTAAAACAGCCCATTCCTTCAGGAGATTTTGTGGAATTGATAAGATTATAGCATTTGAAACGCTGAATGATCAAGAAGTAATTGTTTACATTAGAACTTTTCCTTTACATTACAAAATGCTTTTTCTGATTATAAAATAATTTAATATTGAAAATTTTAGAAACAGGGTAAAAAACATAAAATTAAATAATCCATAATGCCATGAATTATATGTAAAAACTTGGCATATTTCTTTCTACTTTTTTTTCTATGAATGTTTTAAAATAATTAAGATCAAACCAAGTTTAAATTTTTTCACACTCACTTTTTTTGTGCTATATATGTTTTAGTACATGATGTTTAAATATATGATCCATTTTCCTAACCATTCTTTTTTTGTTGGACATTTGAATTAGGCATAAATTTTGTTAGACTAAAAATTTGTTGCATTCTCTATACATAAATCTCTTTTTTATTCAAGATTATTTGTCCAGAATAGAATTAGAGAAACACAATTAGGGAACTGGTCTCTTTGGAGGTTAGATTGCTAAATTTTTTTCATTTATTAGTTTTTAAATGAAGGCATTTAATTTTTTACTACCAGGTTGTCTTAACATATTTTGTCTAAGTTTTACCACAAATTATAAACTAGAAATGTTGAAGTTTTGGACAGTGACAGGGATTATTTAAAAAATAAGAAAACTTTTTAAAATGCAAAATAGCTCCTTTTGTATTTTCCCTTTATTAATGTTTTACTAAGTACAACCAGTATTTAGGGTTATTAAATTTTCATTATTGGGTTTTTATTTCATGGTCTCCACTATGATAATCTATTAGGGAACAAACTGGATTATATTTCAAAGGCACATTGGGGCTCTTTTGATTTCATTTTTTTTTCACTTTATTACTTATATTCCTACAGGGATAAAAGTGTTGAAGAGTGAATTTTACTGTTTTAAATATATGACACCTTCTGTAGAATTCTACAAATGCAGATAATTATTAATTATTAGGTTATTTCTCTTGATTTGCCAATCTTATATTAGTCCTTCTTTTATTCATTCAACAATTATTTGCTGATTGCCTACTCTGTGTTTGATGTACTGTAAGTACTAGGGATGCAACAAACGTTACCATAAAAAACTGTTTTGTTCATATATTTGGGTACAGGTAAGTAACCCCTAAATGAAGTCTAAAAATTTACATAATTTTATAGGTGATTGACAGTGGATTATTTTTTTACATTCATAAGTTTTTGTATTCCATACTGGTCCTTAAAAAACAGTAAGAATCCCTTGTGGAAGCTTCAATTTTTGACTGCTAATAGAACATAAACTGGGTTTTTTGGTAAATATTAATGAATTCTTCAATTTTATTTTCAACTCTCCCATGTGCTTGAAGTATTAAATTTTTATTTCTGCTGTAAAAATTACCACAAATGTAGTGTCTTAAAATAACACAAGTTTATCACCTCATATTTCTGTAGGTTAGAAGTCCAACATAGGTCTTATTGGACTAAAATCAAGGTATTGTCAGGGCTCTGTTCCTTTCTGGAGCCTCTAAGGTGGTCCATTTCCTTGCCTTTTCCAGATTCTAGCAGTCACGGGCATTCCTTGGTTTAGATTTAGCCCATGTGAGCAATCTAGGATAAGCTTCCCATCTCAGGGTTTATAATCTTAATTACATCTGCAAAGTCCTTTTTGCCATGTAGGTAGCATACTCAGGTCAGGATATTAGGAAGCAGCCATCTTTAGGGATGCCTTTATTCTGCCTACCACAGCATAGACATTTTCATTTTAGTATTCTGGATATGAAAGGAAGTAGGCAGATAATAAAATGTATTATTAAATTATTCTAGTCAAACGACGTTTCTCTTTAACTGGAACACTGAGCCACACACTGTTCTAGATACTGTTTATGACTTTTTTGTTGCGAAGATAGTGATGAAACCTAAATTTCTTGACTACGGGACCAAAGTTCACAATATACACTAGCATCATCTTTATGGTTAAAGTAGTATTTAATTAAAACTTCTCTTAAGCTTTTGAAAAATTATTAAACAATTTTATATTCTCAGATTAATAAAAATGAAAAAAATAATGTGAGTTGAAATTTGCTTAAGAAACTGTCTTTTCCTACTCACACGTCTTTAATTTTAAGTAATTTCACACAGAAATTATAGAATGTTCTAGAAAGAAGGAGAAAGGAAAGAAAGTAATGTAGTCATATGCCCTCACTAAATACTTGTTGAATAAATAACTTAGCATATTTGCATATAAGGCCAAGTGAAAGAATGTATGTTAGTAAAAATCTCCCAGAAGAATAAAAGAACAGTGCAATGATGTACCTTTTGATATGCTTGGTTATATTTGTTGACATTAACTGCTTTCTGTAGGCAAAAATTATTCAGTGTGTAGCACAATTTCATATGTAAAATAAACCAGAAATATTTTAAATTTATTGTTAAAAAATCCTAAATGGTTGAAACAAGAGGCACGTATCATGTATTTATAATTTTATTACCAATAAATTATTTCTATGCAAGAGGGGTTAATATTTTTATCAGGAATTAGCAGGTTTTTTTTAAATTTCAGGTTGAATGAAAAGAAAACAATAAAGGCGTGTCTTTATTCTGTGCAAAAAATTAGTTTTCACTTTAGAGCTGACTACAAATA